>NC_141820.1:27237392-27837392 GCF_982586985.1 Callionymus lyra
ACGAGTGCACAAACAAAAACAGTAGCCACAACTAGTTTAGTCAACAGTATGTTTTCAAACATTACCAGACAATAAGCTTGCAACTCCTCTTAAAGAAAACCCAGGTTACAAAAGCTTAAAGCACTGTGTAGAGTTTGTGAAATAGTCTTACCTCTCACTGTCAAGTGAGGTGTTCATATGTTCCTATGTATGATTGTTTGGTGATATTTCTGGAGTGGTTTTTATCTGTATTGTAGCATAAGTGACTGCAAGGTAATGCTCATCCACACTAAAAACGGCTTTGGCAGTGGTGGGATTCGAACCCACGCCTCGAAAGAGACTGGAGCCTAAATCCAGCGCCTTAGACCACTCGGCCACACTACCCACGACTTTGTTAAGACATTTACAGAATTGAAAGAAATGTGATCTTTGGAAAGCATCTCATTTCATGGCCACAACTAGTTTAGTCAACAGTATGTTTTCAAACATTACCAAACAATAAGCTTGCAACTCCTCTTAAAGAAAACCCAGGTTACAAAAGCTTAAAGCACTGTGTAGAGTTTGTGAAATAGTCTTACCTCTCACTGTCAAGTGAGGTGTTCATATGTTCCTATGTATGATTGTTTGGTGATATTTCTGGAGTGGTTTTTATCTGTATTGTAGCATAAGTGACTGCAAGGTAATGCTCATCCACACTAAAAACGGCTTTGGCAGTGGTGGGATTCGAACCCACGCCTCGAAAGAGACTGGAGCCTAAATCCAGCGCCTTAGACCACTCGGCCACACTACCCACGACTTTGTTAAGACATTTACAGAATTGAAAGAAATGTGATCTTTGGAAAGCATCTCATTTCATGGCTCATTTCACAGCAGGAACAACCGCATTATGTCTTGTTGTTATGCCAAGAGTACAAAACTATAAAATTGCAAGTTTTTGTAAGGTATCCAAGGTAGCGTGGCCGAGCGGTCTAAGGCGCTGGATTAAGGCTCCAGTCTCTTCGGGGGCGTGGGTTCGAATCCCACCGCTGCCAATTAGATTACCTTTTGGTGCATGAGATGAGTGCATAAATGTAAAATATTGATTCTTGGGAAAGAATTGTATGTCATGGCTCATTTCACAGCAGCTACAATCGCATTAAGTCTAGTCTGTATTCCAAGTTTACAAAATTATAATTTTGCAATTTTTTGGGAAGATATCCAAGGTAGCGTGGCCGAGCGGTCTAAGGCGCTGGATTAAGGCTCCAGTCTCTTCGGAGGCGTGGGTTCGAATCCCACCGCTGCCAATTATATTCCCTTTTGGTGCATCAGACGAGTGCATGAACAAAAAATATTGGATCTTGTGAAAGAATCGTTTTCATGCTCATTTCACAGTAGCCACAACTAGATTAAGTCTACAGTATGTTTTCTTACATTACCAACGAATAAGCTTGCAACTCCTTTTAAAGAAAACCTAGGTTAAAAAAAAAAGGTTAAAGCACTGAGTAGAGTTTGTGAAAACTTTTTACCTCTCACTGTCAAGTGAGGTGTTCGCATGTTCCTAGGTATGATTGTTTGGTGATACTTGTGGGGTGGTTCATCTTTAATGTAGGTAATGCTCATCCACACTAAAAATAATTTTGGCAGTGGTGGGATTCAAAAGCACACCTCAAAAGAAACTGGAGCCTATAACCAGCACTTTAGACCAGTCGGCCACACTACCCACAAACTGGTTGTTTAGACATTTACAGAATTGACAGATTTGGTTCGAATCCCACTGCTGCCAATTAGATTCCCTTTTTGTGCTTCAGACGAGTGCACAAACAAAAACAGTAGCCACAACTAGTTTAGTCAACAGTATGTTTTCAAACATTACCAAACAATAAGCTTGCAACTCCTCTTAAAGAAAACCCAGGTTACAAAAGCTTAAAGCACTGTGTAGAGTTTGTGAAATAGTCTTACCTCTCACTGTCAAGTGAGGTGTTCATATGTTCCTATGTATGATTGTTTGGTGATATTTCTGGAGTGGTTTTTATCTGTATTGTAGCATAAGTGACTGCAAGGTAATGCTCATCCACACTAAAAATGGCCTTGGCAGTGGGGGGATTCGAACCCACGCCTCGAAAGACGCTGGAGCCTAAATCCAGCGCCTTAGACCACTCGGCCACACTACCCACGACTTTGTTAAGACATTTACAGAATTGAAAGAAATGTGATCTTTGGAAAGCATCTCATTTCATGGCCACAACTAGTTTAGTCAACAGTATGTTTTCAAACATTACCAAACAATAAGCTTGCAACTCCTCTTAAAGAAAACCCAGGTTACAAAAGCTTAAAGCACTGTGTAGAGTTTGTGAAATAGTCTTACCTCTCACTGTCAAGTGAGGTGTTCATATGTTCCTATGTATGATTGTTTGGTGATATTTCTGGAGTGGTTTTTATCTGTATTGTAGCATAAGTGACTGCAAGGTAATGCTCATCCACACTAAAAACGGCTTTGGCAGTGGTGGGATTCGAACCCACGCCTCGAAAGAGACTGGAGCCTAAATCCAGCGCCTTAGACCACTCGGCCACACTACCGACGACTTTGTTAAGACATTTACAGAATTGAAAGAAATGTGATCTTTGGAAAGCATCTCATTTCATGGCCACAACTAGTTTAGTCAACAGTATGTTTTCAAACATTACCAAACAATAAGCTTGCAACTCCTCTTAAAGAAAACCCAGGTTACAAAAGCTTAAAGCACTGTGTAGAGTTTGTGAAATAGTCTTACCTCTTACTGTCAAGTGAGGTGTTCATATGTTCCTATGTATGATTGTTTGGTGATATTTCTGGAGTGGTTTTTATCTGTATTGTAGCATAAGTGACTGCAAGGTAATGCTCATCCACACTAAAAACGGCTTTGGCAGTGGTGGGATTCGAACCCACGCCTCGAAAGAGACTGGAGCCTAAATCCAGCGCCTTAGACCACTCGGCCACACTACCACGACTTTGTTAAGACATTTACAGAATTGAAAGAAATGTGATCTTTGGAAAGCATCTCATTTCATGGCTCATTTCACAGCAGGAACAACCGCATTATGTCTTGTTGTTATGCCAAGAGTACAAAACTATAAAATTGCAAGTTTTTGTAAGGTATCCAAGGTAGCGTGGCCGAGCGGTCTAAGGCGCTGGATTAAGGCTCCAGTCTCTTCGGGGGCGTGGGTTCGAATCCCACCGCTGCCAATTAGATTACCTTTTGGTGCATGAGATGAGTGCATAAATGTAAAATATTGATTCTTGGGAAAGAATCGTATGTCATGGCTCATTTCACAGCAGCTACAATCGCATTAAGTCTAGTCTGTATTCCAAGTTTACAAAATTATAATTTTGCAATTTTTTGGGAAGATATCCAAGGTAGCGTGGCCGAGCGGTCTAAGGCGCTGGATTAAGGCTCCAGTCTCTTCGGAGGCGTGGGTTCGAATCCCACTGCTGCCAATTATATTCCCTTTTGGTGCATCAGACGAGTGCATGAACGAAAAATATTGGATCTTGTGAAAGAATCGTTTTCATGCTCATTTCACAGTAGCCACAACTAGATTAAGTCTACAGTATGTTTTCTTACATTACCAACGAATAAGCTTGCAACTCCTTTTAAAGAAAACCTAGGTTAAAAAAAAAGGTTAAAGCACTGAGTAGAGTTTGTGAAAACTTTTTACCTCTCACTGTCAAGTGAGGTGTTCGCATGTTCCTAGGTATGATTGTTTGGTGATACTTGTGGGGTGGTTCATCTTTAATGTAGGTAATGCTCATCCACACTAAAAATAATTTTGGCAGTGGTGGGATTCAAAAGCACACCTCAAAAGAAACTGGAGCCTATAACCAGCACTTTAGACCAGTCGGCCACACTACCCACAAACTGGTTGTTTAGACATTTACAGAATTGATAGATTTGGTTCGAATCCCACTGCTGCCAATTAGATTCCCTTTTTGTGCTTCAGACGAGTGCACAAACAAAAACAGTAGCCACAACTAGTTTAGTCAACAGTATGTTTTCAAACATTACCAGACAATAAGCTTGCAACTCCTCTTAAAGAAAACCCAGGTTACAAAAGCTTAAAGCACTGTGTAGAGTTTGTGAAATAGTCTTACCTCTCACTGTCAAGTGAGGTGTTCATATGTTCCTATGTATGATTGTTTGGTGATATTTCTGGAGTGGTTTTTATCTGTATTGTAGCATAAGTGACTGCAAGGTAATGCTCATCCACACTAAAAACGGCTTTGGCAGTGGTGGGATTCGAACCCACGCCTCGAAAGAGACTGGAGCCTAAATCCAGCGCCTTAGACCACTCGGCCACACTACCCACGACTTTGTTAAGACATTTACAGAATTGAAAGAAATGTGATCTTTGGAAAGCATCTCATTTCATGGCCACAACTAGTTTAGTCAACAGTATGTTTTCAAACATTACCAAACAATAAGCTTGCAACTCCTCTTAAAGAAAACCCAGGTTACAAAAGCTTAAAGCACTGTGTAGAGTTTGTGAAATAGTCTTACCTCTCACTGTCAAGTGAGGTGTTCATATGTTCCTATGTATGATTGTTTGGTGATATTTCTGGAGTGGTTTTTATCTGTATTGTAGCATAAGTGACTGCAAGGTAATGCTCATCCACACTAAAAACGGCTTTGGCAGTGGTGGGATTCGAACCCACGCCTCGAAAGAGACTGGAGCCTAAATCCAGCGCCTTAGACCACTCGGCCACACTACCCACGACTTTGTTAAGACATTTACAGAATTGAAAGAAATGTGATCTTTGGAAAGCATCTCATTTCATGGCTCATTTCACAGCAGGAACAACCGCATTATGTCTTGTTGTTATGCCAAGAGTACAAAACTATAAAATTGCAAGTTTTTGTAAGGTATCCAAGGTAGCGTGGCCGAGCGGTCTAAGGCGCTGGATTAAGGCTCCAGTCTCTTCGGGGGCGTGGGTTCGAATCCCACCGCTGCCAATTAGATTACCTTTTGGTGCATGAGATGAGTGCATAAATGTAAAATATTGATTCTTGGGAAAGAATTGTATGTCATGGCTCATTTCACAGCAGCTACAATCGCATTAAGTCTAGTCTGTATTCCAAGTTTACAAAATTATAATTTTGCAATTTTTTGGGAAGATATCCAAGGTAGCGTGGCCGAGCGGTCTAAGGCGCTGGATTAAGGCTCCAGTCTCTTCGGAGGCGTGGGTTCGGAGGCGTGGGTTCGAATCCCACCGCTGCCAATTATATTCCCTTTTGGTGCATCAGACGAGTGCATGAACAAAAAATATTGGATCTTGTGAAAGAATCGTTTTCATGCTCATTTCACAGTAGCCACAACTAGATTAAGTCTACAGTATGTTTTCTTACATTACCAACGAATAAGCTTGCAACTCCTTTTAAAGAAAACCTAGGTTAAAAAAAAAAGGTTAAAGCACTGAGTAGAGTTTGTGAAAACTTTTTACCTCTCACTGTCAAGTGAGGTGTTCGCATGTTCCTAGGTATGATTGTTTGGTGATACTTGTGGGGTGGTTCATCTTTAATGTAGGTAATGCTCATCCACACTAAAAATAATTTTGGCAGTGGTGGGATTCAAAAGCACACCTCAAAAGAAACTGGAGCCTATAACCAGCACTTTAGACCAGTCGGCCACACTACCCACAAACTGGTTGTTTAGACATTTACAGAATTGACAGATTTGGTTCGAATCCCACTGCTGCCAATTAGATTCCCTTTTTGTGCTTCAGACGAGTGCACAAACAAAAACAGTAGCCACAACTAGTTTAGTCAACAGTATGTTTTCAAACATTACCAAACAATAAGCTTGCAACTCCTCTTAAAGAAAACCCAGGTTACAAAAGCTTAAAGCACTGTGTAGAGTTTGTGAAATAGTCTTACCTCTCACTGTCAAGTGAGGTGTTCATATGTTCCTATGTATGATTGTTTGGTGATATTTCTGGAGTGGTTTTTATCTGTATTGTAGCATAAGTGACTGCAAGGTAATGCTCATCCACACTAAAAATGGCCTTGGCAGTGGGGGGATTCGAACCCACGCCTCGAAAGACGCTGGAGCCTAAATCCAGCGCCTTAGACCACTCGGCCACACTACCCACGACTTTGTTAAGACATTTACAGAATTGAAAGAAATGTGATCTTTGGAAAGCATCTCATTTCATGGCCACAACTAGTTTAGTCAACAGTATGTTTTCAAACATTACCAAACAATAAGCTTGCAACTCCTCTTAAAGAAAACCCAGGTTACAAAAGCTTAAAGCACTGTGTAGAGTTTGTGAAATAGTCTTACCTCTCACTGTCAAGTGAGGTGTTCATATGTTCCTATGTATGATTGTTTGGTGATATTTCTGGAGTGGTTTTTATCTGTATTGTAGCATAAGTGACTGCAAGGTAATGCTCATCCACACTAAAAACGGCTTTGGCAGTGGTGGGATTCGAACCCACGCCTCGAAAGAGACTGGAGCCTAAATCCAGCGCCTTAGACCACTCGGCCACACTACCGACGACTTTGTTAAGACATTTACAGAATTGAAAGAAATGTGATCTTTGGAAAGCATCTCATTTCATGGCCACAACTAGTTTAGTCAACAGTATGTTTTCAAACATTACCAAACAATAAGCTTGCAACTCCTCTTAAAGAAAACCCAGGTTACAAAAGCTTAAAGCACTGTGTAGAGTTTGTGAAATAGTCTTACCTCTTACTGTCAAGTGAGGTGTTCATATGTTCCTATGTATGATTGTTTGGTGATATTTCTGGAGTGGTTTTTATCTGTATTGTAGCATAAGTGACTGCAAGGTAATGCTCATCCACACTAAAAACGGCTTTGGCAGTGGTGGGATTCGAACCCACGCCTCGAAAGAGACTGGAGCCTAAATCCAGCGCCTTAGACCACTCGGCCACACTACCACGACTTTGTTAAGACATTTACAGAATTGAAAGAAATGTGATCTTTGGAAAGCATCTCATTTCATGGCTCATTTCACAGCAGGAACAACCGCATTATGTCTTGTTGTTATGCCAAGAGTACAAAACTATAAAATTGCAAGTTTTTGTAAGGTATCCAAGGTAGCGTGGCCGAGCGGTCTAAGGCGCTGGATTAAGGCTCCAGTCTCTTCGGGGGCGTGGGTTCGAATCCCACCGCTGCCAATTAGATTACCTTTTGGTGCATGAGATGAGTGCATAAATGTAAAATATTGATTCTTGGGAAAGAATCGTATGTCATGGCTCATTTCACAGCAGCTACAATCGCATTAAGTCTAGTCTGTATTCCAAGTTTACAAAATTATAATTTTGCAATTTTTTGGGAAGATATCCAAGGTAGCGTGGCCGAGCGGTCTAAGGCGCTGGATTAAGGCTCCAGTCTCTTCGGAGGCGTGGGTTCGAATCCCACTGCTGCCAATTATATTCCCTTTTGGTGCATCAGACGAGTGCATGAACGAAAAATATTGGATCTTGTGAAAGAATCGTTTTCATGCTCATTTCACAGTAGCCACAACTAGATTAAGTCTACAGTATGTTTTCTTACATTACCAACGAATAAGCTTGCAACTCCTTTTAAAGAAAACCTAGGTTAAAAAAAAAGGTTAAAGCACTGAGTAGAGTTTGTGAAAACTTTTTACCTCTCACTGTCAAGTGAGGTGTTCGCATGTTCCTAGGTATGATTGTTTGGTGATACTTGTGGGGTGGTTCATCTTTAATGTAGGTAATGCTCATCCACACTAAAAATAATTTTGGCAGTGGTGGGATTCAAAAGCACACCTCAAAAGAAACTGGAGCCTATAACCAGCACTTTAGACCAGTCGGCCACACTACCCACAAAAGGTAATCTAATTGGCAGCGGTTGGATTCGTACCCACGCCACCGAAGAGACTGGAGCCTTAATCCAGCGCCTTAGACCGCTCGGCCACGCTACCTTGGATACCTTACAAAAACTTGCAATTTTATAGTTTTGTACTCTTGGCATAACAACAAGACATAATGCGGTTGTTCCTGCTGTGAAATGAGCCATGAAATGCTTTCCAAAGATCACATTTCTTTCAATTCTGTAAATGTCTTAACAAAGTCGTGGGTAGTGTGGCCGAGTGGTCTAAGGCGCTGGATTTAGGCTCCAGTCTCTTTCGAGGCGTGGGTTCGAATCCCACCACTGCCAAAGCCGTTTTAGTGTGGATGAGCATTACCTTGCAGTCACTTATGCTACAATACAGATAAAAACCACTCCAGAAATATCACCAAACAATCATACATAGGAACATATGAACACCTCACTTGACAGTAAGAGGTAAGACTATTTCACAAACTCTACACAGTGCTTTAAGCTTTTGTAACCTGGGTTTTCTTTAAGAGGAGTTGCAAGCTTATTGTTTGGTAATGTTTGAAAACATACTGTTGACTAAACTAGTTGTGGCCATGAAATGAGATGCTTTCCAAAGATCACATTTCTTTCAATTCTGTAAATGTCTTAACAAAGTCGTGGGTAGTGTGGCCGAGTGGTCTAAGGCGCTGGATTTAGGCTCCAGCGTCTTTCGAGGAGTGGGTTCGAATCCCCCCACTGCCAAGGCCATTTTTAGTGTGGATGAGCATTACCTTGCAGTCACTTATGCTACAATACAGATAAAAACCACTCCAGAAATATCACCAAACAATCATACATAGGAACATATGAACACCTCACTTGACAGTGAGAGGTAAGACTATTTCACAAACCCTACACAGTGCTTTAAGCTTTTGTAACCTGGGTTTTCTTTAAGAGGAGTTGCAAGCTTATTGTTTGGTAATGTTTGAAAACATACTGTTGACTAAACTAGTTGTGGCTACTGTTTTTGTTTGTGCACTCGTCTGAAGCACAAAAAGGGAATCTAATTGGCAGCAGTGGGATTCGAACCAAATCTATCAATTCTGTAAATGTCTAAACAACCAGTTTGTGGGTAGTGTGGCCGACTGGTCTAAAGTGCTGGTTATAGGCTCCAGTTTCTTTTGAGGTGTGCTTTTGAATCCCACCACTGCCAAAATTATTTTTAGTGTGGATGAGCATTACCTACATTAAAGATGAACCACCCCACAAGTATCACCAAACAATCATACCTAGGAACATGCGAACACCTCACTTGACAGTGAGAGGTAAAAAGTTTTCACAAACTCTACTCAGTGCTTTAACCTTTTTTTTTTAACCTAGGTTTTCTTTAAAAGGAGTTGCAAGCTTATTCGTTGGTAATGTAAGAAAACATACTGTAGACTTAATCTAGTTGTGGCTACTGTGAAATGAGCATGAAAACGATTCTTTCACAAGATCCAATATTTTTTGTTCATGCACTCGTCTGATGCACCAAAAGGGAATATAATTGGCAGCGGTGGGATTTGAACCCACGCCTCCGAAGAGACTGGAGCCTTAATCCAGCGCCTTAGACCGCTCGGCCACGCTACCTTGGATATCTTCCCAAAAAATTGCAAAATTATAATTTTGTAAACTTGGAATACAGACTAGACTTAATGCGATTGTAGCTGCTGTGAAATGAGCCATGACATACGATTCTTTCCCAAGAATCAATATTTTACATTTATGCACTCATCTCATGCACCAAAAGGTAATCTAATTGGCAGCGGTGGGATTCGAACCCACGCCCCCGAAGAGACTGGAGCCTTAATCCAGCGCCTTAGACCGCTCGGCCACGCTACCTTGGATACCTTACAAAAACTTGCAATTTTATAGTTTTGTACTCTTGGCATAACAACAAGACATAATGTGGTTGTTCCTGCTGTGAAATGAGCCATGAAATGAGATGCTTTCCAAAGATCACATTTCTTTCAATTCTGTAAATGTCTTAACAAAGTCGTGGTAGTGTGGCCGAGTGGTCTAAGGCGCTGGATTTAGGCTCCAGTCTCTTTCGAGGCGTGGGTTCGAATCCCACCACTGCCAAAGCCGTTTTTAGTGTGGATGAGCATTACCTTGCAGTCACTTATGCTACAATACAGATAAAAACCACTCCAGAAATATCACCAAACAATCATACATAGGAACATATGAACACCTCACTTGACAGTGAGAGGTAAGACTATTTCACAAACTCTACACAGTGCTTTAAGCTTTTGTAACCTGGGTTTTCTTTAAGAGGAGTTGCAAGCTTATTGTCTGGTAATGTTTGAAAACATACTGTTGACTAAACTAGTTGTGGCTACTGTTTTTGTTTGTGCACTCTTCTGAAGCACAAAAAGGGAATCTAATTGGCAGCAGTGGGATTCGAACCAAATCTATCAATTCTGTAAATGTCTAAACAACCAGTTTGTGGGTAGTGTGGCTGACTGGTCTAAAGTGCTGGTTATAGGCTCCAGTTTCTTTTGAGGTGTGCTTTTGAATCCCACCACTGCCAAAATTATTTTTAGTGTGGATGAGCATTACCTACATTAAAGATGAACCACTCCACAAGTATCACCAAACAATCATACCTAGGAACATGCGAACACCTCACTTGACAGTGAGAGGTAAAAAGTTTTCACAAACTCTACTCAGTGCTTTAACCTTTTTTTTTTAACCTAGGTTTTCTTTAAAAGGAGTATCAAGCTTATTCTTTGGTAATGTAAGAAAACATACTGTAGACTTAATCTAGTTGTGGCTACTGTGAAATGAGCATGAAATACGATTCTTTCACAAGATCCAATATTTTTCGTTCATGCACTCGTCTGATGCACCAAAGGGGAATATAATTGGCAGCGGTGGGATTCGAACCCATGCCTCCGAAGAGACTGGAGCCTTAATCCAGCGCCTTAGACCGCTCGGCCACGGTACCTTGGATATCTTCCCAAAAAATTGCAAAATTATAATTTTGTAAACTTGGAATACAGACTAGACTTAATGCGATTGTAGCTGCTGTGAAATGAGCCATGACATACGATTCTTTCCCAAGAATCAATATTTTACATTTATGCACTCATCTCATGCACCAAAAGGTAATCTAATTGGCAGCGGTGGGATTCGAACCCACGCCCCCGAAGAGACTGGAGCCTTAATCCAGCGCCTTAGACCGCTCGGCCACGCTACCTTGGATACCTTACAAAAACTTGCAATTTTATAGTTTTGTACTCTTGGCATAACAACAAGACATAATGCGGTTGTTCCTGCTGTGAAATGAGCCATGAAATGAGATGCTTTCCAAAGATCACATTTCTTTCAATTCTGTAAATGTCTTAACAAAGTCGTGGGTAGTGTGGCCGAGTGGTCTAAGGCGCTGGATTTAGGCTCCAGTCTCTTTCGAGGCGTGGGTTCGAATCCCACCACTGCCAAAGCCGTTTTTAGTGTGGATGAGCATTACCTTGCAGTCACTTATGCTACAATACAGATAAAAACCACTCCAGAAATATCACCAAACAATCATACATAGGAACATATGAACACCTCACTTGACAGTAAGAGGTAAGACTATTTCACAAACTCTACACAGTGCTTTAAGCTTTTGTAACCTGGGTTTTCTTTAAGAGGAGTTGCAAGCTTATTGTTTGGTAATGTTTGAAAACATACTGTTGACTAAACTAGTTGTGGCCATGAAATGAGATGCTTTCCAAAGATCACATTTCTTTCAATTCTGTAAATGTCTTAACAAAGTCGTGGGTAGTGTGGCCGAGTGGTCTAAGGCGCTGGATTTAGGCTCCAGTCTCTTTCGAGGCGTGGGTTCGAATCCCACCACTGCCAAAGCCGTTTTTAGTGTGGATGAGCATTACCTTGCAGTCACTTATGCTACAATACAGATAAAAACCACTCCAGAAATATCACCAAACAATCATACATAGGAACATATGAACACCTCACTTGACAGTGAGAGGTAAGACTATTTCACAAACTCTACACAGTGCTTTAAGCTTTTGTAACCTGGGTTTTCTTTAAGAGGAGTTGCAAGCTTATTGTCTGGTAATGTTTGAAAACATACTGTTGACTAAACTAGTTGTGGCTACTGTTTTTGTTTGTGCACTCGTCTGAAGCACAAAAAGGGAATCTAATTGGCAGCAGTGGGATTCGAACCAAATCTATCAATTCTGTAAATGTCTAAACAACCAGTTTGTGGGTAGTGTGGCCGACTGGTCTAAAGTGCTGGTTATAGGCTCCAGTTTCTTTTGAGGTGTGCTTTTGAATCCCACCACTGCCAAAATTATTTTTAGTGTGGATGAGCATTACCTACATTAAAGATGAACCACCCCACAAGTATCACCAAACAATCATACCTAGGAACATGCGAACACCTCACTTGACAGTGAGAGGTAAAAAGTTTTCACAAACTCTACTCAGTGCTTTAACCTTTTTTTTTAACCTAGGTTTTCTTTAAAAGGAGTTGCAAGCTTATTCGTTGGTAATGTAAGAAAACATACTGTAGACTTAATCTAGTTGTGGCTACTGTGAAATGAGCATGAAAACGATTCTTTCACAAGATCCAATATTTTTCGTTCATGCACTCGTCTGATGCACCAAAAGGGAATATAATTGGCAGCAGTGGGATTCGAACCCACGCCTCCGAAGAGACTGGAGCCTTAATCCAGCGCCTTAGACCGCTCGGCCACGCTACCTTGGATATCTTCCCAAAAAATTGCAAAATTATAATTTTGTAAACTTGGAATACAGACTAGACTTAATGCGATTGTAGCTGCTGTGAAATGAGCCATGACATACAATTCTTTCCCAAGAATCAATATTTTACATTTATGCACTCATCTCATGCACCAAAAGGTAATCTAATTGGCAGCGGTGGGATTCGAACCCATGCCCCCGAAGAGACTGGAGCCTTAATCCAGCGCCTTAGACCGCTCGGCCACGCTACCTTGGATACCTTACAAAAACTTGCAATTTTATAGTTTTGTACTCTTGGCATAACAACAAGACATAATGCGGTTGTTCCTGCTGTGAAATGAGCCATGAAATGAGATGCTTTCCAAAGATCACATTTCTTTCAATTCTGTAAATGTCTTAACAAAGTCGTGGTAGTGTGGCCGAGTGGTCTAAGGCGCTGGATTTAGGCTCCAGTCTCTTTCGAGGCGTGGGTTCGAATCCCACCACTGCCAAAGCCGTTTTTAGTGTGGATGAGCATTACCTTGCAGTCACTTATGCTACAATACAGATAAAAACCACTCCAGAAATATCACCAAACAATCATACATAGGAACATATGAACACCTCACTTGACAGTAAGAGGTAAGACTATTTCACAAACTCTACACAGTGCTTTAAGCTTTTGTAACCTGGGTTTTCTTTAAGAGGAGTTGCAAGCTTATTGTTTGGTAATGTTTGAAAACATACTGTTGACTAAACTAGTTGTGGCCATGAAATGAGATGCTTTCCAAAGATCACATTTCTTTCAATTCTGTAAATGTCTTAACAAAGTCGTCGGTAGTGTGGCCGAGTGGTCTAAGGCGCTGGATTTAGGCTCCAGTCTCTTTCGAGGCGTGGGTTCGAATCCCACCACTGCCAAAGCCGTTTTTAGTGTGGATGAGCATTACCTTGCAGTCACTTATGCTACAATACAGATAAAAACCACTCCAGAAATATCACCAAACAATCATACATAGGAACATATGAACACCTCACTTGACAGTGAGAGGTAAGACTATTTCACAAACTCTACACAGTGCTTTAAGCTTTTGTAACCTGGGTTTTCTTTAAGAGGAGTTGCAAGCTTATTGTTTGGTAATGTTTGAAAACATACTGTTGACTAAACTAGTTGTGGCCATGAAATGAGATGCTTTCCAAAGATCACATTTCTTTCAATTCTGTAAATGTCTTAACAAAGTCGTGGGTAGTGTGGCCGAGTGGTCTAAGGCGCTGGATTTAGGCTCCAGCGTCTTTCGAGGCGTGGGTTCGAATCCCCCCACTGCCAAGGCCATTTTTAGTGTGGATGAGCATTACCTTGCAGTCACTTATGCTACAATACAGATAAAAACCACTCCAGAAATATCACCAAACAATCATACATAGGAACATATGAACACCTCACTTGACAGTGAGAGGTAAGACTATTTCACAAACTCTACACAGTGCTTTAAGCTTTTGTAACCTGGGTTTTCTTTAAGAGGAGTTGCAAGCTTATTGTTTGGTAATGTTTGAAAACATACTGTTGACTAAACTAGTTGTGGCTACTGTTTTTGTTTGTGCACTCGTCTGAAGCACAAAAAGGGAATCTAATTGGCAGCAGTGGGATTCGAACCAAATCTATCAATTCTGTAAATGTCTAAACAACCAGTTTGTGGGTAGTGTGGCCGACTGGTCTAAAGTGCTGGTTATAGGCTCCAGTTTCTTTTGAGGTGTGCTTTTGAATCCCACCACTGCCAAAATTATTTTTAGTGTGGATGAGCATTACCTACATTAAAGATGAACCACCCCACAAGTATCACCAAACAATCATACCTAGGAACATGCGAACACCTCACTTGACAGTGAGAGGTAAAAAGTTTTCACAAACTCTACTCAGTGCTTTAACCTTTTTTTTTTAACCTAGGTTTTCTTTAAAAGGAGTTGCAAGCTTATTCGTTGGTAATGTAAGAAAACATACTGTAGACTTAATCTAGTTGTGGCTACTGTGAAATGAGCATGAAAACGATTCTTTCACAAGATCCAATATTTTTTGTTCATGCACTCGTCTGATGCACCAAAAGGGAATATAATTGGCAGCGGTGGGATTCGAACCCACGCCTCCGAAGAGACTGGAGCCTTAATCCAGCGCCTTAGACCGCTCGGCCACGCTACCTTGGATATCTTCCCAAAAAATTGCAAAATTATAATTTTGTAAACTTGGAATACAGACTAGACTTAATGCGATTGTAGCTGCTGTGAAATGAGCCATGACATACGATTCTTTCCCAAGAATCAATATTTTACATTTATGCACTCATCTCATGCACCAAAAGGTAATCTAATTGGCAGCGGTGTTATTCGAACCCACGCCCCCGAAGAGACTGGAGCCTTAATCCAGCGCCTTAGACCGCTCGGCCACGCTACCTTGGATACCTTACAAAAACTTGCAATTTTATAGTTTTGTACTCTTGGCATAACAACAAGACATAATGCGGTTGTTCCTGCTGTGAAATGAGCCATGAAATGCTTTCCAAAGATCACATTTCTTTCAATTCTGTAAATGTCTTAACAAAGTCGTGGGTAGTGTGGCCGAGTGGTCTAAGGCGCTGGATTTAGGCTCCAGTCTCTTTCGAGGCGTGGGTTCGAATCCCACCACTGCCAAAGCCGTTTTAGTGTGGATGAGCATTACCTTGCAGTCACTTATGCTACAATACAGATAAAAACCACTCCAGAAATATCACCAAACAATCATACATAGGAACATATGAACACCTCACTTGACAGTGAGAGGTAAGACTATTTCACAAACTCTACACAGTGCTTTAAGCTTTTGTAACCTGGGTTTTCTTTAAGAGGAGTTGCAAGCTTATTGTCTGGTAATGTTTGAAAACATACTGTTGACTAAACTAGTTGTGGCTACTGTTTTTGTTTGTGCACTCGTCTGAAGCACAAAAAGGGAATCTAATTGGCAGCAGTGGGATTCGAACCAAATCTATCAATTCTGTAAATGTCTAAACAACCAGTTTGTGGGTAGTGTGGCCGACTGGTCTAAAGTGCTGGTTATAGGCTCCAGTTTCTTTTGAGGTGTGCTTTTGAATCCCACCACTGCCAAAATTATTTTTAGTGTGGATGAGCATTACCTACATTAAAGATGAACCACCCCACAAGTATCACCAAACAATCATACCTAGGAACATGCGAACACCTCACTTGACAGTGAGAGGTAAAAAGTTTTCACAAACTCTACTCAGTGCTTTAACCTTTTTTTTTTAACCTAGGTTTTCTTTAAAAGGAGTTGCAAGCTTATTCGTTGGTAATGTAAGAAAACATACTGTAGACTTAATCTAGTTGTGGCTACTGTGAAATGAGCATGAAAACGATTCTTTCACAAGATCCAATATTTTTTGTTCATGCACTCGTCTGATGCACCAAAAGGGAATATAATTGGCAGCGGTGGGATTCGAACCCACGCCTCCGAAGAGACTGGAGCCTTAATCCAGCGCCTTAAACCGCTCGGCCACGCTACCTTGGATATCTTCCCAAAAAATTGCAAAATTATAATTTTGTAAACTTGGAATACAGACTAGACTTAATGCGATTGTAGCTGCTGTGAAATGAGCCATGACATACGATTCTTTCCCAAGAATCAATATTTTACATTTATGCACTCATCTCATGCACCAAAAGGTAATCTAATTGGCAGCGGTTGGATTCGTACCCACGCCACCGAAGAGACTGGAGCCTTAATCCAGCGCCTTAGACCGCTCGGCCACGCTACCTTGGATACCTTACAAAAACTTGCAATTTTATAGTTTTGTACTCTTGGCATAACAACAAGACATAATGCGGTTGTTCCTGCTGTGAAATGAGCCATGAAATGCTTTCCAAAGATCACATTTCTTTCAATTCTGTAAATGTCTTAACAAAGTCGTGGGTAGTGTGGCCGAGTGGTCTAAGGCGCTGGATTTAGGCTCCAGTCTCTTTCGAGGCGTGGGTTCGAATCCCACCACTGCCAAAGCCGTTTTAGTGTGGATGAGCATTACCTTGCAGTCACTTATGCTACAATACAGATAAAAACCACTCCAGAAATATCACCAAACAATCATACATAGGAACATATGAACACCTCACTTGACAGTAAGAGGTAAGACTATTTCACAAACTCTACACAGTGCTTTAAGCTTTTGTAACCTGGGTTTTCTTTAAGAGGAGTTGCAAGCTTATTGTTTGGTAATGTTTGAAAACATACTGTTGACTAAACTAGTTGTGGCCATGAAATGAGATGCTTTCCAAAGATCACATTTCTTTCAATTCTGTAAATGTCTTAACAAAGTCGTGGGTAGTGTGGCCGAGTGGTCTAAGGCGCTGGATTTAGGCTCCAGCGTCTTTCGAGGCGTGGGTTCGAATCCCCCCACTGCCAAGGCCATTTTTAGTGTGGATGAGCATTACCTTGCAGTCACTTATGCTACAATACAGATAAAAACCACTCCAGAAATATCACCAAACAATCATACATAGGAACATATGAACACCTCACTTGACAGTGAGAGGTAAGACTATTTCACAAACCCTACACAGTGCTTTAAGCTTTTGTAACCTGGGTTTTCTTTAAGAGGAGTTGCAAGCTTATTGTTTGGTAATGTTTGAAAACATACTGTTGACTAAACTAGTTGTGGCTACTGTTTTTGTTTGTGCACTCGTCTGAAGCACAAAAAGGGAATCTAATTGGCAGCAGTGGGATTCGAACCAAATCTATCAATTCTGTAAATGTCTAAACAACCAGTTTGTGGGTAGTGTGGCCGACTGGTCTAAAGTGCTGGTTATAGGCTCCAGTTTCTTTTGAGGTGTGCTTTTGAATCCCACCACTGCCAAAATTATTTTTAGTGTGGATGAGCATTACCTACATTAAAGATGAACCACTCCACAAGTATCACCAAACAATCATACCTAGGAACATGCGAACACCTCACTTGACAGTGAGAGGTAAAAAGTTTTCACAAACTCTACTCAGTGCTTTAACCTTCTTTTTTTTAACCTAGGTTTTCTTTAAAAGGAGTTGCAAGCTTATTCGTTGGTAATGTAAGAAAACATACTGTAGACTTAATCTAGTTGTGGCTACTGTGAAATGAGCATGAAAACGATTCTTTCACAAGATCCAATATTTTTTGTTCATGCACTCGTCTGATGCACCAAAAGGGAATATAATTGGCAGCGGTGGGATTTGAACCCACGCCTCCGAAGAGACTGGAGCCTTAATCCAGCGCCTTAGACCGCTCGGCCACGCTACCTTGGATATCTTCCCAAAAAATTGCAAAATTATAATTTTGTAAACTTGGAATACAGACTAGACTTAATGCGATTGTAGCTGCTGTGAAATGAGCCATGACATACGATTCTTTCCCAAGAATCAATATTTTACATTTATGCACTCATCTCATGCACCAAAAGGTAATCTAATTGGCAGCGGTGGGATTCGAACCCACGCCCCCGAAGAGACTGGAGCCTTAATCCAGCGCCTTAGACCGCTCGGCCACGCTACCTTGGATACCTTACAAAAACTTGCAATTTTATAGTTTTGTACTCTTGGCATAACAACAAGACATAATGTGGTTGTTCCTGCTGTGAAATGAGCCATGAAATGAGATGCTTTCCAAAGATCACATTTCTTTCAATTCTGTAAATGTCTTAACAAAGTCGTGGTAGTGTGGCCGAGTGGTCTAAGGCGCTGGATTTAGGCTCCAGTCTCTTTCGAGGCGTGGGTTCGAATCCCACCACTGCCAAAGCCGTTTTTAGTGTGGATGAGCATTACCTTGCAGTCACTTATGCTACAATACAGATAAAAACCACTCCAGAAATATCACCAAACAATCATACATAGGAACATATGAACACCTCACTTGACAGTGAGAGGTAAGACTATTTCACAAACTCTACACAGTGCTTTAAGCTTTTGTAACCTGGGTTTTCTTTAAGAGGAGTTGCAAGCTTATTGTCTGGTAATGTTTGAAAACATACTGTTGACTAAACTAGTTGTGGCTACTGTTTTTGTTTGTGCACTCTTCTGAAGCACAAAAAGGGAATCTAATTGGCAGCAGTGGGATTCGAACCAAATCTATCAATTCTGTAAATGTCTAAACAACCAGTTTGTGGGTAGTGTGGCTGACTGGTCTAAAGTGCTGGTTATAGGCTCCAGTTTCTTTTGAGGTGTGCTTTTGAATCCCACCACTGCCAAAATTATTTTTAGTGTGGATGAGCATTACCTACATTAAAGATGAACCACTCCACAAGTATCACCAAACAATCATACCTAGGAACATGCGAACACCTCACTTGACAGTGAGAGGTAAAAAGTTTTCACAAACTCTACTCAGTGCTTTAACCTTTTTTTTTTAACCTAGGTTTTCTTTAAAAGGAGTATCAAGCTTATTCTTTGGTAATGTAAGAAAACATACTGTAGACTTAATCTAGTTGTGGCTACTGTGAAATGAGCATGAAATACGATTCTTTCACAAGATCCAATATTTTTCGTTCATGCACTCGTCTGATGCACCAAAAGGGAATATAATTGGCAGCGGTGGGATTCGAACCCATGCCTCCGAAGAGACTGGAGCCTTAATCCAGCGCCTTAGACCGCTCGGCCACGGTACCTTGGATATCTTCCCAAAAAATTGCAAAATTATAATTTTGTAAACTTGGAATACAGACTAGACTTAATGCGATTGTAGCTGCTGTGAAATGAGCCATGACATACGATTCTTTCCCAAGAATCAATATTTTACATTTATGCACTCATCTCATGCACCAAAAGGTAATCTAATTGGCAGCGGTGGGATTCGAACCCACGCCCCCGAAGAGACTGGAGCCTTAATCCAGCGCCTTAGACCGCTCGGCCACGCTACCTTGGATACCTTACAAAAACTTGCAATTTTATAGTTTTGTACTCTTGGCATAACAACAAGACATAATGCGGTTGTTCCTGCTGTGAAATGAGCCATGAAATGAGATGCTTTCCAAAGATCACATTTCTTTCAATTCTGTAAATGTCTTAACAAAGTCGTGGGTAGTGTGGCCGAGTGGTCTAAGGCGCTGGATTTAGGCTCCAGTCTCTTTCGAGGCGTGGGTTCGAATCCCACCACTGCCAAAGCCGTTTTTAGTGTGGATGAGCATTACCTTGCAGTCACTTATGCTACAATACAGATAAAAACCACTCCAGAAATATCACCAAACAATCATACATAGGAACATATGAACACCTCACTTGACAGTGAGAGGTAAGACTATTTCACAAACTCTACACAGTGCTTTAAGCTTTTGTAACCTGGGTTTTCTTTAAGAGGAGTTGCAAGCTTATTGTCTGGTAATGTTTGAAAACATACTGTTGACTAAACTAGTTGTGGCTACTGTTTTTGTTTGTGCACTCGTCTGAAGCACAAAAAGGGAATCTAATTGGCAGCAGTGGGATTCGAACCAAATCTATCAATTCTGTAAATGTCTAAACAACCAGTTTGTGGGTAGTGTGGCCAACTGGTCTAAAGTGCTGGTTATAGGCTCCAGTTTCTTTTGAGGTGTGCTTTTGAATCCCACCACTGCCAAAATTATTTTTAGTGTGGATGAGCATTACCTACATTAAAGATGAACCACCCCACAAGTATCACCAAACAATCATACCTAGGAACATGCGAACACCTCACTTGACAGTGAGAGGTAAAAAGTTTTCACAAACTCTACTCAGTGCTTTAACCTTTTTTTTTAACCTAGGTTTTCTTTAAAAGGAGTTGCAAGCTTATTCGTTGGTAATGTAAGAAAACATACTGTAGACTTAATCTAGTTGTGGCTACTGTGAAATGAGCATGAAAACGATTCTTTCACAAGATCCAATATTTTTCGTTCATGCACTCGTCTGATGCACCAAAAGGGAATATAATTGGCAGCAGTGGGATTCGAACCCACGCCTCCGAAGAGACTGGAGCCTTAATCCAGCGCCTTAGACCGCTCGGCCACGCTACCTTGGATATCTTCCCAAAAAATTGCAAAATTATAATTTTGTAAACTTGGAATACAGACTAGAATTAATGCGATTGTAGCTGCTGTGAAATGAGCCATGTCATACGATTCTTTCCCAAGAATCAATATTTTACATTTATGCACTCATCTCATGCACCAAAAGGTAATCTAATTGGCAGCGGTGGGATTCGAACCCACGCCCCCGAAGAGACTGGAGCCTTAATCCAGCGCCTTAGACCGCTCGGCCACGCTACCTTGGATACCTTACAAAAACTTGCAATTTTATAGTTTTGTACTCTTGGCATAACAACAAGACATAATGCGGTTGTTCCTGCTGTGAAATGAGCCATGAAATGAGATGCTTTCCAAAGATCACATTTCTTTCAATTCTGTAAATGTCTTAACAAAGTCGTGGGTAGTGTGGCCGAGTGGTCTAAGGCGCTGGATTTAGGCTCCAGTCTCTTTCGAGGCGTGGGTTCGAATCCCACCACTGCCAAAGCCGTTTTTAGTGTGGATGAGCATTACCTTGCAGTCACTTATGCTACAATACAGATAAAAACCACTCCAGAAATATCACCAAACAATCATACATAGGAACATATGAACACCTCACTTGACAGTGAGAGGTAAGACTATTTCACAAACTCTACACAGTGCTTTAAGCTTTTGTAACCTGGGTTTTCTTTAAGAGGAGTTGCAAGCTTATTGTCTGGTAATGTTTGAAAACATACTGTTGACTAAACTAGTTGTGGCTACTGTTTTTGTTTGTGCACTCTTCTGAAGCACAAAAAGGGAATCTAATTGGCAGCAGTGGGATTCGAACCAAATCTATCAATTCTGTAAATGTCTAAACAACCAGTTTGTGGGTAGTGTGGCTGACTGGTCTAAAGTGCTGGTTATAGGCTCCAGTTTCTTTTGAGGTGTGCTTTTGAATCCCACCACTGCCAAAATTATTTTTAGTGTGGATGAGCATTACCTACATTAAAGATGAACCACTCCACAAGTATCACCAAACAATCATACCTAGGAACATGCGAACACCTCACTTGACAGTGAGAGGTAAAAAGTTTTCACAAACTCTACTCAGTGCTTTAACCTTTTTTTTTTAACCTAGGTTTTCTTTAAAAGGAGTATCAAGCTTATTCTTTGGTAATGTAAGAAAACATACTGTAGACTTAATCTAGTTGTGGCTACTGTGAAATGAGCATGAAAACGATTCTTTAGCAAGATCCAATATTTTTCGTTCATGCACTCGTCTGATGCACCAAAAGGGAATATAATTGGCAGCGGTGGGATTCGAACCAATGCCTCCGAAGAGACTGGAGCCTTAATCCAGCGCCTTAGACCGCTCGGCCACGGTACCTTGGATATCTTCCCAAAAAATTGCAAAATTATAATTTTGTAAACTTGGAATACAGACTAGACTTAATGCGATTGTAGCTGCTGTGAAATGAGCCATGACATACGATTCTTTCCCAAGAATCAATATTTTACATTTATGCACTCATCTCATGCACCAAAAGGTAATCTAATTGGCAGCGGTGGGATTCGAACCCACGCCCCCGAAGAGACTGGAGCCTTAATCCAGCGCCTTAGACCGCTCGGCCACGCTACCTTGGATACCTTACAAAAACTTGCAATTTTATAGTTTTGTACTCTTGGCATAACAACAAGACATAATGCGGTTGTTCCTGCTGTGAAATGAGCCATGAAATGAGATGCTTTCCAAAGATCACATTTCTTTCAATTCTGTAAATGTCTTAACTAAGTCGTGGGTAGTGTGGCCGAGTGGTCTAAGGCGCTGGATTTAGGCTCCAGTCTCTTTCGAGGGGTGGGTTCGATTCCCACCACTGCCAAAGCCGTTTTTAGTGTGGATGAGCATTACCTTGCAGTCACTTATGCTACAATACAGATAAAAACCACTCCAGAAATATCACCAAACAATCATACATAGGAACATATGAACACCTCACTTGACAGTGAGAGGTAAGACTATTTCACAAACTCTACACAGTGCTTTAAGCTTTTGTAACCTGGGTTTTCTTTAAGAGGAGTTGCAAGCTTATTGTTTGGTAATGTTTGAAAACATACTGTTGACTTAACTAGTTGTGGCCATGAAATGAGATGCTTTCCAAAGATCACATTTCTTTCAATTCTGTAAATGTCTTAACAAAGTCTTGGGTAGTGTGGCCGAGTTGTCTAAGGCGCTGGATTTAGGCTCCAGTCTCTTTCGAGGCGTGGGTTCGAATCCCACCACTGCCAAAGCCGTTTTTAGTGTGGATGAGCATTACCTTGCAGTCACTTATGCTACAATACAGATAAAAACCACTCCAGAAATATCACCAAACAATCATACATAGGAACATATGAACACCTCACTTGACAGTGAGAGGTAAGACTATTTCACAAACTCTACACAGTGCTTTAAGCTTTTGTAACCTGGGTTTTCTTTAAGAGGAGTTGCAAGCTTATTGTTTGGTAATGTTTGAAAACATACTGTTGACTAAACTAGTTGTGGCCATGAAATGAGATGCTTTCCAAAGATCACGTTTCTTTCAATTCTGTAAATGTCTTAACAAAGTTCTGGGTAGTGTGGCCGAGTTGTCTAAGGCGCTGGATTTAGGCTCCAGTCTCTTTCGAGGCGTGGGTTCGAATCCCACCACTGCCAAAGCCGTTTTTAGTGTGGATGAGCATTACCTTGCAGTCACTTATGCTACAATACAGATAAAAACCCCCCAGAAATATCACCAAACAATCATACATAGGAACATATGAACACCTCACTTGACAGTGAGAGGTAAGACTATTTCACAAACTCTACACAGTGCTTTAAGCTTTTGTAACCTGGGTTTTCTTTAAGAGTAAGTAAGTAAGTAAGTAAGTAATATTTATTTATATAGCGCTTTTCGAGACCAGGGTCACAAAGCGCTTTAACAATCAAAACAATACTCAAAACAGTACATACTTCAAAGATCAAGACAACACCGAGAACAACACAGGAGTTCGAGAAATTCAAGGAAAAGCCTGAACAAATAGAAACGTCTTAAGATGTTTCTTAAAGGAGTCAGTAGACTCCATCAAGCGCAAAGAGAGAGGAAGATTGTTCCAAGGCTTAGGAGCAACAGCCTGAAAAGATTTCTCTCCTCTGGTCCTGAGCCGTGTGCGTGGAACCATAAGTAGATTCTGATCCACAGACCTCAGAGACCGAGCTGGGGTGTAAGGCTGGATCAGATCAGTGATGTAAGGAGGAGCCTGACCATGAATAGATCTGAAAGTAAGAACCAGAATTTTAAAGTTGATCCTGAAAGAAACTGGAAGCCAGTGAAGAGTTTTAAGGATCGGAGAAATGTGAGTTCTCCTACTTGAGCGGGTCAGAATTCTCGCTGCAGAGTTCTGAATCAACTGCAGACGAGACAGCTCCTTCTTGTTAAGACATGAAAACAAACTGTTACAATAGTCCAGAAGAGAAGAAACAAACGCATGGATTACAAGCTCCAGATCATGTTGTGACAACATTTTCCTAAGTTTAGAGATTTTTCTCAGTTGAAGGAAACAGTTTCTGGTCAGTTTTCTGCAGTGTTGAACAAGAGACATGTCTTTATTAAATACAACACCCAGGTTTCTCAGGCTCAGTTTGACAGACTGACCTAAGTCACCCAAGTACTGACTCAACCCTGGAATCTTATCATCAGGAGCAATCACCAGAGTTTCAGTTTTGTCCACATTAAGCTGTAAAGTGTTTTCACTCAGCCATTGTTTGATTTCTAGCAAACAATTGACTAAGCTGTTCAGCCTTTGGGGCTCAGTTGGGTCAAAAGAGCAGTAGAGCTGGATGTCATCAGCAAAAATGTGATAAGAAACATCTGGAAATCTCTGAATGATTTTACCAAGGGGAATCAAGTACAGCAAAAACAATAAAGGACCCAGAACAGAACCTTGAGGGACTCCACACAACAGATCTGCCGATTCAGACCTCATTTGATTGGCAGATACACTAAAACTGCGCCCAGAAAGGTAAGATGAGAACCATTCTAACACAGACCCAGACAGTCCCACTTCATCCCTTAGTCTTCTCAGCAGGATCTGGTGATCAACTGTGTCAAAGGCTGACGACAGATCCAAGAGAACCAGAACAGTGAATTTACCAGAGTCAGCCGACATCATGATGTCACTGGACACTTTCAATAAAGCTGTCTCCGTAGAGTGATGTTTACGGAAGCCAGACTGAAACTTCTCATGGATGTCGCTCTGGTCCAGGAACAAAGACAGCTGCTCGGACACCACCTTCTCCAAGATCTTGGACAAGAAAGGGAGCTTAGAAATAGGCCTGAAATTACTGAGGTCAGTTGGGTCTAAGCCTGGTTTTTTGAGCAGAGGCTCCACAATGGCATGTTTAAATGCATTGGGAAAAACCCCTGTGGAAAAGGAGAGGTTCACCATATTGGTAACCCAGGGGCCAATTACATCAAATACTTTGATAAAAAGCCTACAAGGAAGGACGTCATCTGAGCAAGAGGAGGGTTTCATCTTGTTCACTAGTGCTGAAATATCACCCAAAGATACAGCAGTGAAGGATGACCAAGAGGAGGAGATGGGCTCAGAGATAGTAGGGGTTCCCAACAAAGGGGGAGAGATTTTCTCTTTGATCGATTTAATTTTGTCAATGAAAAATCTCAACAATGCATTGCTGTCAGCTTCACAGAAGACCGGCGTGATTTGAGGAGCAGGAGACGCGAGAGAATTAATCGTGTCAAACAAAACTTTGGGGTTTTTCCTATTTGCTGCTACCAGTTTTCTGATGTAATCAGATCTAGCAGTTTCTACCATCTCATTGTAAGAAGTCAACAGATCCCTGAGGTGAAGTCTGTGCACCTCAAGTTTAGTAGACTTCCAGAGACGCTCAGTCTTTCGACAAAGTCTCTTCAGACTCAGGGGATCTTCATTTGTCCAAGGGCACCGTTTTTTCTGAATTTTCAAGAGGAGTTGCAAGCTTATTGTTTGGTAATGTTTGAAAACATACTGTTGACTAAACTAGTTGTGGCTACTGTTTTTGTTTGTGCACTCGTCTGAAGCACAAAAAGGGAATCTAATTGGCAGCAGTGGGATTCGAACCAAATCTATGAATTCTGTAAATGTCTAAACAACCAGTTTGTGGGTAGTGTGGCCGACTGGTCTAAAGTGCTGGTTATAGGCTCCAGTTTCTTTTGAGGTGTGCTTTTGAATCCCACCACTGCCAAAATTATTTTTAGTGTGGATGAGCATTACCTACATTAAAGATGAACCACTCCACAAGTATCACCAAACAATCATACCTAGGAACATGCGAACACCTCACTTGACAGTGAGAGGTAAAAAGTTTTCACAAACTCTACTCAGTGCTTTAACCTTTTTTTTTTAACCTAGGTTTTCTTTAAAAGGAGTTGCAAGCTTATTCGTTGGTAATGTAAGAAAACATACTGTAGACTTATTCTAGTTGTGGCTATTGTGAAATGAGCATGAAATACTATTCTTTCACGAGATCCAATATTTTTCGTTCATGCACTCGTCTGATGCACCAAAAGGGAATATGATTGGCAGCGGTACCCACGCCTCCGAAGAGACTGGAGCCTTAATCCAGCACCTTAGACCGCTCTGCCACGCTACCTTGGATATCTTCCCAAAAAATTGCAAAATTATAATTTTGTAAACTTGGAATACAGACTAGACTTAATGCGATTGTAGCTGCTGTGAAATGAGCCATGACATACGATTCTTTCCCAAGAATCAATATTTTACATTTATGCACTCATCTCATGCACCAAAAGGGAATGTAATTGGCAGCTGTGGGATTCGAACCCATGCCCCCGAAGAGACTGGAGCCTTAATCCAGCACCTTAGAGCGCTCGGCCACGCTACCTTGGATACCTTTCAAAAACTTGCAATTTTATAGTTTTGTACTCTTGGCATAACAACAAGACATAATGCGGTTGTTCCTGCTGTGAAATGAGCCATGAAATGAGATGCTTTCCAAAGATCACATTTCTTTCAATTCTGTAAATGTCTTAACTAAGTCGTGGGTAGTGTGGCCGAGTGGTCTAAGGCGCTGGATTTAGGCTCCAGTCTCTTTCGAGGCGTGGGTTCGAATCCCACCACTGCCAAAGCTGTTTTTAGTGTGGATGAGCATTACCTTGCAGTCACTTATGCTACAATACAGATAAAAACCACTCCAGAAATATGACCAAACAATCATACATAGGAACATTTGAACACCTCACTTGACAGTGAGAGGTAAGACAATTTCACAAACTCTACACAGTGCTTTAAGCTTTTGTAACCTGGGTTTTCTTTAAGAGGAGTTGCAAGCTTATTGTTTGGTAATGTTTGAAAACATACTGTTGACTAAACTAGTTGTGGCTACTGTTTTTGTTTGTGCACTCGTCTGAAGCACAAAAAGGGAATCTATTTGGCAGCAGTGGGATTCGAACCAAATCTATCAATTCTGTAAATGTCTAAACAACCAGTTTGTGGGTAGTGTGGCCGACTGGTCTAAAGTGCTGGTTATAGGCTCCAGTTTCTTTTGAGGTGTGCTTTTGAATCCCACCACTGCCAAAATTATTTTTAGTGTGGATGAGCATTACCTACATTAAAGATGAACCACTCCACAAGTATCACCAAACAATCATACCTAGGAACATGCGAACACCTCACTTGACAGTGAGAGGTAAAAAGTTTTCACAAACTCTACTCAGTGCTTTAACCTTTTTTTTTTAACCTAGGTTTTCTTTAAAAGGAGTTGCAAGCTTATTCGTTGGTAATGTAAGAAAACATACTGTTGACTTAATCTAGTTGTGGCTATTGTGAAATGAGCATGAAATACGATTCTTTCACAAGATCCAATATTTTTCGTTCATGCACTCGTCTGATGCACCAAAAGGGAATATAATTGGCAGCGGTGGGATTCGAACCCACGCCTCCAAAGAGACTGGAGCCTTAATCCAGCGCCTTAGACCGCTCGGCCACGCTACCTTGGATATCTTCCCAAAAAATTGCAAAATTATAATTTTGTAAACTTGGAATACAGACTAGACTTAATGCGATTGTAGCTGCTGTGAAATGAGCCATGACATACGATTCTTTCCCAAGAATCAATATTTTACATTTATGCACTCATCTCATGCACCAAAAGGTAATCTAATTGACAGCGGTGGGATTCGAACCCACACCCCCGAAGAGACTGGAGCCTTAATCCAGCGCCTTAGACCGCTCGGCCACGCTACCTTGGATACCTTACAAAAACTTGCAATTTTATAGTTTTGTACTCTTGGCATAACAACAAGACATAATGCGGTTGTTCCTGCTGTGAAATGAGCCATGAAATGAGATGCTTTCCAAAGATCACATTTCTTTCAATTCTGTAAATGTCTTAACAAAGTCGTGGGTAGTGTGGCCGAGTGGTCTAACGTGCTGGATTTAGGCTCCAGTCTCTTTCGAGGCGTGGGTTTGAATCCCACCACTGCCAAAGCCGTTTTTAGTGTGGATGAGTATTACCTTGCTGTCACTTATGCTACAATACAGATAAAAACCACTCCAGAAATATCACCAAACAATCATACATAGGAACATATGAACACCTCACTTGACAGTGAGAGGTAAGACTATTTCACAAACTCTACACAGTGCTTTAAGCTTTTGTAACCTGGGTTTTCTTTAAGAGGAGTTGCAAGCTTATTGTTTGGTAATGTTTGAAAACATACTGTTGACTAAACTAGTTGTGGCTACTGTTTTTGTTTGTGCACTCGTCTGAAGCACAAAAAGGGAATCTAATTGGCAGCAGTGGGATTCGAACCAAATCTATCAATTCTGTAAATGTCTAAACAACCAGTTTGTGGGTAGTGTGGCCGACTGGTCTAAAGTGCTGGTTATAGGCTCCAGTTTCTTTTGAGGTGTGCTTTTGAATCCCACCACTGCCAAAATTATTTTTAGTGTGGATGAGCATTACCTACATTAAAGATGAACCACTCCACAAGTATCACCAAACAATCATACCTAGGAACATGCGAACACCTCACTCGACAGTGAGAGGTAAAAAGTTTTCACAAACTCTACTCAGTGCTTTAACCTTTTTTTTTTAACCTAGGTTTTCTTTAAAAGGAGTTGCAAGCTTATTCTTTGGTAATGTTTGAAAACATACTGTTGACTAAACTAGTTGTGGCTACTGTTTTTGTTTGTGCACTCGTCTGAAGCACAAAAAGGGAATCTAATTGGCAGCAGTGGGATTCGAACCAAATCTATCAATTCTGTAAATGTCTAAACAACCAGTTTGTGGGTAGTGTGGCCGACTGGTCTAAAGTGCTGGTTATAGGCTCCAGTTTCTTTTGAGGTGTGCTTTTGAATCCCACCACTGCCAAAATTATTTTTAGTGTGGATGAGCATTACCTACATTAAAGATGAACCACTCCACAAGTATCACCAAACAATCATACCTAGGAACATGCGAACACCTCACTCGACAGTGAGAGGTAAAAAGTTTTCACAAACTCTACTCAGTGCTTTAACCTTTTTTTTTTAACCTAGGTTTTCTTTAAAAGGAGTTGCAAGCTTATTCTTTGGTAATGTAAGAAAACATACTGTAGACTTAATCTAGTTGTGGCTACTGTGAAATGAGCATGAAATACGATTCTTTCACAAGATCCAACATTTTTCGTTCATGCACTCGTCTGATGCACCAAAAGGGAATATAATTGGCAGCGGTGGGATTCGAACCCACGCCTCCAAAGAGACTGGAGCCTTAATCCAGCTCCTTAGACCGCTCGGCCACGCTACCTTGGATATCTTCCCAAAAAATTGCAAAATTATAATTTTGTAAACTTGGAATACAGACTAGACTTAATGCGATAATAGCTGCTGTGAAATGAGCCATGACATACGATTCTTTCCCAAGAATCAATATTTTACCTTTATGCACTCATCTCATGCACCAAAAGGTAATCTAATTGGCAGCGGTGGGATTCGAACCCACGCCCCCGAAGAGACTGGAGCCTTAATCCAGCGCCTTAGACCGCTCGGCCACGCTACCTTGGATACCTTACAAAAACTTGCAATTTTATAGTTTTGTACTCTTGGCATAACAACAAGACATAATGCGGTTGTTCCTGCTGTGAAATGAGCCATGAAATGAGATGCATTCCAAAGATCACATTTCTTTCAATTCTGTAAATGTCTTCACAAAGTCGTGGGTAGTGTGGCCGAGTGGTCTAAGGCGCTGGATTTAGGCTCCCGTCTCTTTCGAGGCGTGGGTTCGAATCCCACCACTGCCAAAGCCGTTTTTAGTGTGGATGAGCATTACCTTGCAGTCACTTATGCTACAATACAGATAAAAACCACTCCAGAAATATCACCAAACAATCATACATAGGAACATATGAACACCTCACTTGACAGTGAGAGGTAAGACTATTTCACAAACTCTACACAGTGCTTTAAGCTTTTGTAACCTGGGTTTTCTTTAAGAGGAGTTGCAAGCTTATTGTTTGGTAATGTTTGAAAACATACTGTTGACTAAACTAGTTGTGGCTACTGTTTTTGTTTGTGCACTCGTCTGAAGCACAAAAAGGGAATCTAATTGGCAGCAGTGGGATTCGAACCAAATCTATCAATTCTGTAAATGTCTAAACAACCAGTTTGTGGGTAGTGTGGCCGACTGGTCTAAAGTGCTGGTTATAGGCTCCAGTTTCTTTTGAGGTGTGCTTTTGAATCCCACCACTGCCAAAATTATTTTTAGTGTGGATGAGCATTACCTACATTAAAGATGAACCACTCCACAAGTATCACCAAACAATCATACCTAGGAACATGCGAACACCTCACTTGACAGTGAGAGGTAAAAAGTTTTCACAAACTCTACTCAGTGCTTTAACCTTTTTTTTTTTAACCTAGGTTTTCTTTAAAAGGAGTTGCAAGCTTATTCGTTGGTAATGTAAGAAAACATACTGTAGACTTAATCTAGTTGTGGCTACTGTGAAATGAGCATGAAATACGATTCTTTCACAAGATCCAATATTTTTCGTTCATGCACTCGTCTGATGCACCAAAAGGGAATATAATTGGCAGCGGTGGGATTCGAACCCACGCCTCCGAAGAGACTGGAGCCTTAATCCAGCGCCTTAGACCGCTCTGCCACGCTACCTTGAATAGCTTCCCAAAAAATTGCAAGATTATAATTTTGTAAACTTGGAATACAGACTAGACTTAATGCGATTGTAGCTGCTGTGAAAAGAGCCATGACATACAATTCTTTCCCAAGAATCAATATTTTACATCTATGCACTAATCTCATGCACCAAAAGGTAATCTAATTGGCAGCGGTGGGATTCGAACCCACGCCCCCGAAGAGACTGGAGGCTTAATCCAGCGCCTTAGACCGCTCGGCCACGCTACCTTGGATACCTTACAAAAACTTGCAATTTTATAGTTTTGTACTCTTGGCATAACAACAAGACATAATGCGGTTGTTCCTGCTGTGAAATGAGCCATGAAATGAGATGCTTTCCAAAGATCACATTTCTTTCAATTCTGTAAATGTCTTAACAAAGTCGTGGGTAGTGTGGCCGAGTGGTCTAAGGCGCTGGATTTAGGCTCCCGTCTCTTTCGAGGCGTGGGTTCGATTCCCACCACTGCCAAAGCCGTTTTTAGTGTGGATGAGCATTACCTTGCAGTCACTTATGCTACAATACAGATAAAAACCACTCCAGAAATATCACCAAACAATCATACATAGGAACATATGAACACCTCACTTGACAGTGAGAGGTAAGACTATTTCACAAACTCTACACAGTGCTTTAAGCTTTTGTAACCTGGGTTTTCTTTAAGAGGAGTTGCAAGCTTATTGTTTGGTAATGTTTGAAAACATACTGTTGACTAAACTAGTTGTGGCCATGAAATGAGATGCTTTCCAAAGATCACATTTCTTTCAATTCTGTAAATGTCTTAACAAAGTCGTGGGTAGTGTGGCCGAGTGGTCTAAGGCGCTGGATTTAGGCTCCAGTCTCTTTCGAGGCGTGGGTTCGAATCCCACCACTGCCAAATCCGTTTTTAGTGTGGATGAGCATTACCTTGCAGTCACTTATGCTACAATACAGATAAAAACCACTCCAGAAATATCACCAAACAATCATACATAGGAACATATGAACACCTCACTTGACAGTGAGAGGTAAGACTATTTCACAAACTCTACACAGTGCTTTAAGCTTTTGTAACCTGGGTTTTCTTTAAGAGGAGTTGCAAGCTTATTGTCTGGTAATGTTTGAAAACATACTGTTGACTAAACTAGTTGTGGCTACTGTTTTTGTTTGTGCACTCGTCTGAAGCACAAAAAGGGAATCTAATTGGCAGCAGTGGGATTCGAACCAAATCTATCAATTCTGTAAATGTCTAAACAACCAGTTTGTGGGTAGTGTGGCCGACTGGTCTAAAGTGCTGGTTATAGGCTCCAGTTTCTTTTGAGGTGTGCTTTTGAATCCCACCACTGCCAAAATTATTTTTAGTGTGGATGAGCATTACCTACATTAAAGATGAACCACCCCACAAGTATCACCAAACAATCATACCTAGGAACATGCGAACACCTCACTTGACAGTGAGAGGTAAAAAGTTTTCACAAACTCTACTCAGTGCTTTAACCTTTTTTTTTAACCTAGGTTTTCTTTAAAAGGAGTTGCAAGCTTATTCGTTGGTAATGTAAGAAAACATACTGTAGACTTAATCTAGTTGTGGCTACTGTGAAATGAGCATGAAAACGATTCTTTCACAAGATCCAATATTTTTCGTTCATGCACTCGTCTGATGCACCAAAAGGGAATATAATTGGCAGCAGTGGGATTCGAACCCACGCCTCCGAAGAGACTGGAGCCTTAATCCAGCGCCTTAGACCGCTCGGCCACGCTACCTTGGATATCTTCCCAAAAAATTGCAAAATTATAATTTTGTAAACTTGGAATACAGACTAGACTTAATGCGATTGTAGCTGCTGTGAAATGAGCCATGACATACGATTCTTTCCCAAGAATCAATATTTTACATTTATGCACTTATCTCATGCACCAAAAGGTAATCTAATTGGCAGCGGTGGGATTCGAACCCACGCCCCCGAAGAGACTGGAGCCTTAATCCAGCGCCTTAGACCGCTCGGCCACGCTACCTTGGATACCTTACAAAAACTTGCAATTTTATAGTTTTGTACTCTTGGCATAACAACAAGACATAATGCGGTTGTTCCTGCTGTGAAATGAGCCATGAAATGAGATGCTTTCCAAAGATCACATTTCTTTCAATTCTGTAAATGTCTTAACAAAGTCGTGGTAGTGTGGCCGAGTGGTCTAAGGCGCTGGATTTAGGCTCCAGTCTCTTTCGAGGCGTGGGTTCGAATCCCACCACTGCCAAAGCCGTTTTTAGTGTGGATGAGCATTACCTTGCAGTCACTTATGCTACAATACAGATAAAAACCACTCCAGAAATATCACCAAACAATCATACACACCTCACTTGACAGTAAGAGGTAAGACTATTTCACAAACTCTACACAGTGCTTTAAGCTTTTGTAACCTGGGTTTTCTTTAAGAGGAGTTGCAAGCTTATTGTTTGGTAATGTTTGAAAACATACTGTTGACTAAACTAGTTGTGGCCATGAAATGAGATGCTTTCCAAAGATCACATTTCTTTCAATTCTGTAAATGTCTTAACAAAGTCGTGGGTAGTGTGGCCGAGTGGTCTAAGGCGCTGGATTTAGGCTCCAGTCTCTTTCGAGGCGTGGGTTCGAATCCCACCACTGCCAGAGCCGTTTTTAGTGTGGATGAGCATTACCTTGCAGTCACTTATGCTACAATACAGATAAAAACCACTCCAGAAATATCACCAAACAATCATACATAGGAGCATATGAACACCTCACTTGACAGTGAGAGGTAAGACTATTTCACAAACTCTACACAGTGCTTTAAGCTTTTGTAACCTGGGTTTTCTTTAAGAGGAGTTGCAAGCTTATTGTCTGGTAATGTTTGAAAACATACTGTTGACTAAACTAGTTGTGGCTACTGTTTTTGTTTGTGCACTCTTCTGAAGCACAAAAAGGGAATCTAATTGGCAGCAGTGGGATTCGAACCAAATCTATCAATTCTGTAAATGTCTAAACAACCAGTTTGTGGGTAGTGTGGCTGACTGGTCTAAAGTGCTGGTTATAGGCTCCAGTTTCTTTTGAGGTGTGCTTTTGAATCCCACCACTGCCAAAATTATTTTTAGTGTGGATGAGCATTACCTACATTAAAGATGAACCACTCCACAAGTATCACCAAACAATCATACCTAGGAACATGCGAACACCTCACTTGACAGTGAGAGGTAAAAAGTTTTCACAAACTCTACTCAGTGCTTTAACCTTTTTTTTTTAACCTAGGTTTTCTTTAAAAGGAGTATCAAGCTTATTCTTTGGTAATGTAAGAAAACATACTGTAGACTTAATCTAGTTGTGGCTACTGTGAAATGAGCATGAAAACGATTCTTTCACAAGATCCAATATTTTTCGTTCATGCACTCGTCTGATGCACCAAAAGGGAATATAATTGGCAGCGGTGGGATTCGAACCAATGCCTCCGAAGAGACTGGAGCCTTAATCCAGCGCCTTAGACCGCTCGGCCACGGTACCTTGGATATCTTCCCAAAAAATTGCAAAATTATAATTTTGTAAACTTGGAATACAGACTAGACTTAATGCGATTGTAGCTGCTGTGAAATGAGCCATGACATACGATTCTTTCCCAAGAATCAATATTTTACATTTATGCACTCATCTCATGCACCAAAAGGTAATCTAATTGGCAGCGGTGGGATTCGAACCCACGCCCCCGAAGAGACTGGAGCCTTAATCCAGCGCCTTAGACCGCTCGGCCACGCTACCTTGGATACCTTACAAAAACTTGCAATTTTATAGTTTTGTACTCTTGGCATAACAACAAGACATAATGCGGTTGTTCCTGCTGTGAAATGAGCCATGAAATGAGATGCTTTCCAAAGATCACATTTCTTTCAATTCTGTAAATGTCTTAACTAAGTCGTGGGTAGTGTGGCCGAGTGGTCTAAGGCGCTGGATTTAGGCTCCAGTCTCTTTCGAGGGGTGGGTTCGATTCCCACCACTGCCAAAGCCGTTTTTAGTGTGGATGAGCATTACCTTGCAGTCACTTATGCTACAATACAGATAAAAACCACTCCAGAAATATCACCAAACAATCATACATAGGAACATATGAACACCTCACTTGACAGTGAGAGGTAAGACTATTTCACAAACTCTACACAGTGCTTTAAGCTTTTGTAACCTGGGTTTTCTTTAAGAGGAGTTGCAAGCTTATTGTTTGGTAATGTTTGAAAACATACTGTTGACTTAACTAGTTGTGGCCATGAAATGAGATGCTTTCCAAAGATCACATTTCTTTCAATTCTGTAAATGTCTTAACAAAGTCTTGGGTAGTGTGGCCGAGTTGTCTAAGGCGCTGGATTTAGGCTCCAGTCTCTTTCGAGGCGTGGGTTCGAATCCCACCACTGCCAAAGCCGTTTTTAGTGTGGATGAGCATTACCTTGCAGTCACTTATGCTACAATACAGATAAAAACCACTCCAGAAATATCACCAAACAATCATACATAGGAACATATGAACACCTCACTTGACAGTGAGAGGTAAGACTATTTCACAAACTCTACACAGTGCTTTAAGCTTTTGTAACCTGGGTTTTCTTTAAGAGGAGTTGCAAGCTTATTGTTTGGTAATGTTTGAAAACATACTGTTGACTAAACTAGTTGTGGCCATGAAATGAGATGCTTTCCAAAGATCACGTTTCTTTCAATTCTGTAAATGTCTTAACAAAGTTCTGGGTAGTGTGGCCGAGTTGTCTAAGGCGCTGGATTTAGGCTCCAGTCTCTTTCGAGGCGTGGGTTCGAATCCCACCACTGCCAAAGCCGTTTTTAGTGTGGATGAGCATTACCTTGCAGTCACTTATGCTACAATACAGATAAAAACCCCCCAGAAATATCACCAAACAATCATACATAGGAACATATGAACACCTCACTTGACAGTGAGAGGTAAGACTATTTCACAAACTCTACACAGTGCTTTAAGCTTTTGTAACCTGGGTTTTCTTTAAGAGTAAGTAAGTAAGTAAGTAAGTAATATTTATTTATATAGCGCTTTTCGAGACCAGGGTCACAAAGCGCTTTAACAATCAAAACAATACTCAAAACAGTACATACTTCAAAGATCAAGACAACACCGAGAACAACACAGGAGTTCGAGAAATTCAAGGAAAAGCCTGAACAAATAGAAACGTCTTAAGATGTTTCTTAAAGGAGTCAGTAGACTCCATCAAGCGCAAAGAGAGAGGAAGATTGTTCCAAGGCTTAGGAGCAACAGCCTGAAAAGATTTCTCTCCTCTGGTCCTGAGCCGTGTGCGTGGAACCATAAGTAGATTCTGATCCACAGACCTCAGAGACCGAGCTGGGGTGTAAGGCTGGATCAGATCAGTGATGTAAGGAGGAGCCTGACCATGAATAGATCTGAAAGTAAGAACCAGAATTTTAAAGTTGATCCTGAAAGAAACTGGAAGCCAGTGAAGAGTTTTAAGGATCGGAGAAATGTGAGTTCTCCTACTTGAGCGGGTCAGAATTCTCGCTGCAGGGTTCTGAATCAACTGCAGACGAGACAGCTCCTTCTTGTTAAGACATGAAAACAAACTGTTACAATAGTCCAGAAGAGAAGAAACAAACGCATGGATTACAAGCTCCAGATCATGTTGTGACAACATTTTCCTAAGTTTAGAGATTTTTCTCAGTTGAAGGAAACAGTTTCTGGTCAGTTTTCTGCAGTGTTGAACAAGAGACATGTCTTTATTAAATACAACACCCAGGTTTCTCAGGCTCAGTTTGACAGACTGACCTAAGTCACCCAAGTACTGACTCAACCCTGGAATCTTATCATCAGGAGCAATCACCAGAGTTTCAGTTTTGTCCACATTAAGCTGTAAAGTGTTTTCACTCAGCCATTGTTTGATTTCTAGCAAACAATTGACTAAGCTGTTCAGCCTTTGGGGCTCAGTTGGGTCAAAAGAGCAGTAGAGCTGGATGTCATCAGCAAAAATGTGATAAGAAACATCTGGAAATCTCTGAATGATTTTACCAAGGGGAATCAAGTACAGCAAAAACAATAAAGGACCCAGAACAGAACCTTGAGGGACTCCACACAACAGATCTGCCGATTCAGACCTCATTTGATTGGCAGATACACTAAAACTGCGCCCAGAAAGGTAAGATGAGAACCATTCTAACACAGACCCAGACAGTCCCACTTCATCCCTTAGTCTTCTCAGCAGGATCTGGTGATCAACTGTGTCAAAGGCTGACGACAGATCCAAGAGAACCAGAACAGTGAATTTACCAGAGTCAGCCGACATCATGATGTCACTGGACACTTTCAATAAAGCTGTCTCCGTAGAGTGATGTTTACGGAAGCCAGACTGAAACTTCTCATGGATGTCGCTCTGGTCCAGGAACAAAGACAGCTGCTCGGACACCACCTTCTCCAAGATCTTGGACAAGAAAGGGAGCTTAGAAATAGGCCTGAAATTACTGAGGTCAGTTGGGTCTAAGCCTGGTTTTTTGAGCAGAGGCTCCACAATGGCATGTTTAAATGCATTGGGAAAAACCCCTGTGGAAAGGGAGAGGTTCACCATATTGGTAACCCAGGGGCCAATTACATCAAATACTTTGATAAAAAGCCTACAAGGAAGGACGTCATCTGAGCAAGAGGAGGGTTTCATCTTGTTCACTAGTGCTGAAATATCACCCAAAGATACAGCAGTGAAGGATGACCAAGAGGAGGAGATGGGCTCAGAGATAGTAGGGGTTCCCAACAAAGGGGGAGAGATTTTCTCTTTGATCGATTTAATTTTGTCAATGAAAAATCTCAACAATGCATTGCTGTCAGCTTCACAGAAGACCGGCGTGATTTGAGGAGCAGGAGACGCGAGAGAATTAATCGTGTCAAACAAAACTTTGGGGTTTTTCCTATTTGCTGCTACCAGTTTTCTGATGTAATCAGATCTAGCAGTTTCTACCATCTCATTGTAAGAAGTCAACAGATCCCTGAGGTGAAGTCTGTGCACCTCAAGTTTAGTAGACTTCCAGAGACGCTCAGTCTTTCGACAAAGTCTCTTCAGACTCAGGGGATCTTCATTTGTCCAAGGGCACCGTTTTTTCTGAATTTTCAAGAGGAGTTGCAAGCTTATTGTTTGGTAATGTTTGAAAACATACTGTTGACTAAACTAGTTGTGGCTACTGTTTTTGTTTGTGCACTCGTCTGAAGCACAAAAAGGGAATCTAATTGGCATTCGAACCAAATCTATGAATTCTGTAAATGTCTAAACAACCAGTTTGTGGGTAGTGTGGCCGACTGGTCTAAAGTGCTGGTTATAGGCTCCAGTTTCTTTTGAGGTGTGCTTTTGAATCCCACCACTGCCAAAATTATTTTTAGTGTGGATGAGCATTACCTACATTAAAGATGAACCACTCCACAAGTATCACCAAACAATCATACCTAGGAACATGCGAACACCTCACTTGACAGTGAGAGGTAAAAAGTTTTCACAAACTCTACTCAGTGCTTTAACCTTTTTTTTTTAACCTAGGTTTTCTTTAAAAGGAGTTGCAAGCTTATTCGTTGGTAATGTAAGAAAACATACTGTAGACTTATTCTAGTTGTGGCTATTGTGAAATGAGCATGAAATACTATTCTTTCACGAGATCCAATATTTTTCGTTCATGCACTCGTCTGATGCACCAAAAGGGAATATGATTGGCAGCGGTACCCACGCCTCCGAAGAGACTGGAGCCTTAATCCAGCACCTTAGACCGCTCTGCCACGCTACCTTGGATATCTTCCCAAAAAATTGCAAAATTATAATTTTGTAAACTTGGAATACAGACTAGACTTAATGCGATTGTAGCTGCTGTGAAATGAGCTACTGTTTTTGTTTGTGCACTCGTCTGAAGCACAAAAAGGGAATCTAATTGGCAGCAGTGGGATTCGAACCAAATCTATCAATTCTGTAAATGTCTAAACAACCAGTTTGTGGGTAGTGTGGCCGACTGGTCTAAAGTGCTGGTTATAGGCTCCAGTTTCTTTTGAGGTGTGCTTTTGAATCCCACCACTGCCAAAATTATTTTTAGTGTGGATGAGCATTACCTACATTAAAGATGAACCACTCCACAAGTATCACCAAACAATCATACCTAGGAACATGCGAACACCTCACTTGACAGTGAGAGGTAAAAAGTTTTCACAAACTCTACTCAGTGCTTTAACCTTTTTTTTTTTAACCTAGGTTTTCTTTAAAAGGAGTTGCAAGCTTATTCGTTGGTAATGTAAGAAAACATACTGTAGACTTAATCTAGTTGTGGCTACTGTGAAATGAGCATGAAATACGATTCTTTCACAAGATCCAATATTTTTCGTTCATGCACTCGTCTGATGCACCAAAAGGGAATATAATTGGCATCGGTGGGATTCGAACCCACGCCTCCGAAGAGACTGGAGCCTTAATCCAGCACCTTAGACCGCTCTGCGACGCTACCTTGAATAGCTTCCCAAAAAATTGCAAGATTATAATTTTGTAAACTTGGAATACAGACTAGACTTAATGCGATTGTAGCTGCTGTGAAATGAGCCATGACATACGATTCTTTCCCAAGAATCAATATTTTACATTTATGCACTAATCTCATGCACCAAAAGGTAATCTAATTGGCAGCGGTGGGATTCGAACCCACGCCCCCGAAGAGACTGGAGCCTTAATCCAGCGCCTTAGACCGCTCGGCCACGCTACCTTGGATACCTTACAAAAACTTGCAATTTTATAGTTTTGTACTCTTGGCATAACAACAAGACATAATGCGGTTGTTCCTGCTGTGAAATGAGCCATGAAATGAGATGCTTTCCAAAGATCACATTTCTTTCAATTCTGTAAATGTCTTAACAAAGTCGTGGGTAGTGTGGCCGAGTGGTCTAAGGCGCTGGATTTAGGCTCCCGTCTCTTTCGAGGCGTGGGTTCGAATCCCACCACTGCCAAAGCCGTTTTTAGTGTGGATGAGCATTACCTTGCAGTCACTTATGCTACAATACAGATAAAAACCACTCCAGAAATATCACCAAACAATCATACATAGGAACATATGAACACCTCACTTGACAGTGAGAGGTAAGACTATTTCACAAACTCTACACAGTGCTTTAAGCTTTTGTAACCTGGGTTTTCTTTAAGAGGAGTTGCAAGCTTATTGTTTGGTAATGTTTGAAAACATACTGTTGACTAAACTAGTTGTGGCTACTGTTTTTGTTTGTGCACTCGTCTGAAGCACAAAAAGGGAATCTAATTGGCAGCAGTGGGATTCGAACCAAATCTATCAATTCTGTAAATGTCTAAACAACCAGTTTGTGGGTAGTGTGGCCGACTGGTCTAAAGTGCTGGTTATAGGCTCCAGTTTCTTTTGAGGTGTGCTTTTGAATCCCACCACTGCCAAAATTATTTTTAGTGTGGATGAGCATTACCTACATTAAAGATGAACCACTCCACAAGTATCACCAAACAATCATACCTAGGAACATGCGAACACCTCACTTGACAGTGAGAGGTAAAAAGTTTTCACAAACTCTACTCAGTGCTTTAACCTTTTTTTTTTTAACCTAGGTTTTCTTTAAAAGGAGTTGCAAGCTTATTCGTTGGTAATGTAAGAAAACATACTGTAGACTTAATCTAGTTGTGGCTACTGTGAAATGAGCATGAAATACGATTCTTTCACAAGATCCAATATTTTTCGTTCATGCACTCGTCTGATGCACCAAAAGGGAATATAATTGGCAGCGGTGGGATTCGAACCCACGCCTCCGAAGAGACTGGAGCCTTAATCCAGCGCCTTAGACCGCTCTGCCACGCTACCTTGAATAGCTTCCCAAAAAATTGCAAGATTATAATTTTGTAAACTTGGAATACAGACTAGACTTAATGCGATTGTAGCTGCTGTGAAATGAGCCATGACATACAATTCTTTCCCAAGAATCAATATTTTACATTTATGCACTAATCTCATGCACCAAAAGGTAATCTAATTGGCAGCGGTGGGATTCGAACCCACGCCCCCGAAGAGACTGGAGCCTTAATCCAGCGCCTTAGACCGCTCGGCCACGCTACCTTGGATACCTTACAAAAACTTGCAATTTTATAGTTTTGTACTCTTGGCATAACAACAAGACATAATGCGGTTGTTCCTGCTGTGAAATGAGCCATGAAATGAGATGCTTTCCAAAGATCACATTTCTTTCAATTCTGTAAATGTCTTAACAAAGTCGTGGGTAGTGTGGCCGAGTGGTCTAAGGCGCTGGATTTAGGCTCCAGCGTCTTTCGAGGCGTGGGTTCGAATCCCCCCACTGCCAAGGCCATTTTTAGTGTGGATGAGCATTACCTTGCAGTCACTTATGCTACAATACAGATAAAAACCACTCCAGAAATATCACCAAACAATCATACATAGGAACATATGAACACCTCACTTGACAGTGAGAGGTAAGACAATTTCACAAACTCTACACAGTGCTTTAAGCTTTTGTAACCTGGGTTTTCTTTAAGAGGAGTTGCAAGCTTATTGTTTGGTAATGTTTGAAAACATACTGTTGACTTAACTAGTTGTGGCTACTGTTTTTGTTTGTGCACTCGTCTGAAGCACAAAAAGGGAATCTAATTGGCAGCAGTGGGATTCGAACCAAATCTATAAATTCTGTAAATGTCTAAACAACCAGTTTGTGGGTAGTGTGGCCGACTGGTCTAAAGTGCTGGTTATAGGCTCCAGTTTCTTTTGAGGTGTGCTTTTGAATCCCACCACTGCCAAAATTATTTTTAGTGTGGATGAGCATTACCTACATTAAAGATGAACCACTCCACAAGTATCACCAAACAATCATACCTAGGAACATGCGAACACCTCACTTGACAGTGAGAGGTAAAAAGTTTTCACAAACTCTACTCAGTGCTTTAACCTTTTTTTTTTAACCTAGGTTTTCTTTAAAAGGAGTTGCAAGCTTATTCGTTGGTAATGTAAGAAAACATACTGTAGACTTAATCTAGTTGTGGCTATTGTGAAATGAGCATGAAATACGATTCTTTCACAAGATCCAATATTTTTCGTTCATGCACTCAATTTTATAGTTTTGTACTCTTGGCATAACAATAAGACATAATGCGGTTGTTCCTGCTGTGAAATGAGCCATGAAATGAGATGCTTTCCAAAGATCACATTTCTTTCAATTCTGTAAATGTCTTAACCAATTCGTAGGTAGTGTGGCCGAGTGATGTAAGGTGCTGGATTTAGGACCCAGTCTTTTTTGAGGTGTGGGTTTGAATCCCACCAAAACCGTTTTTGTGTGGATGACCATTACCTTGCAGTCACTTCTGCTACAATACAGATAAAGCACTTCACAAATATAACCAAACAATCATACCTAGGAACACACGAACACCTCACTTGACCGTGAGAGGGGAAAAACTCTACACAGTGCCTTAACCTTTTTTTTTTACCTGGGTTTTCTTTAAGAGGAGCTGCAAGTTTATTCTTTGGTCATTTAAGAAAAAATACTGTAGACTTAAACAACATGTGGCTACTGTAAAATGAGCAGGAAATACAATTATTTCCCAAGATCTTTTTTGCTCAACTATGCACTCCTCTGATGCACCAAAGGGGAAACCGTATACTTTGGTACTCTTATCATACAGAGTGTAGCCTTAATCCAGCTGTGGCTACTGAAATGAGCCGTGAAAAGCAGTTTTGAGCGCACTCCCTTAAAAAAATTCTCCAAGGAACAACAACCGGTATCTTGTGATTGCCACACCTTGCTGGACAATGGGTGTCGACGACTCTTACCTAATGTGTGATAAACACTCTCACTTCTGGGTTTCTACCAACCTCACCAGGCCAACCACCCTGATCCAGCAGCAACTCAGGAGGTGGAACCCTGGAACTCCAATAAGAAAATTGTTTGTTTAAACTGCACAAGGATTCACAGAGAGAGCTCGGTGTCTAAAACACGTCCTCTAACAATCTAAGCCTAAGCAGCCTAATAAAAAGGGTTGGTTCAGACAGAGTCTCGGACGGTCCTAAAAACTACAACAATAACTAACAAGACAACCGGTACGGTAATCGTCAGTTAGCACGAAAAGGACTATTCAGACAGTAGCTTTAATTCAAGTGTGACTGCTTTCTCGATATAAACATTTTTCCTTGTAATTGTACTTTCTTTTTGGCTGGCAAGTGTTCAGATGAAATGCACACACATTTCATGATGCCAAGGATAGCACGAGGTTAATGACACAACAGCACGTGAGGGGCTAAGGTGATAAATAAATGTTTTATTTAAGGTTTATTTAAGGTATGAAATTCTGTGGCAGTGGCTTAAGGGGGGTCTGCCAGATCTCTTGGACGACAGGAGAGCAACAACAAGTAGATTAGTGTATAAACATGAGCTCACATTTGTATCAATACACATACAGTCGGAATAAACTTTGGATCTAAAACAGATACAGAAGGTTCCATTTTCGAAACATTCGTTCATTGTCTACCGCTTTATCCCGGGGTTGGGGGAGGCTGGAGCCTATCCCAGTATCATAGGGTGAGAGGCAAGGGACACCCTGGAGAGGACGCCAGTCTGTCGCAGGGCACCAGACAGACAACCATTCACACACACTCTCATACCTACGGACATTTCCCCAAGGTTCTCAATCAACCTCTGTATGTTTTTGGAATGTGGGAGGAAACCGGAGTGCCCGGAGTAAACTACAAACTCTGTCTGGGCCTGGAATTGAACCAGCAATTTCTGTGAGGCAACCGCGCTAACCACTGTGCCACCATGCACCCCATTTTTGAAACAATGGTAGCAAAATAAAAATAAATAAACCTGCAATGTTTTATTTTTCAAATTTTGCTGGGTGTTGGGCTGCCGTTGATACTGTTCAAATGTATGTGTTTAAGGGATTTGCACAAAAAACAGACCCTGAGTGGGATTTGGAAGACTTGTCACACCTAAAAAGAAATTACAAAAAAACAAGACAAAAAATCTCACTTCAAGAACAAAAATGATATCTGTTCAAAGGGAATGTGACTTATAACAGTCCAATAATTTCAAATTGGACTCTGAAATGATGCTTTAGTTGAACTGAACATTACACAGGTGTCAATGAAATTGATTTTTTTTTTTGCTTTATAGTAAAATGTAATTTTGTTTATGCTAGTCCCTATTAAAGAAAGATCCACTGAAAAAAAAGTAAAAATATGACTTATAAAATAAAAAGAAAGAAAGTGAAAGCCATAAAATAACAAGACTTTAACCGCAACTAGATTAAAAATAATAGTTACTTGCACCAAACTCTGAGGTGGAGAAGCTACTTTTCTGCCTGAACTCTGACTCTCGTCAGAAAACACGTAGGAAACACGTGTTGAACTGCTGAATGTTCCGGTCATAACACAAAGTGATTGCATTGTTCAAAAATAGACTTTCCCTTGTTCTGAAAATCAAAGGTTTCCTGGCGACTCAGTGCAACAGTGTGAAGGTTAAAGAGCAGCTTGTGTTTCTGCAGCAGCCAGCAGAGCTTTTAAGGAGGATCAACGAAAATATGCTGAGCTTGCGTTTCCTTAAGCTCTAATTTAGAGTGCACGGCTCTTATAAAGTGTCAGCAGTCTCAACATATGAGCTCCTCACAGCTGGAACAGTCGTAGGAAATATGGGTCAGCATGTCGTGTTGGAGAACGATGGTCGATGATTTGTGGTGTTGTTACACTTTGGTTTACTCAAAATCTTAAAAACATAAAACACACCCGTGCTGCCCATGACGGCCCATCCAATCATTGCTTCTGAGATAAATAATTTTAAATATGTTTAACATTACTTCAACTTTAGGTTTTTTTCTTCATCGTGTGGCTCCTCTGGCTTGACTTGCAGTCGCAGTATGTAACGTTGCTCCTCAGGACATGTAATTGTAAAACACTGACATGTATTTTCTTTATTCTGCAGGTTTCATGATAATGATAAGCTAGCGAGTGCAGATAATTCACAAGGCAGAAAAAGAATGATAATAGTCCTACATTACTGAAGCAAATGTCAGTCAAACAGAAATGAAAACAGTGACTCCCCGAACGGGTGTTCATGCAATGTCTTGTGCTTTACTTTTTATTCCTTTCCTTAGCAAAACTATGAATTTGGTCTAGTGCGAGAGCTTAAATGGCTTTTTTTCTTTTATAGTGTTTTAAATAAATGAAAACTAAAACTCATGATCCGACTCAGAGGCTGACCAATCACAGGCTTGAATCTCAACAAAAGAAAACAAACTTCTGTAGAATGAAAGTGCCCTAAAACTCTTTAACGTAAAAGTATATCTACAGTTGACGCCTGTTCAACATCCTGAACATTTGAGGGTTAAAGACAGAATACTGAAAACTTTTCTGCCTCTGAAGCATTTCCCTTCTCATAAGCTGTCATTATAAACTGGCTCGTGAGGAATCATCGGTGGTTTCGCCAAGGAAGCCAACGTCAAAGTGAGTCAACATGTGCATGACGGGACGATTCTTCAATAAATGTTTAAATACAGATCTCACGTCCAAGAAACATTGTGGCTCGGCTCAGCATTTAGAGCAGTTGGGAGTAAAGCAGGAATGATGACTGTGGACTAGTGGTGGTCGTGTTATACCAGAGGCCTTTATGACTGACCTGGGACCCCGGGCCACACATTGCCCTTTGAGTGAATTCATGAGATCAAAGATCATGTAAAAAATAGCAATACTATTTTTTGTTCACTTCTATGGTTCAATACTAGTCACTAAATCAATATAGAGTTTTTTTTAGTACTTTTGTCCTCGGCTATGTTATTTTTTAAGATGTATTTCCCCTAGAAAAGATTTAAGTGTATATAAAAGCAATATTTGAAAAAAAGGGATTCAGATAAAAAGTTATTTAAATTACAATAATATAATATTTGAACATATTTTGCTCGAATGTATTACTTGATTTTATACTTTCTGCAACTTCATTTTGGCTTGATGGGCCCTCACACCACCCACTGTACAAATGTGGCCCCTCAGGATAATTAATTTACCGCCACTTAATTATGGTGTTGGGTCAGTTTCATTCCTAGGTGTGGCATTGCTTCGCAAAAATAGTTAGAGAAAGCTTGTGTTAATAAACTTTGAACGTATTTGACATGGCCTCAATGGCAAGGGGTGATTGAAGGTGTAATGTCGGAATTACGGTTTAGGAAATACAGTCTTGATTTGGACTCGGTGAGTGTTCCCTGTATGACCATGTAGTTTAAACAGCCTCATAAAAGAAGGGGATCTAAGAGGGTCTGTGAGGCTCCAGTGTTTACTGCTGGTCACGTGACTGCTCAAGGTTTTAGCCACTGAAGAGGCTCGCCCAGCTCTGTTTACATCCCTGCGTCTTCAAGGTGCACCCGGCTGCCTGGGTGGCTTCACGTTTGACGGCCCTGCCTTGTGGCGAGATGGATGGGTGATGTTGAGGGCGGGGGGAGCCCTCTCTCACTCTCTGTGAGTAGAAGATCCCACCAGAAACAGAAAAGAGCAGAGGTCCTGTGTTCACTCATTAGAGCAGCTGCTCGAGTCCCACCAGAGGGCCTCCAACGAAAACATATTTAGCAAACAACAGACAGAAGGTTTCACTATGAATGGGTTTGATTTTCCGTGGAGGGTTTGCTAGCTTGGACTGCTAATTAGTAATAAGCCAAGGTTGACCGTTTTTAAATCCAATGACATGATTGAACGTCAAGTACCATGTGCTGATTATACTTTTTGAAGAACGTTTTTTGTACCCGAGCTCAATCCACTACCAATGGTAATATTCAAATTTCTCCTTAGTAATTGTCATAAAGTATTAAGAATTTACAATTTTGCTAATGATTGATGATTTTTTTCGGGTGCATCGGAGTGTTCCCCTTTGCTTGGACAGACTCCGGTCTTCAACACCTTTTTGGATTATTTAAAGCCACCCTGGGCTTCCTGGTGAAAACAAGCTGCTGAGATTGTTTCCGTAAGTTCCTGGATCAACGTTCCTACCTGACATCAAGAGTTCCGTGTATAAACACAAGTATAATGGATGACTCTTTAGCTTGGGTCGCTCCCCTCCGCCCCAGCTCTCCCTGATCTTCCCAGGATTAGTCAGGAATGCAGATTCATAAGGGGACTTCAAATGCACTTTTCCATAAGCTTCCATCAATAGAAGCCCACTGCGAACTCAGTGGTTCAAAACAAACCAGGACTTATCACAGCAGAGGCCACTGTGGGCTCAACCCCCCGCTGAAGTCATGACTCCAGAAGAAATACACAGACGGGCAAGACTCTCACAGGCACGTGTAGAAGAACCGAAGTCTCGAGGTTTCCTTGAGCTGCTTTTCTTCACTCGCCTGTGTTGATGATGAACAGCACGAGTGTTACACAACGATCACACACACGTTCGTATAAAACGTGCCTGTGTCACGGTGTGTGCCGGACAACTCACATAAATTGTTTAGCAAACACAACTGTCAATAATAAACAAGTGCTGTCATTGCTTAAGAGGTTGTTGAAGACAAGACTGTTATTATTCATCATTGTATTATTATACCATTACTGCGCTCCACTCTTCCAACAACTATCGTACAATAATGATTATTATATTTTCTATCCAGATTGTCATGATCCATTAAGGACTTTCCCATGTATTTCTATGGATGGGAGTATAAAAAGACTCCCTTCGAGCCGGATCTGAACTGTGATCCCCTTTATATGGTTTTGTCTGCTTTTAACAAATATGGGCATTGAATATAAATAACATGTTGGTCACGTTAAGGAAAGTTGATATTCTGCTTCACACTCTTGTTGCCAGAAATTACTTATCAAAATGTAATGAATGAGGATCTAGAACACCACATGTACTTTTTTGCTTGATCCTTAAATCTTCATAACAGAAAAAAAACATGGTTTTGTGTGTTATATGCCAATTGTGATCAAACAGACAGACTTTTCAATATATATATATATTTTTTTAGTAACACACTTTCAATACAATAAACCAGTAAAAAAAACATTTTATATACAAATTACATTTTATATACATTATTTTGCGTTTTTCTTTTTAGCATCCTTTAGCCACTTTTCTTTTGAAACAGTCGACGTGGAAGGGCAGTAAATCGTCCCCTGAAATTGACTGTGTCCCGTCTCTTTTGTCCTGAACTGTCCACATTTTTTGCACGAATTGTGCTCCACTTTGCGGGTGCGGGTGCGGGTGCAGGTCACCTTTCTCACAGGATCTGGTTCACGTGTATGCGCAGGAGGGACACGGGGGATTCTTAGAGGTGGCCTACTGATGACGGCTGGTGTCATGAGGAGCATCGGTGGTTGGAGAATAACTCTCACCGGCTTTAGGGTGAGCGATGACAGAGACCTAATACCAACCAGATACTTGGCCGGACTGTCCACCCTAACAATGCCTGGTATTCCAGCATTGTTCACCGCCTGAACGAATAAATAAACATACACAATTGATATACTCATGTACATACACAATTGTGTGCTCGACATTAAATTCTACTTTGACATACCAGAGATGCAGAGGATGATGCTGCAGACGTTGATGCAGCAGCAAGAACAGGAGCAGCAGAGGGAGCAGCAGCAGGCTGGCTGGAGGCAGAAGTAGCAGGGTTTGGGGCAGGAACGACGGAGGTGAGGGTTGTCTGGGAAGCATGGAAGCCGGGGCTATCAAGGAGTGTGATGTTTAGATGGTCCTCCTTGTAGCCCTCATCTTCATCATCCATGACATTCACATCCTCCAGTAACTCCTCCGTCTCTTCCGAGTCAGGATCCACCCTCAGTGGCTGCCCCGTCTGACTCAACAGATAGTCCACTCCGAGCAGCTCACCTATAGCAAATATATGCAGACACAACGCGTATAAATCAGAATGTTGCCTCAGGTGATATAGATGGATAGATGTAAGAGCAAATTATGTTGTAAGCACTCTTCAAACTCCTCAGACATACCAGTGTATTGGGTGGGTGGCCTAAATTGCACATATTGCCTTCCAAGCACCTTCTGGCTATACATGTTGACATAGGTGGCCACATCTCCCGAGTACATCAAGAGAGACGAGTGCTTGCCTGCAACTCCAGCCGTCCCTCGATCCTGATTCCACCTGTTCAGGCCCTCCAGGAGATACAGCTGAAAATTCAGTGCATTAGCGCTGGTTCCTAAGGGAAAAAGAACAGATGAGATGTTTTGTTTGAATATTAATAATTTGGTCTTATGATCAAAAACGCAGAGAAAAACACTGACCTGGAATGAACCTGTTCAGGTGGCAATGAAACGACTCCAGAGATGTGGACCCTCTTGCACACCGATACTTGGTGAGGACAACCTCACCAATTTTCTTGGTGCCCATCTCAGTGTAGAGAGGCACACCTGGCATATCCTGGATGCACCGCACATGGCGTTTCAGCACACACCAGATGTTGTCCATCCGTGCGTCATCCAATAGCGGTACACCCATGAGGTCTCTGCCATTTGTACCACGCATCTCCTGCAGCAGCTGCTCAATGTGCCGGATGGTTGCCTCCTCGCCGCGTGTTTTTCTCCGGCAGTAAAGGGCGAACTCCCGTTTACAGATCTTCTTGTCCACCAGAAGATCTGTAAGTCCAGGAACTCCCTTCAGCATGAGCTCCCGTCTCTTCGCCCGGCGCAAAAGCTGGACATCATCCGCATCCCACTCAAAGATGCACGCAGACAAGGAGCGCATGAAGGCGGGGTAGAGAGTATGAGCGTCCGAGGTGCAGCCGACCGACATTCGCTGTATGAACTGCCAAATGTCCAGGCGCACCTGCAGGTTTGGCCACTCTCCAAACCGCTCCAGTAGCTCGATGGAGGTCTCATCGATTTTGCAGCAACCGTGGTCAACGTAGAGTAAAACAGGGGGCGGCACGGCCGCCTGGTGGTACCGCTGCATGAGTCCAGCCACCATGCGATCCAGTCCAGGACCCTCCTGCTGGGTGAGGACAGTGGTGAGGATCTTGCCGACCTCATTTCCAATTGAGGTTACCGTCCCACGTCCATGTCCAGCCAGCTTCTTTGTGATCTGGAAATGATCAGTGATTATATAAAGTTATCAAACGTAATGGGATTTGATCTTTTTTAATCTGCTATTGCAAATTTAAGTCACTTCATTTGTACTTCTTTAACACCTATGTGTCCGTCTGATATGCATCTGCTTGTCACACAAACACTTCTCTCAAACTCTGATGGATATAAAACTGTGTCAAAACATGTGAAGAATTTGCTACCTGTTTGGTAGAGCCCATCTTTAGGATTTTCCCAAACGTGGATGTAATGCTGGCCTTAATGTTGTCCAGGCGGCTGAGGATGTCCATGCCATAGACGGAGAGCAGCCAGCGACCGGATGGGATGTCGATCGGCTCAGGAGGTTCTTGGCAAACCACAGGAAAGAGGCTTGGCCGATCGACGAAATCAGCACACTCCCTAAGATAATTAGCCAATTTATTAAGCCATTCCTCCCCGTGGTTGTCCCTCAGTTGCTTCTCCAATCGGGCAGGGTTGTGTCCTAGGGTCCTGTCTCTGAGAAGCCTGATGACACGGATGTCACAGGCAAACCTAAAATTCACAACAGTGCTTCCATCAGAGTCGAGCTCAATGCAGGGTTGTGTCTATTATAAGTCTTCATCATTACACAGATTTCTTCACTATTGTACTAACCTTGGAGTCAGGAGTAGGCGGAACATTTTCTGATGACGCAGGTCGAGCTGGTCCCGGACGGTCTGACTTGATGACAGGAAACTCAAGGAGCAGACAGTGCACCTGAGCGTCTCTGTCACCATTAAGTAAAACCTGTCGATGTCAAGGACCTTCCGGGCCTTTTTGTGGACACCATTGCCAGTGAGGTTCTTCCCACAGAATGGACAGGAAACCCTGACCTGCCACAGGTGATGGGGCATCCAAACCATCAAACAATGGGTGAAGAACCGGTCATGGGCTGGTGTTTGGTGGTAAACAGGGGGAGGAACGGGAGGCTCGTACCACAGCTTTAAGTCTGTTCGCAGCCGACCAGAGTCGAACAGCACATTTGAGATCCATTTCTGGTCTTGTTTGGGGATGGTTTTAGCCATCTCGAATGGCAACCAGAAAGAATCACTGCTAGCTGATGTCATAGCCTCATCCTGTAAGGAACACAATTTAGTAAATCACTGGAAGTGTGGTGTATTTACATCACTTTTTGTCTAAATATTTTTTTACTCACCTCAAAGGTTTCACCAGAGTTCGGTGTCATCATAGTGGCTGTTGATGTTGTGGTGCATGGTGTAGAGCTAGGACTCTTTGGTGATGGTGGGGGAGAAGGACTTGGGCTGCGGTCAACTAAATTTGGTTTAAGTAGAGCCGTGGTTTCCGTAGAATCTCCAAAGCGAGACTTTGCAAACTACAAAAAGAAAAAAATATATTGCATCATGATTGAGGCTTCATAAAATTTCACAGGTGTTGTGTCTACTTGTGGGCAGGGGTACAGAAACCATATGCATGCATTACATTTATAATTATGCATGGGTGTTTGACATTTTATTTGACTTCAATACCATAATAATAAGGTAAGGTAAAACTTTATTGAAAATTGTTTTTTCCAATAGCCGGCAATTTTTCATAAACAATAAAAAATAAAATAAGAAGAACATAAAGAGAAAGGACAAGATGACACAATCTAAGTCTAAAGATAAAGACAAAGACATAGATCAAAGAAAAACAACAAAGACAAAGGATACAAAGACTAACATAGAACAGAACATCCAGATACTCTCACTCCACTCCTGCCCCCGAACTCAGAATTGTAAGCTTTTCTATACCAGGGTCACAAAGCGCTTAAACAATCAAAACAATACTCAAAAAAGTATACACTCCAAAGACCAAGATAATACTGAGAACAACACAGGAGTTCCAGAAAATCAAGGAAAAGCCTGAACAAATAGAAACGTCTTCAACTGCAGGCGAGACAGCTCCTTCTTGTTAATCGTACAATTTAATAGCCCGAGGAATGAATGAGTCCCTGAGTCTATTTGTTTTGCACCTGGGTAGGAGCATTCGTGCACAATAAGAGCACAATGAAATCCAAAAAAAATGGCTCTCACAAGATAAAGACTATTATTCACTTTCGACAAACGGCGAGGGGTTCTCAAGAATGACCATGGCGTTGCTAATGCCTCAGTCTGTGAGGGCTCCTTTTCTCCTCTAGATGTCCCAGCTGCGACTTTTGTTGAGGTGGTAGCTTGGGATGATGTTGTTACAGAGACAGACTGGATTGACAACCGCAATAATGTAGCGTTAGGACAGCATAAGTGTTACAACTTGACATAACGCTTATGATGGGAGTAACTAATACTCTAAACATGACCACTCATGCGGTTGTTCAACTCCCAATGTAATCTCATACGTTTCTGTTTTATGAATAAAAAGATTACCTCAGAGGCATGAAAGCCACAAGAGCAGGCAATAGGTCCTCCGGAAAGGACAGGTTGTCCATGGGTCTGCAAGGGGCACTTCGCAATCTGCGGAAATATTTGTTATTATTTAGGTTTGGTTAGGTAGAACTTTATTGATCCCTCAGGAGGTCTTCTTCGGAAAATTGTTTTTTTTCCCCAATTAGCCACAGCAAATACAGCAATTTATCATTAAAAATACATAAAAATAAAAGAACAAGAACAAAGAGAAATAAAGAGAAAAAACAAGATGATACAATCCAAGTCTAAAGATAAAGAACATAGATCAAAGACAAAGGATACAACGATTAACAAAGATTATTTACTCAAAGTTTATTGGTTCTTCTCCGATATACTACTATTAAGTGTTCACAAATGTATATTTTCTTTTACCTTCCGATACAAATCACGCCACTTCCGCTGTCGCGGAGCTGGTCTGTTGCCTGCTCCAGAGGGCCAGGAGCCTGTTTTGGAAAAGGCTTGCAACCTGGTCATCCACTCACCATCCCCCATGGCCTTGTGGCTCTTAGGTCTAGCACTCATCTGTTGTGAAAGTAATCATATTTAATTAAAATCCCCAAATTACACATTTACTTTTGTGTTGCACACCTTTATATCTATTAATATCAGCACAAAGAAGTGAATTACTTCATTATTTCTAAGGCTGCATGCTTTGTAGAAAGTCATACTAGGACTATATGAAAAGCTCCATTACAATGCCCTAATAACTGTAGAAAAACGACGCCAATTCCATTTTAAACATTATATTATCATTTTATTTTTTTCGAATTAAAATCTTGTAAGATAACCTCTCTCTGAACGTATTAGACAAGAAACATAGCCTTCGATGGAATAAATAAGCGCGTATTTAATGTAGTTATAACAAACTAACTTGAAGAGTAGTGTGTCATAAGTTTGGGAAAACTAGCGTTGAAGCACGACATTTTATGCAAGAAAGGGGGACATAACGTGCTATATACATGACTAGGTAGTAATATAGTAAACAATAATATTAAGAACTTACCTTCCCAACGTACACGCAAATGGAGATTCACTGAATGCAAAGATTGAGCCGAGGGGTAGACGAGCGAGCAGGAGGGAGGGGGAACGACCATTTTGAATTTAGTTTAGCGCCCGTGATTGGTCAGCTCCATTTTCATCTAATGGAACTCTGTTACACGATTGGACGGAGCCCAACGTGCGCATGCGCAATAGCCTATCTAGTTTCGCCATGTATATATGTCTATGGCGTGGAACACGACCTAGTGAACTAAGCGATCCATTTGCGCATGCGCGTGTTGCATCACTACACACAACATTATTAGTAAGTAAGTAAGTAATTTTTATTTATATAGCACTTTTCTAGACCAGCGTCACAAAACGCTCAAACAATCAAAACAATATTCAATAAAGTATATACTTTAAAGGTCAAATTTATTTATTCTTTATTAGCCAGTGACTTCTCTCTTCCTCGAGTCTCAAAGCATAGATTTTATGAAAGATAAGAGGCAAAACTATTTATCGTGTCTCTACATTCTACTGGTTAAATCAAGATACATGTTAAGACGTTCCAGGGAAAGTTTTTGTTGGCCAGCGCGACCGTATAAGTTTAAAAGAAAATATGACGTGAACTCTGTTTTTTGTTTGTGTCAATGATGGTAATAAAAAAAAGAGTTTGTCCTGCAAAACGGTTGTTTATTTTGTAAGCTCCCAGTCTATCACATGCTAAATAATTGACTTATTGATAGATAGATTAAGTTTATTAATCCACCTGGAAGTCTCCTTCGGGATTTGTTTTCCCACTTTCAACTGATTGTACACTTGAAGAAAACGTCCTGATGTTTAAGAGTAAACGTAAAAAAAAAAAAGAATTTTATTTCTAAAGCTAAGGAAGTATTGTATTATTGAGTCTCAAAACATCAAATTTATGAAAAATAAAAAGGAAAACAAACAATAGAGTCTGTGTATGTTTACTCTTGAGCATCTGGGCGTTTTCTAAGAGTGTACAATCGGTTAAAACATGACACACATGACATATATATATATATATATATATATATATATAAAGTAATGTTTTTCCTCTTATTTTTCATAAAATCGATGCTTTGAGACTCCAAAAGAAGCTATGTCACAGGCTATAAAAATAAAGTTGTGTATTTTGAATGTAACGCACATGTTAAAGTGGATCGCTGATTTCAGAGATTGTGTTCCACACTGTATTTTTGTTTGAATAAAAGACAAAGAAATAAAAACTGTGCTGACAACCACAGGTAAAGGTTGGATGAATTTGTTTTGATCTTTGTCATGATCAATCAAGGACTTTCCCATTTATTTATTTTTATTTATTTATTTCCAAATGAGCTATCGAAGGTTGAGGTTTTCTTATAGGAAGCTACATTTCGAAGCAACTAACCATTAATAAGTTGCTGAACACAGCAAGCACACTTCCATGAGTCAAGGAAAGCATAAAAAAAAGAACCTATGAAGAAAATGCTAAATATTTTGTAGTTAAATGGCAGGAGCAGTCATTTGCTAAGAACCACAGGTAAAGGTTGGGTGAATTTGTTTTGATCTTTGTCATGATCAATCAAAGACTTTCCCATTTATTTCTTTGAATGGGAGTCTAAAAAAAACCTCCTTCGAGCCGGATTTGAACCAGCGACCTAAGGATACCAGCTTTCAAACACTACAGTCCTCCGCTCTACCAACTGAGCTATCGAAGGTTGAGGTCTTATTATCTACCAAGCCAACTTTCCAAGCTACTAACCATTAATGGGTTGCTGATTACTACAGCAAGTACACTATTCCATCAGTCAAGAAAAGCATTAAAAAAAGAATCTATGAAGAAAATGTTTAATAATTTTAGTTAAATGACAGGAGCAGTCATTTGCTAACAACCGCAGGTAAAGGTTGGGTGAATTTGTTTTGATCTTTGTCATGATCAATCAAGGACTTTCCCATTTATTTCTTTGAATGGGAGTCTAAAAAAAACTCCTTCGAGCCGGATTTGAACCAGCGACCTAAGGATACCAGCTTTCAAACCCTACAGTCCTCCGCTCTACCAACTGAGCTATCGAAGGTTGAGGTCTGTGGTTATAGAAAGCTAAATTTCCAAGCTACTAACCATTAATGAGTTGCTGATGAACACAGAAAGGACACTTCCATGAGTCATGAAAAGCATAAAAAAAGAACCTATGAAGAAAATGCTAAATATTTTTTTGTTAAACGGCAGGAGCTGTCATTTGCTAACAACCGCAGGTAAAGGTTGGGTGAATTTGTTTTGATCTTTGTCATGATCAATCAAAGACTTTCCCATTTATTTCTTTGAATGGGAGTCTAAAAAAAACTCCTTCGAGCCGGATTTGAACCAGCGACCTAAGGATACCAGTTTTCAAACCCTACAGTCCTCCGCTCTACCAACTGAGCTATCGAAGGTTGAGGTCTGTGGTTATAGAAAGCTAAATTTCCAAGCTACTAACCATTAATGAGTTGCTGATGAACACAGAAAGGACACTTCCATGAGTCATGAAAAGCATAAAAAAAGAACCTATGAAGAAAATGCTAAATATTTTTTTGTTAAATGACAGGAGCCGTCATTTGCTAACAACCGCAGGTAAAGGTTGGGTGAATTTGTTTTGATCTTTGTCATGATCAATCAAGGACTTTCCCAATTATTTCTTTGAATGGGAGTCTAAAAAACCTCCTTTGAGCCGGATTTGAACCAGCGACCTAAGGATACCAGCTTTCAAACACTATAGTCCTCCGCTCTACCAACTGAGCTATCGAAGGTTGAGATCTCTGCTTATAGAAAGCTACATTTCCAAGCTACTAACCATTAATGAGTTGCTGATTAACACAGCAAGCACACTACCATGAGTCAAGGAGAGCGTAAGAAAATAACCTATAAAGAAAATGCTAAATATTTTTTGGTTTAATGACAGGAGCAGTCATTTGCTTACAACCGCAGGTAAAGGTTGGGTGAATTTGTTTTGATCTTTGTCATGATCAATCAAAGACTTTCCCATTTATTTCTTTGAATGGGAGTCTAAAAAAAACCTCCTTCGAGCCGGATTTGAACCAGCGACCTAAGGATACCAGCTTTCAAACACTACAGTCCTCCGCTCTACCAACTGAGCTATCGAAGGTTGAGGTTGTATCCAGACTAAAATTAATGAGTCGCATATGAACACAGCAAGCCCACTTCCATGAGTCAAGGAAAGCATTAAATAAAGAACATATAAAGAAAATGCTGAATATTTTTTAGTTAAATGACAGGAGCAGTCATTTGCTAAAAACCGCAGGTAAAGGTTGGGTGAATTTGTTTTGATCTTTGTCATGATCAATCAAAGACTTTCCCATTTATTTCTTTGAATGGGAGTCTAAAAAAAACCTCCTTCGAGCCGGATTTGAACCAGCGACCTAAGGATACCAGCTTTCAAACACTACAGTCCTCCGCTCTACCAACTGAGCTATCGAAGGTTGAGGTCTTATTATCTACCAAGCCAACTTTCCAAGCTACTAACCATTAATGGGTTGCTGATTACTACAGCAAGTACACTATTCCATCAGTCAAGAAAAGCATAAAAAAAAGAACCTATGAAGAAAATGTTTAATAATTTTAGTTAAATGACAGGAGCAGTCATTTGCTAACAACCGCAGGTAAAGGTTGGGTGAATTTGTTTTGATCTTTGTCATGATCAATCAAAGACTTTCCCATTTATTTCTTTGAATGGGAGTCTAAAAAAAACCTCCTTCGAGCCGGATTTGAACCAGCGACCTAAGGATACCAGCTTTCAAACCCTACAGTCCTCCGCTCTACCAACTGAGCTATCGAAGGTTGAGGTCTTATTATCTACCAAGCCAACTTTCCAAGCTACTAACCATTAATGGGTTGCTGATTACTACAGCAAGTACACTATTCCATCAGTCAAGAAAAGCATTAAAAAAAGCACCTATGAAGAAAATGTTTAATAATTTTAGTTAAATGACAGGAGCGGTCATTTGCTAACAACCGCAGGTAAAGGTTGGGTGAATTTGTTTTGATCTTTGTCATGATCAATCAAGGACTTTCCCATTTATTTCTTTGAATGGGAGTCTAAAAAAAACTCCTTCAAGCCGGATTTGAACCAGCGACCTAAGAATACCAGCTTTCAAACCCTACAGTCCTCCGCTCTACCAACTGAGCTATCGAAGGTTGAGGTCTGTGGTTATAGAAAGCTAAATTTCCAAGCTACTAACCATTAATGAGTTGCTGATGAACACAGAAAGGACACTTCCATGAGTCATGAAAAGCATAAAAAAAGAACCTATGAAGAAAATGCTAAATATTTTTTTGTTAAACGGCAGGAGCCGTCATTTGCTAACAACCGCAGGTAAAGGTTGGGTGAATTTGTTTTGATCTTTGTCATGATCAATCAAAGACTTTCCCATTTATTTCTTTGAATGGGAGTCTAAAAAAACCTCCTTCGAGCCGGATTTGAACCAGCGACCTAAGGATACCAGTTTTCAAACCCTACAGTCCTCCGCTCTACCAACTGAGCTATCGAAGGTTGAGGTCTGTGGTTATAGAAAGCTAAATTTCCAAGCTACTAACCATTAATGAGTTGCTGATGAACACAGAAAGGACACTTCCATGAGTCATGAAAAGCATAAAAAAAGAACCTATGAAGAAAATGCTAAATATTTTTTTGTTAAATGACAGGAGCCGTCATTTGCTAACAACCGCAGGTAAAGGTTGGGTGAATTTGTTTTGATCTTTGTCATGATCAATCAAGGACTTTCCCAATTATTTCTTTGAATGGGAGTCTAAAAAACCTCCTTCGAGCCGGATTTGAACCAGCGACCTAAGGATACCAGCTTTCAAACACTACAGTCCTCCGCTCTACCAACTGAGCTATCGAAGGTTGAGATCTCTGCTTATAGAAAGCTAAATTTCCAAGCTACTAACCATTAATGAGTTGCTGATTAACACAGCAAGCACACTACCATGAGTCAAGGAGAGCGTAAGAAAATAACCTATAAAGAAAATGCTAAATATTTTTTGGTTTAATGACAGGAGCAGTCATTTGCTTACAACCGCAGGTAAAGGTTGGGTGAATTTGTTTTGATCTTTGTCATGATCAATCAAAGACTTTCCCATTTATTTCTTTGAATGGGAGTCTAAAAAAAACCTCCTTCGAGCCGGATTTGAACCAGCGACCTAAGGATACCAGCTTTCAAACACTACAGTCCTCCGCTCTACCAACTGAGCTATCGAAGGTTGAGGTCTTATTATCTACCAAGCCAACTTTCCAAGCTACTAACCATTAATGGGTTGCTGATTACTACAGCAAGTACACTATTCCATCAGTCAAGAAAAGCATTAAAAAAAGAACCTATGAAGAAAATGTTTAATAATTTTAATTAAATGACAGGAGCAGTCATTTGCTAACAACCGCAGGTAAAGGTTGGGTGAATTTGTTTTGATCTTTGTCATGATCAATCAAGGACTTTCCCATTTATTTCTTTGAATGGGAGTCTAAAAAAAACTCCTTCGAGCCGGATTTGAACCAGCGACCTAAGGATACCAGCTTTCAAACCCTACAGTCCTCCGCTCTACCAACTGAGCTATCGAAGGTTGAGGTCTGTGGTTATAGAAAGCTAAATTTCCAAGCTACTAACCATTAATGAGTTGCTGATGAACACAGAAAGGACACTTCCATGAGTCATGAAAAGCATAAAAAAAGAACCTATGAAGAAAATGCTAAATATTTTTTTGTTAAATGGCAGGAGCCGTCATTTGCTAACAACCGCAGGTAAAGGTTGGGTGAATTTGTTTTGATCTTTGTCATGATCAATCAAAGACTTTCCCATTTATTTCTTTGAATGGGAGTCTAAAAAAACCTCCTTCGAGCCGGATTTGAACCAGCGACCTAAGGATACCAGTTTTCAAACCCTACAGTCCTCCGCTCTACCAACTGAGCTATCGAAGGTTGAGGTCTGTGGTTATAGAAAGCTAAATTTCCAAGCTACTAACCATTAATGAGTTGCTGATGAACACAGAAAGGACACTTCCATGAGTCATGAAAAGCATAAAAAAAGAACCTATGAAGAAAATGCTAAATTTTTTTTTGTTAAATGACAGGAGCCGTCATTTGCTAACAACCGCAGGTAAAGGTTGGGTGAATTTGTTTTGATCTTTGTCATGATCAATCAAGGACTTTCCCAATTATTTCTTTGAATGGGAGTCTAAAAAACTTCCTTCGAGCCGGATTTGAACCAGCGACCTAAGGATACCAGCTTTCAAACCCTACAGTCCTCCGCTCTACCAACTGAGCTATCGAAGGTTGAGATCCTTGCATATAGAAAGCTAACTTTCCAAGCTACTAACCATTATTGAGTTGCTGATGACTACAGCAAAGACACTTCCATGAGTCAAGGAAAGCATAAAAAAAGAACCTATAAAGAAAATGATAAATATTTTTTAGTTAAATGACAGGAGCAGTCATTTGCTAACAACCGCAGGTAAAGGTTGGATGAATTTCTTTTGATCTTTGTCATGATCAATCAAGGACTTTCCCATTTATTTCTTTGAATGGGAGTCTAAAAAAACCTCCTTCGAGCCGGATTTGAACCAGCGACCTAAGGATACCAGCTTTCTAACACTACAGTCCTCCGCTCTACCAACTGAGCTATCGAAGGTGGATATGGTCTTTTATAGAAAGCTAAATTTGGAAGTAACTAACCATTAATGAGTTGCTGATGAATATAGAAAGAAAATGCTAATAATTTTTTAAAATAAAAACAACAGGGCTAATCATTTGCTATGTGTGATTCTTTTGAAATCAATGATCAAACAAGTTGACTGTTTTTGACTGACTGGTAACATTTACATGGTTGTTTATTATCTTATCTTTGTGCTTATACTGTATAAAGAGTCACACTGACTCCCACATCCTCCCAGAGAGAGCACACACTCCTCAGTGTGAACTCCTATCTGTGTTTAGAGCTCCTGTTTACGTGAGCTTCTTTTTTTAGATTTGTCAATTGAACACATCTGCATACAAGGTGTCCACTGGAGTGTGTGGAAGAGTGATGAAGTCACAGTTCGATAGTTGGATAAATAAGTGCAGAAATAAGGCACAGTTGGACATTGATGGTTGAAGACACTGTTAAATAGAATGATGTATGAGTGGATGATTGAGTGAGGAATAAATAAACTATTAAATAGAAGGATGTATTGGTGAATGAATGGAGTATGAATAAAGAACAGAGAAACTATTAAATAGAAGGATGTATTAATGAAAGAATGAATGAAGAATAAAGGAACTATTAATGAGAAGGATGTATTGGTGAACTAATGGAGTATGAATAAAGAACAAAGAAACTAGTGAAGAGAAGGATGTATTAATGAAAGAATGAATGAAGAATAAATAAACTATTAAACAGAAGGATGTATTGGTAGATGAATGAATGAATGGGAAATAAATGAATTATTGAATATAAGGATGTATTGGTAAATGAATGAATGAATGGGAAATAAATGAATTATTGAATGGGAAATAAATGAATTATTGAATATAAGGATGTATTGGTAAATGAATGAATGAATGGGAAATAAATGAATTATTGAATATATGGATGTATTGATGAATGAATGAATGATTGGGAAATAAATGAATTATTGAATATAAGGCTGTATTGAACAATGAATGAATAAAGAATAAAGGAACTATTAAATATAAGGATGTATGGATGAATGCATTATTAAATGAAGAATAAAAGAATGATTAAATATAAGGATGTATTGATGAATTAATCAAAAATATATAGAATAAAATAACTTTTCAATATAAGGATGTATTGAAGAATGAATGAATGAAGAATAAACAAACTATTAAATAGTAGGATTTATTGATGGATGAATGAATGAAGAATAAAGGAATTATTAAATAGAAGGATGTATTAATGAACGAAAGAATGAATGAGGAGTAGGGGCACAATTGGATCATCATTGATGGATGGATGAATGAATGAATGAATTAGTAATGAAAAAGGTGTTGGAATAGATGGATGGATGAACTAGGAAGATCAAAACAGACCGTAGAAAGTTGGAAATAGACAATAAGTCAGCAACTCCTGGAATCGTAAATAAGAGTTATTTTAGTTCAAGTAAGACGTGACACTCAGCCAGTCATCAGTACGTTGTTATCTTTACGACTGGATGCAGCGTTTCAAAGTGCAGCTCGGTCTTGACCAGTGGACGTGCAGATGTGCATTCAACTCCAGCGACCTCCTGACGACCTCTTGTTAGCATCGAGCGAGGGGGCGACTCCTGGCTCTCGCTGTTTTCCAGGTTGATGAATGACAGGACCGACAGATGATGAATGACCCACTGACACACACAAACACACATACACACACAGTGACATGTGTGTCTAATTCACCCGCTCACGTGAGGCTCACTCACCGGAAGAACTGTGTGTGTGTGTGTTTTCCCCGACACAAAAGACTCTTTGTCGCACTAATGCACCGCAGGTGAGTGACATCATCAGCCCACAGGGGCACTGTTGAGGTTCGAAGTGTGTGTGTGTGTGTGTGTGTGTGTGTCAGCAGCAATCAATATTCCCACGAGAAAAAAAGGGGGGCAAACACACTTTTGTGAGGCGACAAGTGACACATTCTCCAGGTAAAAGTGTACAAACACAACATTCATGACTTCATCCATGTTGCACCGTTGGGTTTGTCTTACACACACCGTCACCCGAGACCCGACACCGGAGAAACCACTTCCCACCGAGGGCCACCGAGATGTCAGGTCCAAAACAAACACGTGTGTATCCGAGGATCGGGCTTCAGTGATGTCATGGGTCAGTCAAACATGCTAACCCAGGATCAGACGTACACAATCACTCCCATCTGCCCTTTGACCCATGAGTCACAAGCATGCCTGTCATCTGACGCTCACAGATACACGTCTGATAATTACAAAGTTTTATAGTTGCGGTGTGGCCGGCCAACAGAGGGCAGTCTGGAGCACAAGATAACCTAAATCAACTTCTTGTTTTATGTACTCCGCTGTTATTTGACTCAAATTGATTCTGGACATAGACACTGAATCATTCAGATTTATGCGAGTCCTTCACGCTCTGTTTTTGTCGGGTGTTTTGAAAGCTACTGTATTTACAAGTGTTTGTTTTTTTTGTATCTTTAATAAGTTGTTGCACTGTTTTGTTGTTTGTTTAGTTTGTAAGGCAGTGTGTCCAGGTGTGTATTCTGATTATCTGAGTGTGTCTGTGGGTTATTGTCTGAGAATGTAAAAGTGTGCTCATCAGTTGCGTGTTTCTTTAACACATCATGTCGATCAAAGCTATTTCTGTGCCAGTGTCGAGTAAGAGGTTGTTGGTTTGATGTATGTGAGTGTTTGTTGGTGTAATTTGTGTTTTTTTCAATTAGCGTTTTAAGATTTTTTTAGTTTTTTGTGAGTGAAGTTTTAAAGTGTTGTCGTGCGTATGTAAGTAAGAGCATTTGTTTTTCAGGCGTATTATAAAGGCTGGTGTTTTGTGGTTAAAAGTATGTATCCATTTTAGTGTGTCTTCTACTGTGGGTGTCTGTCTGTCTGTATGTGGAGTTGTGTGAGTCTGTTTACTGTAGGTGCGTTTTTCAGTTTGGGTGTGTGCCCGAGTGTGAGGGCGAATTGTTGGGTGTGATACACTAACAGCAAATTGCTGTACAAAATGTGTGGGTCTGTTTTTTGTCATGTTTGTGCCGGAAGTGTGTGTTTAGTAGTTTTGTAAAGTGTACCTTGTGTGAGTCTGTGCTTTGCTGTGTGTGTTGACCTGAGCTCTGTCAGTTCTGATTAATCTCCGTTTGTGTATCTCTTCTGTACATCTCTGTTCTGTGTTTATTCAACACATTATTTTTTTCGGTTTGTGTAACGTCCGCTCTCTAAACAAGTGCGTCCCTCTGTGAACACCTGAGCGGTGGGCGGTCCGGGTCCGTGCGGGAACTGAATGTTTCTGGCTGTCAGCCCAGTGTTTCAGGTCTGGAAGACATCAGCACAGCCGGTCCAGCAGGTCTGAGACGCTGGTGTCTCCCTCTTCGTCGCGTCAACCCTCAATTAAAACCAGTCGAGCCTCAAACCCACACGTTTCTTATCTCTGCAACACTTTCGGCTCGTCGTGTCTCGTGCTCATAGAGGAGTCCGGCGCTGAAGGTACAATTCAGGGCTCACAGCGTGAAGGGCCGAGCTCCTGCGGGGGGCCCGCAGGGATTCAAAGCAGCTGCTGTTGTCGTCAGAAACCAGAACAGATTCCTGTTCTCACTGAAAGACTGAAGCGAGGCTCATCTATCTGACAGGGGGAACATCTGTGAGTCTTCAGCTGCTGAGTAAACAACCTGCTGACGTGTCTTCGCTTCGGCCTCTCAGTTCTGATTTAGTAGTAATTGATGTGGCTCTAACTTGGAAGTCGTCGTTCGTTGTTCTTCTTCCCATCTGTGGAAGAAAAAAAACTCACATGTGCAGGAACAACACACGAATATGTAGAGGTAGGTTAGAAAAAAAGTTGGTAATAAATTATTTGAAACCATAGAGTAAAAAAGTGAGTCAGAATATACTTTTTGAAAGAATATCTTCAGCCAGGAAGTCCAAAATAGACTCAAGAGACTAGTCAAATACGCTTTTTTGAATTAAAATAAGCCTGTTAAACTTATTGTAGAACAGACAAGGCAGGTAAACCAATTGAACAACTTGCCAAGACATACAGGCATAATCTGATCCACCTTTTTGTGAAGCCATAAGATAGCATTAAACATGTATCGCTCCCAGACAAAAAACCTTTCATTGAAATATTCGATTAGAAACACATTAGAAAATGTGCTCAAGCCACACCCAAACCTGCAAACTCTTTGCAACATGGTCATGATGAGGGACATCTTGGAGATGAAAACTTGAACATTTGAAAGTCAGGAGAGTTGAGATTTCACATTAGTTGCATTTAAGGAACTAATTGTGCGAGTTTACTTAAGTAAAAACAACAGCACAGATGTCAAATATGACTAAATTAGAGGAACCGAAACTAAAATGATTTCGTTGTCATTGTTAAAATAGGATAGTTGATAACACAAGCTATTTGTGTGTTTGCAAGTTTCACCCTCATGGCTGCAGCTGCATGGAATGTCCACCAGGACGGGTTCTGGTGTTCAGAGTCAGACGGCGTGTCGATGTCGAGCAGGATAAGGACCAGAACAATCTCACCTACCGCTAACATCCGCATACGAGAACAAAGAACTCACAGTACAGCTGCGAATTATCGAACACGAGTGAGTCCGACAGGAGTTATCTAGTGAGCGGTGGTGAGACCAGACTGATGTCGTCACACATGAGGTGAGAAGATGCTGGTTTCAGCCCAGTGAGGTAATCACTCACAGAATAACCACACGTTGAGGAGGCGGAATGTGGAAGTTCAGAGTTCATAGATGACAACAACCTTTGTACGTATGTTGTCAGTTGAACCTTAAATAAATTATGTTTTTGTCATCATCTTGTCAACATTTTAGAAGGAAGGATGAGAGAGACAAAATTAAAACATAACACAGAGAAGTTTAAAAATAAATCGAATGAGACGTTTTAAACATTTTCTATTCAAGCATTATCCTTTTTCTTCTGAAAACTCTGATTTTCTACCACAGCACGTTTGCTTTTCAAATCATTGGAATCAGAGGAGAATCTTAATGAAAAGTACAGCTCCTGAATTATTGAAGTTTGTTTTTTTATGTCTTAACTGAGGCCGTAGCAGGACTTGAGGAACCCCAGGATCTTTATTTTGGCTCATGTAGTAACCGTTTCTGTGTGTGATGGATTAACTCTTGATTATTTCTGTGTAAGTGGACCAGAACCTGCTGAGCACTCATTCTGTTCAATGTGTTCTGTTTCAGCGTATGGTCTCTGAGAGTTTGTTTTTATTTATTCACCTTTATGTTATTAGTTTTATCTTGACCTTTAAAGTATATACTTTATTGAATATTGTTTTGATTGTTTAAGCGCTTTGTGACCCTGGTCTGGAAAAGCGCTATACAAATAAAAATTACTTGCTTACTTACTTACTTTGTATTTGCCATCAGGCATAATTAATCTTCAATTTAAAGTTGAATAAAAAGTTCAAAGCTCAAGGTTCAAGCTAACAATATCAAATACATGGCAACGAAGAGAGTTTTGAAAACAGAACAGACGTACGGAGATACAGTTTCTGTTGCAATTTTTCACGAATGATTGGTTGAAATAGCATAGACTTGTTTCTGAATTTTAAAGCATTTCTTAACTGATTTCTATAAAACTAAACTCCTTTTTGGTTATTTAGAAATTTAAAAATATTCTATTAATGATTATATAATGTATATACATTTTTTATGTCACATATGTAAGATTTGTTATGGCTTTGGTTGTTTTGGGATACAACTAAATAAATCATAGCAGAAAAAATCGCCACTTCCTGTCATATTGCTAAAATGGTTGAAAGTAAACATCATTATGTCAGATTGAACAATGATTGACAGTTCTACCAGGAGACCATCAAAGAGTTTTTTTTTCTGTAAAATATTCACATAACACTATTTTAGTGTTGTGTTTTTGACTTTGCAAGCAAACAGCAAAGCCCAAAAAAAGTAGAAATATATATATACATACAGTATATTAATGAAGGCCTGCATGAGGGCCACATGTGGCTCCTTGGCCACACTCATGGGTCTGCTATAGTCAGTGATATCATTGACCTCCATTTATTTTTGCTAACCTACCTTACTTGAGATATAAACACACAAAGTCCCACACGTGTTGCCACCTTTATCCACTTTGACTATATGCAGCGTGACAACTGAGCCAGTCTATTTCAGGGATTGACAAGTTTCTCCTCTCCAGATCCCTGGAGCTGTGTTGCTCTCTGCCTGGGGGATCCAGGGTTCGCGACGACTCCTCAGGTCACCTATAAGAGGAACACAAGGCCGGGTGTCACGGCTGTTTATTTTTGTGGAGTCATTCCAGCTTCCAGGAGCTTCTGAGTGGTTCATGCAAACGTCTCAGGCTGCCTTTGAAAACTCTGAGGTGTTGAATATCCTTTTAAAAAGTGACTAGAAGAAGCACATGTAACCAGCCCAGACCTCACTCGGCACCTCTGCTGACTGAGTGAAACTACATCTCCACGTGCAGCACGCTTACTTCTCCATCAGGTCTAATGAAGGCAGAGATGAAGTTTCACAAATGTTTCATGAATTTTCACTGGACTGAAATAAACAGTTTAAGCTATTAAAGCAGCAAGACACCATGAGTCAAACATACATGGCCAAGAGGCCAAAATGACACCATTGAGGTAAAGTGAACATTAACAGGAACTGTGAATTATATCAGTTAGCGTCATCATGGTTTTTTCTGACATTAACAGTTGAGTGGTGAGATCAGACATTGTTGTCTACATGACAATTGGCCTCTAGAACATTAAAGCTTGAACAAAATTCTCCTTGGGTTTTGTTATCTACAAATATCGTAAGTGTTCTGTAGTATTTCATGCAGTTAAATCTACTATTTAATTTAATTTTACATACTAGAATATTTCAAATCTCTTGCGTTCAACTTTTGTAACGTACATTAAATCTGACCGGGTAAATAATTATTTCTGCTTCAAAGCGAGGGTTGGTCTGTTTTTAAGAATTAAAATACAGTTACAACTAATTTAATCAACGTTTTTTCAAATCCTGAAGTGTCATCTACAGTAGCCCAGAAACAGAGTTGCCAAAGTGGTCACAATGTTATGGCTGATCATTTTACAGTTGTTTTTTCCACCTCCTGATCGATTCACCATCTTCGAATTAAGCATTCAGACATGTTCCCCATGCCAGAGCGGCTTAAATCCCCTGAAACCTAGACCCCCTTTGCTGTTCAGCAGTGTTCACAACTGATGAAGGCTCTACTCTGACTCTGCAGGTGACTTTTGAACATTTCTCTGATCATTTGAAGCATCACAACTGATGATGTTTCACCTCCAGCTTCCTTCATGGAAGTGACCTCAGGAGAATAAGGACATTATACTGTCTTGAGAAAGTTCAGGTGGTCAAAAGAATAAACCTTCAGGGTCTTGTCTTTTAAAGTCTAGTGAAAGCGGTAGATTTAAACCCCAAAAATCTAAAGACATCCTCCCCAGTCGTCCCGGGACCCTCCTCACGTGTCCAGTTTCAGGAGTAGACTGATGGACTCGGGGGCCACAAGGCACCCCGACTCACGGCGAGAGCTGTAAAGTGAGACGGCCTAGCTGCCGCAGACTCCTTCATCCAGACAGGAAGTGCTTTAATAAGAGCTTCCTCTGTGGCTTTGTTTTGTCTGAGCAAGGAGCGAGAGAGAAGATTGATCGGTCCAGCAGCTGCTAGAAATATCTTCAAACATCTTTGTTACTCTCCAGGCACACTCGTGCTGAAGGAAACTGCTTCTGTTCCAATCCTGAACTGTTTCTCGACTGAAATTGGTTCTTTTATGGTGTACCACAGGGGTCTGTCCTTGGATAGTTTGCATTTTTGGCCTTTTTCCTCGTTGAATATTACTTTGCTTTTTTAGAAACATGAACATTTTTTCCTAAAACAGCTTCGACTTCTTTCTGGGGAATGGTCAACACCTCCAAATTAAATCCAGATATACTGCTAAAGTTTACTGTTAACCTGATGGTGGATGAGCGCTCCCTAATTATACTGAAGTTATATTCCTTTATTCCATTTTCATAAATTCATATTTACCTCCGACATCTGTACCAAGAAGGTTTTAATTTCTACTCTCAAAATATGGAATCAGTTTAGAAAACATTTTAACTTCATCACAGCTTCTCAGTCAGTAGTTTTAAACTCAATCACACAAGGGGCCAAAAATCCTTACACCATCTAAATGCCGAACAAAATGTATTGATTTTTATTCTTCATTTTACTGTCATTGGAAGTCTCTGTATAATTGTCGACATGGATCAGAAATGTACCCAACCGTGTATTATACACTGGCATCTTCATTGGTAACCATAGCGACATGAACATTGATATACTTGGATTTGATCCAACCATCTGGAGGAGGCGGGACACATAAAATGACTTGTAGGGCAAGAGATGTTCCTAGATTGTTGCAAATTCGGTAGTTTTCTTCTTTTGCTAACTTTGTTGTTGCTAGTGTGAGGGAAAAGTTTTTTTCAAGTCAGATGTGAAGTCTTTCTTTCACATCTGCCATCTTTACATTAAGTTGGCTTACATTTTATAAATCACAGATGGATTGTAGGTACATGTTACTTCAATACAAACGTTCCTGTTATAATAAACTTGAATCGTTTCAACTAGAGACTTTAGTTCTCGACTAATCCTCATCATAACGGAGCAACAGACAGACGTGAGTTCATCGCTCTGAACTTGTGCAGCGACACGTGCCTGCAGTAATGAATCCACCCGTGTGTTCAGAAAATAAAGTCACCGGACCAGTTTGTGGATTCATCTTTGTGTGTGTGTGCGCTTCTGAGCCTGTATGTGTGTGTACATGTGTGCGAATGTGCGTGTTTCTATGCGTGTGTATGTGCGTGTTTCTATGTGTGTGTGCAGGCGCTTTTAAACCTCTGTGTGTGTATATGTGTGCACTTTTAAGCCTGTGTGTGTGTATGTGTATGCTTCCGATCCTATATGTGTGTGTACAGTTGTGCATTTGTGTTTGTGCGTGTGTGTGCGCCTCTGATTCTGTATGTGTGTGTGTGCATGTGTGCTCCTTTGGATGTGTCTCTATGTGTGTGTGTGCGTGTGTGTGTGTGAAGAGTGAGCGGCTTCAGTGTGCAGACACACAGATTAACCTGTCACACACACAACCTGCCCTGCCGCCCACTCATGTTCTCAAGAACAAACCACCAAATGACAAATCTTTATCGTCACTAGATCATTTTATTATTATCAATTTTTTTTTTTACAAAATAATTGTTATTATAACAATAAAAATAATCATTAATGATGGCAATGTACATTTAAAATAACAACTTTCGTCCATAATATGATTAATCACAAAAAAAACTAATAGATTTATAAACATATCATATTACTTACTTAATATAATTAAACAGAAAAATAATTCAGACTTATTTTTACAGCTATTTATGAACAATATATTATTTTTATTCTCAAGTTAAATGTATCATTGAAATAATCTGGAATTTTGAATTTTGATTTTTCTTTTCCATTGCTTACAACAAATGTTGTCATGCTTACATACTTTCTTTTATAGAAAGACCTCAGACGACTTTTCTCTTATCAGTTGATTGAAGGTCGCGACCTTCCCTGCGGTGTGTTGTGTCTGCGACATGGTCCCACGCCGCACACTTTTGGGATCTTTCCCCGTGTTCGATCTCATCACAGTTCTGAGAAAAGCTCGTGTGGCGAACGAATACCCAGAAATGTACGGAGTGAAAATATCACGACTTTGTTGACACATCAAGGAGGACGCAGGCGACGATGCGGACGAGTTACCAAGAGCCTGAGGTGACTGTTCTGACAGACTTTACACATGTACAGATGTAAGGGCTTGTAGATCAGACACACGCTGGTGCATTCTGGGTAGTGGCAAGATTTGAGGGTCTAAGATGTCACACAAGCAATCAAACAGCACAATAAATCAACTTAATGATCGTTCGATATGAATAAAAGAGCACAATACAATCACTGTTGAGGAGTGTTGCGATGGAAACACGTACTATGACACGTACAGATGTTTAGCCAAAAGTCAAAAAGTAGATAAAAGTAGATAAAAACTTTTCATACTTTCTATAATGTCACTTTAAAATAACATTTACAAATATTTTTCAATTTTATTAAATACATTTTGAGCAAAATAAAGAACACGTCAAAGAAGAAGTTGTATATGTGCTATATTGAGTGATAACACGGTAATTAAAAGTGATTTGAAACTATGATGCGTCATCTTTTCACAGGAAAGTCGTCAGCCAGAGGTTCCGGATCAGTGTCGGGTTCGCGAGAGCGAAGGTGAGTGACATTATTGTTTCAAAGCAATTACTCTGAGGCATGACTTTCTTGGCAGAGGCAATTTTTCACACCGAGTCGAGAGACGACAAATCAAGACGCACAACTTTTACAGTTGTAGTCATGTGACTCACCACTGAGCCCTCTTTCCATTGCTCTTTCTAATTAATCCTGCGTCAGAGTGTGAGATCAATCATAATAGAAAATAATCCACTGTTATAGTCGCGAGGCAACTCCACAAAACAACAAAATGACCTTTTGACTGTAAGGTTAGATTGAGTACGGTTGCTCAACAATGAAAGCCGATCGTCACAACATGTCGACGGTCGACACAGAATATCGGTGGAGGAGGGCAAGACACACTCGTCCTAGCGGGAGCAAGAGGAGGGAGTTTTTCCCGACACAGTTCTCACGCCGGTCCATTCTTCTCCACCTGGGATCAGTTTCAGGCTCGTCTGGATCAGCTGCTCACATCAATCACCCGTCGATTGCTGCAGTCGATCAGGACAAAAGAGTCAGACTTGACTCCTCAGGCACTTGTTAACCTCGTGTCAGCAGGCGAACATGAACTTAACTGAAGGAAGAGCTGAAGTGTACAAACAAGTTTCTTGGAGAAGATAACGTTGAGGAGTGATGCTCTTATATGGTCACATCCTCCATTAGTCATCAGCAAACCTGACATTCTGAAACTGTTTTCTGTGACACTTGTGATCTGTCAATCATGATTTGTTTTTCTTCAAGCTCTTCTTGGTCTGTTTCTGGAAGCAATAAACTTAAAACAGGAACCATGGGTTGACCAACTCTTGAACTCTCATACTGTGTCTTTACAGAAAAACGTGTTAAGACCATCAAGAAGTCACGGCTACAGAGGTCGTCCATGAAGAAATGCAGAGCGACGAACACATCAACAAGTGAATTTCGGCGTTAGCTGAAACAAACCTGTTTCTGAACATTCTGTTGTGACGCAAGTGTGTTGTTGTTGTTGTTGTTCATTCACAATGGACCCAGATACAGTCCCATATAGAAACTTAGAATATAATTTTTGCAATATTAGGTTTTGGTCCTTTTTTTGGGAAATACAAATAATAATAAAGGTTATTTATCAGCCAAGTTTTATTTTGTTTAATTTGATGTTATGATACTTTTTTTGTTTGTCTTTATTTTACATTGATCCTAAGATTGTAGTCCAACTGTTACAACTATTAGTACCAGTATCAATGTTTGCGATAAACTTTAGCCTCATTAAATAATGTGTCAGATGTTTTACTTTTACTTTGGTTTGATTTTTGTTCTCTCACTTCCTGTTCTCTCCTTTCCTATTCCCACCCGTCTACTGATGGCACACTGCTGGACCTCATGAGCCAGCAAGAACCTCGTCTACTTCAACCACCTAAGTTCAGACTTGTGTCAGACTTTTGTCAGATCAAAGATTTTCATGTGCTGGTTTTTTAGATATTAGTTTCTCTTGTTGCCTTCTGGGATCTGGTTGGATTTCTTGTGTTCTGCCCACTTTGCCAGACTGCTTTATTTTGTTCTTTATTAGAGAGTGTTCTAACAGGAGTTTTTCATTGTATTTTTTCCAAGTTCCCTGTTGATGACTTTTGTTTCCAGTTTTTTCCTCAGTTCAGTGGAAACTTTGATTGAATCAGACTGTATTTCTTTGTTTTTTCATTTTGGTATTTTATTACTTGGATTTGTTATTTGTTGTGTATTCCATTTGTTAAATTTGTCTGCTGGTTACTCTCACTTGTAATTCCACCTTATATATGATATTAGACTCGGTATCAATCTGATGAATGTTGATGGATGTTGAGGAGAGACTGTCAGCTCAATTGCTGTTCTAGAAAAAAATGTTACATGGATGTAAGAGGCAAAGAACAAGTGTGAAGATCACAGTCGTACATGTATGAACAGCAGCAGCGAAGCAGTATGAGGAACTTTGGTTTCAGATGTTGGATACACAGATGATTTATTCTGACACTTCGACCAAGTTTGGGAGAAGAATCTCAAATGAAATGAACTCCAGATTACATTGACAAGAATTTGAGTGTTTGCAGCCTGCAGCAACTGAGAAGATTTAAAAAAAAAAAGTCCTAAAAAGGAGATTGAATATCTTTAAATAAGTTGTATAATTCAAGCTTTCCTTTTATAGGTGTCTTTTTTCCAGCCTCCAGTCTGCTTTGTTACCCGGACAATAGAAAATAACTTTGTAGCTACGGTGTTGGTAACTCTAATCTGGGCCACGATGGTTTCATAAGTGTTTGCCGAAACTTGATCCGGCATCAAACAAATATTTGTCACACCAGGAAATGTTGAATCAGGTCATCTGATAATTATATCACGAACATCGTGTGCAAGTTGAATCACAACACTGAGGATTTAAATCGTGTTTCTGCTTCAGTCATGCAAGACGGCTACAGTATATTTATGGACTGCATTCTGCTGATGATGATGTCACGTTGATAGTATCTGGTTAATCACAATTATTTATACAATTTAAGTTCATCTTGTCTTTGTTTAAAAGGTGTTTTTTATTACTAACTGGAAACATTTTCATCAACAAATTGACAATCCTTGTAAATGTGGAATTCATACAGTAATAATGTGTAGGGTGTAAGTATTTTGGATCATTTGAGAAGTTTTGAATCCTCTTAAATAAGTTATTTTTTAATGATAATAAAAATGATTCATGAATACGATTTCCCCCTGCAGGAAGTAGCCAAATGTTTCAGCAAAATCAGGAATCAACCAAATGTCTGAACAGGAAGTAGGCTTGACCCTGTTGGACATACACAGTTCCAGTACCGAGTCATCCTGACAAAATACCAAAGCCACCAAACTGACTTATGTAATTATTGAGTAGTTTCTACTTTGAGTCTCTCCTGGATATTCAGGCTTCTCTCACTGTCCTCTGAAGCCATATTTGAATTTGATCTTGTTGGGTTAAAATGAAAACAAGAATTTATTGCAGTGCGAACCAGTAATTACAACCTTAGAAATGATTAATGTGAATTTAATGCTGCGTCTGTTAAAAGTAACTCTGTCTGATCAGTGCTGAAGAGAGTCCAGACAAAACTAATTCTTGAAACCAAATCAACTCTATAATATAGTAGTAGTGATGGATCTTAGGTTCAATCCTGTATCTCTGACGTTCATTTCGTTAAACATGTTCTACATTTTTATGCAACGTGAGGAGCAACAAAACATGTCAAAGTGGAGCAAATGAACTCATTTATTATCGTCTGAATCTCTGCAAAGCTCAGCTCACCGTTAATGACGCTCCCATGAGAATCTCCTCGAAGATCTGTCCGCAGGAGGATAATCCATCCCTTTACCCATAACAAGAGGAAATAAACAATGGCCATTTTTTTTGTATATAATGACAGAAAATAAGCCATGACCTCATGTAACGACCACTTAATGAAAATAATTTGAGTGTATCGGAATTACGATCTTCCGTGACCGTTTTTATGAGAATCCTCCAGGTTGCTATTAAAAATCCTCACCGGTGCTTTATTAACAAGCCTGTTGCCTGAACCGTATTTAGTTGTTCAGCATGTGTCAGCAGTGGTCAGTGGTAGCGGTCAAACATACGTCAATAGAAACCAGCGAACATGGTCATGGGCTCCAGCCTAGAGTAGGATCACACACGAATGACTCGTCCGGATACCTGGAGCGTTTAGCCGCATTTAGATCGTCGTGTTCCCGTCACAATCGTGGAGAAGGAATGCAAACACACAAAGTAGAACACCACTAAAATAATCTGCATCACTGGACTGGAATTCTGATCATAAAACGATTTTTTTTTTGAGCTTCTGGAAAATATTTTTAATGAGTGTGGTAAGCGTGCAGCGCCAGAAGAGTGAGGTAAAAAAGACGTGTGCAGCGTACGTCTCTGTGGGCATCCTGGATTCCTGCTTAATGTCCGGGTCTCGCTGAAGTGAAGAGCTGGCAACGAGAGGCTCTCGCCGACCGCACGGTTGTACGAGAGCTCGAGCGCCATTTACAGTAGTGACGTCAAGACAGCCGAGCGAGGAAACTGCACGTAGGCATGATTTATGAAAAACCGCTGAGCAAAGGCTGGCGGTTGTGAAATCTGGGAGTCGTTAAAGAAATCGTTCGGACGCAGACTTCGGGAGGAGGACGTCTTCAATTGTGGTTGATGCTCCTTCTAACTGTTGTCCATCGACCGCCTTCTCCAGTGTCCCATGGGTCTGCCCCAGGGCCTCCTCCCAGTTGAACCTATATAAGTAAGTAAGTAATTTATATTTATAGAGCGCTTTTCTAGACCAGGGTCACAAAGCGCTTAAACAATCAAAACAATACTCAATAAAATATAAACTTAAAATGTCAAGATAACACAGAGAACAACACAGGAATAAAAATGTACGTAAGTAAGTAAGCAATTTGTATTTATATAGAGATTTTCTAGACAAGGGTCAGAAAGCGCTTAAACAATCAAAACAATACTCAATAAAATATAAACTTAAAATGTCAAGATAACACAGAGAACAACACAGGAATAAAAATGTACGTAAGTAAGTAAGCAATTTGTATTTATATAGCGATTTTCTAGACAAGGGTCAGAAAGCGCTTAAACAATCAAAACAATACTCAATAAAATATATACTTAAAATGTCAAGATAACACAGAGAACCAGAAAATCAAGGAAAAAACCTGCACAAATAAAAAATGTCTTAAGATGTTTCTTGAAGGAGTCAATTGAATTGTATCGATTTGTATAACTAAACGTTATATAAGTGAACTTCTTCTTTTAACCTCGTCTGTCAAAGTTATCAAATACACCATTATTATGTTTTAAAAAGCAAAAAATATTCGCATAGAACTCCTACTGAAGACTGAATGTCTTAAGATGTTTCTTGAAGGAGTCAGTAGATCCATCAGGGGGGGCGTCTAAGAGGTAACAAGATGTCTGATCCGTCTCACCTGGCCTTTCTTGAAGGAGCAAAAGATCGTCTTTCAAGAAGAAAATTCTCAGACGGGAATTTTGGTTCATGGTCATAACAGGTTGGAAAACATCAGACACAACAAGTCAAGAGTGAACAAATTATCCAGACTGACAAGGAAAACCTGCCCTTACTTCAAACAGCATTTTGAAGATGCTTCAGTTTCTGGAGGCTTTTAACCTAATTCTTCTAAGTTTTTCTGCTACATTTCAGTGACTTCCTGTGGCACTAATCTCCTCGTCTTTCTCCTCTCCGGTGCTTGTCACTTCTCCTGTCACCTCACAAGCCCACTGCACAAAGGACACCTTGTTTGAACTTGTCCAGCAAATACAAAAGGACGCTTTCTGGCTCGCGTCCAGTGAGGCGGGGACGCAACACGAACCAGGTGTGGAGTCTGAGTTCACCTCGCTGGGGCTTTTAAGTTCTGCCATGTCGGTCGATCTAAGATGTGGGAGGAGGGGGTTCAAGCACAGTTTACTACATCAGCTCGAGAACACAAACATTCAGACCACTGAAGGTGAGAGTAGGAATACACGGATGAATGGGAAGTTTGTCTTCTGCTTCAGCTCTTTCATCACCAGTTGCTTGAACTCCCACATCTGGAATAAGACCGGTTCTCCAACCAGGACTAGACGTCCCATAAATTAGCAGATTTGACAACCATGGACCCAGATTAAGAGAAGCTTTAGATGAATGAAGGTTTTTTTATTAGCTGCAGCTGTTACAAGACCTGACCCAGAAACATTGACTTTACCTTTACAAGAATTTGACCAGCTCTGATTTACCATTGGTAGATCCAAAAAAATGTATCATGTATATATCAACACTCAATAACATTTTATTATCATAAATTCTGACTCTTCTGTCGCATCGCCTTAATTTGCCAATCACTACAATGAATTAAATTATTTAACTTAAAATAATTGAAGTTAAATCAAGTAAAAAAAAAGCTCTATAATCACTCACTTGTGAACAAGACCCTAATTATCAGAATGAGAAACTTTTATTGCCAGTCTTGTAAACCCAACACAGTTTTTATTGTGGTGGCAGTACAGAATAAAATAATTAAATAAGATATTACACAAAATAAGCAATAGAAAAACATAACCGAGCACCAAGGCGGCCATTTTGCGGCGCCTATCTATATATGTAGACCATGTTTCAATGATTTTCTATCAAGATGGCTTTTTTTAATCCAACTCCAGTTTTCATTTTTGCCAGTATATTATTGTTATTGAGTAATTGAATATTCTAGCAAGTTAGACCTTGAAAGAGGAAGTGCTACGACAGCGAGAAGCAGCCAAGTAGTGCGGAGCTGGTCCAGCCCCTGTGGGGGTAACATCAGATCCTTACTCACCTCGATCCAGGATTACTCACACATCCACTGTTCACTGGTATTAACTTTCAATCCCGGCAGTGACACATGGCCAGAATGAAAGCACAATAACTGATTATGTAATTCTTAAAAGAACAACTCCTGGATGAGCCACATGAGACGGATCAGTTTACTTTCAGAACACAAAGTTCTGTCCGTGAAACCAAATGTTGTTGTTGTTAGTTAACAAAACTTATTGTTTCCAAAGACGGTTTTGCTCAGAAATAACTCAATTTTTAGAGGGTTATTTGGGTCTTACGTTAAGTCGTTGATGCCATGAAAATGATTGTAAAGATGTAAACCAGTTTCAGTTTTGTTTGAAGTTCCAAGCTTGAGCTTTAGATTACAAAATGTCCGTCTTGTATCAGCTGCACCTGTAGAGAGTGCTGTCACCCGACTCCTCACAGAATTGTACACTTTACTTTTATGAGCGGCTCTACATTTACGGAGGTGGATCTGACAAAGAGTTTCAAGTGAGTCCACTCGAGGGTCAATGAAGTTTTGGGTAAAATAAAGTGAATTGTCTCTTATTATTTCATTTGCTGATCAACTTAATGATTGGTTAGCTAGCCTAGCTAATAGTAGCTAAGTGAGCTTAATCTCTGATTCACAACAGAATTTTAAAAAAAGGTTTAATTCTTAAAAGAAAGAGAACATGAAGATATATTTAGATTTGAAACAAGATGTCGATGTTGTTCATCATCGGTTTAATATTTCAGACTGAAATTCCATTATGTTTTCAGAGTGTGATCGTGGGTAAATTCTCAACATTTTATTGGCGTCTGGATTAAGCAGGTAATTAATTGTCATCTCAGAGGATTGTGAGGTATTTTTCTTACAGAACAATCTTGACAGGTGGTTAAAAGTAGAGCTGTCGCTCAGCCAACAAAGTGTCCGACTGTCGTGTCGATTTTGTTGACCTGGATGATGTTCGCGAGGATAAAATGTGAATCGACATTCCCGCTGAAACATCATGGAGTCCTTGAACGTGACATGAGCGAGCGACACAAACTGGGTCAGGGTCATCGCCGGAGCTCGTCTATGGAGAACAAAGTGCGCGATTCAGATGCAGGAAGTTATCAGAGCAAATATTTTACCCCCAACCCGCTGGCACTCTGACTGACCACATTGTTTCGGCTTCTATCTCCGTCACAAAGATTGGTCGCACACATGTTTCTGTGAGGTCAGTGGGTCGTTCGGACACGTGCCGACAGAAGCTATGTCCAATTATTGCTAAAACGATTGATCGATGTGATTGCGATGTGGAGCTAATGTTAGTTAGCGACACAGCTAATACTAGCTGCTGTGATGTCAATTTTATTTCTATAAGCCTGCTGGTGCGAACAAACAAAAAACAGATAGTATGTCTCAAATCAAACACTGTCGCTACGCACTAACAGGAAATGACGCAACAGCTTCTTCTTCTAGTTCTATTTAACAATGGTTTCAACCAACTGTTGGAACGCCATCGCCGACACCTGCTGCCAGGAGCTTGGAAAAATAATAAAGAAAAAATATTAGAATCAAAATATTCGCGAGATATTTAAGCTGGTATCCGCACCGAAGACGTCTCATCCTTCTACTGCTGTGGAAAATGCACCTGTAGGTATATGCATATATATGGATATATATATGACGTAACTTCCGTTCACTAAGATGACGTTTAGGGTAGATAGTGTCCATAGAACCATACTCAGTTTTGTGGGCGTTTTAGTACACAAATTTAGTGTGCATGGCGCACTCAATTTCGCATACTAAGAATTGAGACGCACTTACGCACTAAAAATACTAACTTTAAGTACGCTAGTATGCGATTTGAGACACAGCAGTGGACTTTTGGAAGGTTGAATACAAATCGACACGTGTAGATCGTTTCAACAACACAGCGAAGGTTCTGTCTGATGAGATCAAATATTTATGTTTATTTCTGAAGATAATGCAGGTGCAGATACCTCTGTTTATTCATGTTTGTCCAGCTGTGTCGTAGATTATGAAGTAGTTGATTTTACAATGTTTATTTTACATAGACTGGGATGTTCACCTTCTTTTAAAAAGTTGATCTTAGGCCGACTGAGACATTAAAGGCGTTATATAACTATAACTGAAGTGATTGTTTATAGTTGGTGTGATCCAACGACACAACCTGACAGATATACGTCAACATCTGCCACCGGTGCACGCGGTGACTTCATCTTTTTCGCTACCTCTGTCTCTCATCACTCCTTCATTCTTCACCTTTGAACTGAATATCCTTCAGGTTGTGAGTTTGTGTTTTCAAGATCTTGTCAACTTCCTGATGCTGGTGATTGTTATGGATCTCCATCACTCAACGTCAACACCCCGGGTGACTTCCCGCTCGCCGGTCAGCCAAACATAGTGAGCGTCTTTTTCCCCCCAAAACACCGTCGTGCCTGCTCAGGTTTCCGCTAAATCCTCGGTGCGTTACCTTTCCCCTTTGACCTTGACCCCGACAGCAGTGCAGCTGCAGCCGGTCTACAGGACGAACTGCTTCTCTGTCACTGATACATCACACCAGCTACTACATACACCAGAGAGGTGGTCGCCCTGTTGGATGAAACCATGAGTGTGAATATTTTTATTCCACTTGTTGGAATATGCAAAAACAAAAATAAATAAAATAAAAAGGTTTTTTTTTAAGTTTGAGGAAAAAAAAGTTCAATGTGTCTCTCTTTTGGGTGTCTTTTCACCCTTTTTCCCTACCGCAAGAACTTTCTCTTGTCGTTTTAAAACATGTTTAATTATTTGACTTCTCTTTAGTTTAGTTGTGTATCTTACTTACCGGTAGTTACTTACTTGTGTATCTTATGCTAAAAACATAATCACAAAATCATCATAGTCATATTTTTAATTTGAATGTCCTAGATTCATAAATCTTACTTTCATTAATTAAAAACAAACATATGAATACAATCTTAAAATGTCATAAATGACCAGATATGCGTCACACCCTGAGGTGTGAACACAGAACAGAGGTGATTGACAGCTTCCACGACGTTCGGTATTTCAAGAGTGCTTGAATAACGCCTGAAGTCATTGCATCAGAGGTAATGATTCATGTCTTACATCTGGAACACGTTCCCTCGACATCTCTTTTTTATTCTGCCCGAGTCAACAGAGGTCAACGTCCGGTGTGACAACGTGACTTCCAGAGATAAGCGAGTTTCTGATCAACAACTGCAGATGTCCACTGTCCCAGGCAGCTGGGTACACGGGAAGAGTTCTCGTACAGTAGAAACTGTGGAGGGAGTCAAAGATTTCTGAAAGCAAAGAAATCAGAAAGAAGCTCACAAATAGGCACCAGTTCTATTATAATAACTTACCTTAGTTTGTTAAGAGAAAAAAATATTGCTTTCTTTTAGCCAAAAAAGCAGTATAGGATAAATCTTTCTGAAGACACACCGAATGTATCTGTAGGCTAGACACTTCTAATGGAGGGTCTTAAGTTAGTGGAAAGAGTCAGAATTGTGTCTTTTTAAGATATTGAAGTATGAAAAAAGCATACAGTGGTTCCTGGCCATATCGTGGTTAACTTTGGAAAGTCTTGCACAATGTTGTTGTTGCACGCTGTACTACATATTTAATTATATTGGTCCATGCTGCCGTAGGGAACAGCTCCTTGTCATTGTTCACAATCAGGTTATTTATTTGAACAGCGGACACAGTTGATAACAGCCACAGAAACTTCTGGTAGGCACTAACTACCGCACCCACTTGACTCAAGGTGCAAACAAAACAGAAAACTCATGTTGCCTTTATACACACTGCTCTATTTAGTGGCAATACTGTTTTTAAATTCTACTTCTACGTGCCATGTCAAAGGTGATCAAGAGCTTTGATTGCTAGGCTGGGCGGCAAAGCATTAAAACAGCTGTTCAGGTCAACGTTACTGAGGAATGACACCTCATATGCAATGTTCAGGTGGAATTTTGTTCCAAGTTCAAATGAATGTTGTTAATTAAAACAAGTAAAAGAGAAGCCTTTGATGCGGGGAGGTTTTAGAGCGTAACCCCCGCAACAAATGATGACACTGTGTACGTATAAATACCTCGTCGTAAAATGTGGAATCTGATATCGTCAGGCCCGGTTGTGTTTGGTAAGGTAATTTCTGTGTCACCTCGGTCTGACCCTCAGAGATGTGAAGCGTTACATCGACATTCTTCAGACCTTATGAAATCAGGGTCACACACTGTGTCTGATATAATGAAGCAGAGGCTCCCAGAGAGAAGAGGGAACCTTCTGAGGGAGGACACTCTGAGGGGGATCAGTGTTGCCTTAAAAGACATCGTCGCTCCCAGGTTTTAGGGAGGATCGCTCTCCCTCGCACGGCCTTTGAAGTTTAAGGTTGAGGCAGCGGCTGTCTGGAGTTACACAAGGTTTTTATGTAACTCACAGTCACCTCCTTAACTTCATGGATGAGATGGTGGTGAGGCCACGAAGGCTGGGGAAGGATGATGGTGCTGGTCTGAAACAGACGCCAGGTTGAGCGAAGAACCGAGCGAAGTTTCTGCTCAGCATTCGTTCTTTAAACATCACTGTAGACCTAAACAGATTCAGACGGAAGAGAGTTCCAAAAAATGGACATCAATTAACCCATAATAACAGGTTATTCTCAAGAGTTGCCTCAGGTTGGATCAGGTGTTGTCCACACGTCGTCACATCTTTTACAATCTGATCTTTTTTCCGTGATGTTTTAGTAGTGTTCAGTAAAGACAAAAGCTTCAGGTGTTCGGACCAAACCAGCGAATGTATGTAGTACACATAACAGGCTAATACGTGGTATTTTACAGAACACACGGGAAAACTTGGGCCTGGGGGCCACATGCAGCCCTTTGACTGTATTCATGCGGCCCTGAAGAGGTCAGATTAGAACATAGACATTTTTTTTACGTCTTTAAGTTTATTTTGTGTTAATTATTGTATTTACTCTAAACAAAACTTTCTCAAATTTTACTTTATGTTGATAGTTTTTCCTTTACTATTCTTTCTTGCTTTGTTTTTTTTAATTTTTTTCTATCATATTTTAGCTCTTTCGCTCCTCACCATTAGATGGAAGGCCCCTTACAACAGTTACAGTTCATTACTTGGCCCCAGAGGAAATTTAATTGCCCACCCCTGCTATAGCTTAAGTGTTAATCGTTGACTTTTATTTTTTTAACGTTGACCCCATTGTCAAGTGCCCTCACTGTTGCAAGATTTCAGTGTGCAAATCTCCCACTTGAAAGGGTGGCTCATTTCAGCAAGACTTCGCAAGATTCCACTCATCACAACTTTGCTTTCCTTTTCTTCTTTCTTTTATTTTAGAAGTTTGATCCACTGTGAATAACCAGGTGAAAAACCTTTGAACACAAACAAACACCATTTTACAAACAAGATAAACACATTCAGCTAAATACTCAGTGTTAAAGTAACCAAATTGAACCTTATAAATAAGTGGCAAATAATATAACTATAGAAGTTAAAAAACAGTTAACACATTCAATACATTTTCAGTGTGGATACCTCTAAATACATCACACTTTAATTGTATTCAGCTCACATGATTTTTTAAAGGCATTCGTTTTTAACTGTATTTAATTGCCATGAAATAATTTTAAATTATATTTATCCAACATGATTTTAACCATTAATATTTATAGTTCTCAGTCAGACCATGACAATGACTTATTACAGCAATGAACAGACAAGGCCCAGTTACATCCCAGAAACACGCTCACCGGCTGCGTCTTCCTTGAAGCCTTTTTCTGCACAAACAGTCTTGGTGTTTCAGTCCACATGACCATCTCTCAGTCGCCTCTCGTGCTGCTTCACTCCTACTGCTGCTCTGCAGTGATTCTGTGGCTGCATGACTTCGAACCCAGTTCATGATCAAATCAGCCTCACCTGGCAGTGAGAGGCACTCAACCTGAATCAGTTCAAACAAAAAAACCTTTGTTTAATTTGTGCTTTTAGGAAACACTTACATATAATCAAGTTGTGGTTATCAAATATTGGCATAAGTAAAGTAAAGATGACTTTGTGTACTTGTAGATTTTGATTTAGTGTTGGCGAAATGCACACAACTGCAGTCAGAAATATTGACACAGGACTTGCAACAACCTTTTTCTCTGCTCTATTAAATCTGCACACTTGTCAAGTATAAACGCAGTGATAATAAAAGTGGTTATTATGAACCGAAAAAGGTAGTATTTTTCTAAGTTAATGGGTCTTTTTGCGGATTCTGTTTTCAAAATAAAAGTATAATGGCACAGCACATGCAGCACTTATTTAAACGGCATGAGTTTTATTCCTTCTCAGGAAACTTAGTTTTGCTGTGAACACCATTCTTAAAAAGTGTTCAAAGTTATTTTCTAGAATTGAAAGTCTTTTAAAATGAGTTCCTTGCCTGAGGTATGCAGAGTCTCAGTGCTATACTGCTTTGCAGTGTGTAGCAAATGTTGTTGAATGAACATTGTTCAAACACAGACAGGCAAAGGAGTTAAACGTCCGGAGGAGGCAAAAGTCTCTACGTCACGACAACAGTATCTCGGCTGTTTGTTCCAACAGGGACACTGTTATCTGGACAAATCGGGGGGGGGGGCAACGCCAACACTCACATGTACAAACCCAGCACAGACTATGATACCTCTGACTGCAGTCGTGTGACATCACACAGTGCATAGAGACAAGCGAGCATCTGGCTACATATACACAGCTAAAGCACAACATCCTGAAATATTGAGCTGAGTAAGACTGTTTTATTTTATTTTCAAAATAAAAGCCATATTTCTAAAATGTTGACAAGGTATGATTAAGCTTTAAAGACTAACATTCGGTCATTATATTATGGGGGGATTCAATGTATAGAATTTGACCCAGAAAGAGGGTCCAAGTCCAAAAAGTCACTTGAGTTGACTGGAGAACCATCGGTAAGCATATCCTTGTGTGTGTGTGTGTGTGTTTGTGTGTGTGTTTTTGTGTGTGTGTGACTGAGGGGTCTAACAGCAGAGGGATCAGAGATAAGTCGGTGTTGAACAAAGCCGATGATTGTCGGACCACACAGCTGGAAGGAAATCCTCTCACTGATGCTGATCATCATATGGATCTGTGTGTTCTGCTGCAGGTGCGACTAACTAACATGTAGTTCACGTCTCCTTCTGCGAGGTCACGTCCTCACATCTTCACTAGGTCATACGATGTTCTGTATTTTCCAGCCTGCTTATGCAACACGTTGAAAAATCGATGTTCTCACTTTCTAGGCATCCAGGTGTCGAGGAGACAGCCAGCGATCGTACACAATGACCCTGTGATTGTTTACGGCTGCTGGCGGCTCTCTCGAGTATAGATGTCACTGCTCGGATTCCTCGGTTGCATAAGTTTATGAGCTTCATTCTTACAAGGATGTGAATCAAGTATCTGTCAGATAACAACCCTGATTTATTGGGACATAACAGAAGTACACGATGTTTGTTTTTTTACGCAATTTGGGGAATTCGGACTTAAAATGTTCCCATTTTTAGTGAAATGCGTAATATTTGTGGTTCAGCTTTCAAAATTCCCCAGATTTCTAGTTACGAAAAAAGGATGTTAGAGGTTGACAGGAAACAAAGAGAATGAATTTGTAATATCTGTCCCTAAAGTTCACCCAAAATCACTCACTTTCTACTCGACTAAGAGTTGGGATTGTTTTCAGAGTAATCTGCTCATTTTTAGAGTTAAAGACAAAAATGTTTGTTCATTTTATTGTAGTGACTGGAGCTCAGTTGTCTTCATCTGCATCTTCGTCCAAAAAGACACTTAAAAACATCAAAATAACTCCATACTGCTCATCTATAATCTCTTGTATTGAAGCATTCATGTTAGAAATTGTTTTGAGAGGAAGAACACCAGGTAGATCTTGAACATGCGCACAGACACTTGCATTGTTTTTTTGATGAGTACACACTTGTAGCTGGAACTGGACACGGCAGATGAGCAGTATTTGGATGTTTTTTGATGTTTCTTTGTGGGTAAAGACAGATACGATGAATGCATTTGAATTTTGGGTTTAACTTTCCCTTCAATCTCACTTTGTATTTTTAACCAAACATAATATATGTATTAGTCATTGTTGATTTTGTTTTGTTGCCGTTGATGTCAAATGATGATGTTGATATTATTGCTATAGTCGTTTGATGCAATAGTCTTAACTGATCACTTTTGTTATTATAATCCTCATCCTTGTTGTCGTCACTTCCTTGTTGTCTTTATTAATTATTCATTGATTTACTTATCTTAGTTGTGGAGTTTGTTGAGCTAAACTTTGAGCTTTAATATTAGAATCAGAAACTTGTATTGCAAGTGTTGTAAACACAACAAATTCTTTTTTGTGTGGTGTCAGTACAGAATAGAAGAATGAAATAAGATGACACTCAAAATAAGAAACAGACAAACAGAGTCAAGCACCAAGTCAGCCGTTCTGCTGCATCAACTGAAGAACATGTGCTGCATCTCCCTGTTGTTTATTTTAATAATGAAAAATAATAAAAAAGTCAGGCAGACATGACGCGACAGATTGCAGAACAGTAGTCTCGTGTCAGAAGGTGGAAATAAAAGTGTGCTGAATGAACACAGAGGCTGCTGATGTGTTGAAGATCAACATTATGTCTCCTACAAGTTCTCAGCCAGAGTTTTGTCTCATTAATCTCAGAGAATAAACTCCAGCTGATGAAGAATAATACAGAACCATTTATGGGTGTGTCCGTGTGTGTCTCTGTGTGCGAGTGTGTGTCAGTGTAACACCTTTCCTTTGTCATCCTGACTCTTCTCATCTTACTGGGACATACAAAGTCCTGGAAGATGAAAGGAACTCTGGACCGACAGTGATGTTCTGGGTCAGGAGAGACAGACTGTATTTTGGGTTCAAACGTGTTGAGTTGTGTGGCAGATTCCACAGTGAAATCAAAGAGGAAATAAAACCCGGAGCAGACTTCTGAAGCTGCTCGATAATCATCTTGTTGAAGCTAAAATACCAAACTGATCCGAGTGTTGTTCGAGTGAGCAGACGAGGGACGACACGACATGTTGGCATCGCCGACATCAGAGGGAACCTGGACACGTAGACTCACGTCTGAAGCTCCGGGGCCTCGCAGAGAGGAAATGAAACGGAGTTGGAATCCCCGCTGACACAGGAGCAATAAGTTGGAAGGATGAGTCAGAGCTTAAGGCTCTGATGGAGACGAGGAGGTTCGTGGGGGCAAACAGTCCTTCACATATATGAATTTATTTATCTGTTCCATTGCTGTGTGTTCTTTTCTGTTCGACTCGCCACCGTGACTTGAAATCATGGAGAAAATATCCTATTGGTGAAGAAATATCTGCTACTGTAATAAGTTAGTTTGTACTTCAACTTTACTTTTTGTTGTTACTGTTACAATGAGGTTTTTGTTTTTTTCATTAACCTATATCATGTTATTGACTATAATATTGTTACAGTAAATCATTTTATACTTCACTTAAATTTGAAGAATAAAAACCGCAACCCTGGAACTGGTAGGAATACAGTATGTCAAAAATACTCAAGCAGGTAGATCATTTACATTTTGTAATTTTTATTTAAGTAGTTTTCTGTGAGTTTATTACATTTGTAAGTTTTCAAGACAGACCATTTAAAAGTGTTTTGGTCTAGAATTTGAACAATGGTCAAACATTGTGTCTGCTACTTTCTATCTGGAAGATTAAATTGTGCTTTTGTGCTTTTGGAATGAAAAAGAATAATTCAGAGTAGAGTTGTGTTCTGTTTTTTTTTTGTATTTTTAAATGAATTGTGACATGATGCTAGTTAGCCCTTTGGCTAATGTTAACTTCAACAATTATTACAATTAGTTTTAGGCAAATCAAATTAAACACAGGCATGTATGATGTAAATAACAAATACAGAGGGCAGAAGGGAGTTACAGGAAATAATAAACAAAAAAAGTTCATTACTTATTTAGATACGAGAAAGAGGTCAGAAAATGAGTTTATAGTGAGTTGAAAGTTCTGAATGTGGTAGATGAAAGACCTTCAGATCCTAAAAATAAAGCTTTAAATAATCCTGTTTAGGATAATTTACGGTCTAAAACTGGACTTTGTGGAGGTGGTTGTAGACAGATGTGCACATCTGCTCTGATGGAGTCGCACACACAGACAACATCTGTACTGAATCCCAAGTCCATAGAGCGTCTTCAGATCTTCCAGACAATTTGACACTTCAGTGCGGCTAAAGATTCAAACACAGGTCCAGATCATAAATGATCTAGATGGATTCTTCTGACTAAGAAAAAGTCAAATGTCAGACTTAAGACATGAGAGCCAATGAATATTTTCATTAGGTGTGAGTTTCCTCAGAATTGGACTCTGTGTTAATGTAGCCTGAAGTGATTTCATAAGAGATTTCATAAGAGTTTGCCGGAAATTGTTGTATAACAAAACACGTTAACTCGGCAGGATTCTACCAATCTGGTCTTGCCTGTAAACGTAGACGGGTTTCATCGGCTCATTATGCAATATCGGCCCAGCATTTATGAGTTTTAGATGAAAAGCAGATGCAGCTTTACACTTGTTTCAGTGTCTCCGGAGGGCAGGGAAGTGACTCGACTGCACTGGGCCTCCATTGTTGCTGAGGCAGTTTCCCACCTTTCGCTGTCGTCTCCCCGGGCAGGAGGAAATCCCTGCCATTAGGCGAAGCAAATCCAGCTGACAGTTCTTTTTCAAGGGGCGACGGCGTGATGAGTGAACAAGCTCTTGATCCGTCAGAAACCAGTCGAGCCGCTTGTTGTGGCATCAACAGTCCGGCGAGAGTTTGAACTTTCTGACTCGAGCTAGACGTCTGAACTTTGAGTGAACAAAGCTGCCTCACGTTTACCCGCCTAACAATCCCCCTGTTGTGTTGTCTCTGGTCTGGGTTTCTCGGTCGCCTCCCTCGCCGATGAATTATTCACCAGCACGTTCCTCAGATATCATTCCCAGAGCCTCAGTGCTGGTATCAGTGATGTATTCATTTGTTGAGTCCTTGAGTTCATTCCTTCGGGCATCATCGTCTGTTAACTTACCCCTACAGGCTTCTCCTGAGATGATCATTAACTCTGGTGCGAGCCAAAGATGATTTTGGTGGACAGGAAGTGACAGACACACCAATCCACTGAGTATGATGGAATTGTCCAGCCTAGATGAGCTTGGAGTTGTACCCTCCACTCCCTCAGTGAGTCATCTAGTTTTCGTTCTTCAATCCTGCATTGACACTTAGATACAGATAAAGTCAAAAACTCAGTGGACTTTATCCTCCATTTAGAAGCAACGGAACAGGTCGTCACAAGTCGTTGACAAGTGTATTAGGCGTAAGGAATCTTCAATTGATTCGTAGGTCCAGATTGTAATCTAGAACTCCACTTAAATGTAACCAAGTTCATTTTGAGCCTGTTTGCTAGTTTTGAAAGTGAGGGCCTTAGAAAAAAGAAAAAGGGAGAAAAGGTGAGAATGGAATTTAAAATAATATGACATAATATATATATTTTTAAACTATTTTCTGACCATACAACATGCAAACTGTCATCGCGTCATCAAGTTTCTGATCATGTACCATTTGTCACTATGTCATGTTCACAACCTGGATGATTCTTACCAAGTAGCTTTTAGCTAGTTAGCAGGAAATGGACTAAAGCAGCAGAACAACATCTGCTTAGATCTCAGAAAAAAGAATTCTGATCCTGACGGAGATCTATAATTAAAAAATTATCAGGATTGCTAAACCAATAATAAATATTAAACACTGAATAAAAGTTATGAAATATACTCTTGATATTGTAAAGCATTTACTTTTGCAAAGGGTTTCCCCAGAAAAGGGTCAATAGTTTTTTAATGAACTTGGGAATTCTTGAACTAACAAACAAACAGTCAAAGGCTGATAATCGGAAAAGGCTTAAATTCTCAAGAAAATCTGTGAATTCAAGAATATATTGATTTACATATATACCAAACAGATTTTGTTTTTGGAAACCAGCTAACTGGATTGAGCCGATGTGGCGGCTCTGTCCACCTGTCATGACCACAACCCTCCAACCACGCAGCCCGAAGCTGCTCTCAGGTATCAGTGTTTGTGGAGGCGACTGTTGTGTTGACGGGCCAGTGACAGACGGTCAGCATCTGTCAATAACTCCACCCTCAGGTGCTTCAGTCGTTCACGAGAGCTGTTGACAGAAACTTTAGGATAAACCTATGGATGAGTGAGCGCTGTGTCCGGGCAGGTTCAAGTGGAAGAGAGTGGGCACTCACTTCAGAAAGTTTAGTTTCAGATCTTCCATTTTGGAAGTGAATGACAAGAGTTAAACGTATGTTTAGAGTAAATCTATGTATATATTCCTTGATCAAAGATTATCCAGACCATAAATCGGACCGAGGGTGACATTTTACCTCCTAGGTCTTGAGTTGATGTTCGGATCTCAACAACAGCTGCTTCTTTACAACGTCGATTTACGATGAGCCTGGTGAAGACGTCATGACTCTCAGGTCGTCCAGATCTCATCAGCAGCAGCAGCAGCAGCAACTCTGATGCAGGTTCAACTGTCCTTTAAAGAAAAACAAAAGTCCAGGATCTGTGAAGAGATCATGAGCCAATCAGTGGAGAATGCTCCCACTTTTTTCACATGATGAACTCATGAGCAGCATCTGGTCTTTGCCAAGCCGACAAATTAAAGGGAAAAAAAAACTTGCTGCACTGAAAAAAAAAAGGCCAAAATCCAACAGGTCCAGGATAAAGACTTCATCTGCTATGACTTCAGTGTCTGTTGTTCGCACGAGCCAACTTTCTCTAAATGTTTGTACCTCCTGGAGACACAGTCGTGAATTTAATGTCCCAGTTTATTTCTGGAGGGCAGCAGCAACGATGTAAACTCTCGGGTCATATCCTTCTTCCAGGTTAATGCGCCAACTAGAGTTTAGTGTCTGGTTATTTTAACTACAGCTGAACCAAAGCCCAACAAACACATGTGTCATCTGAGTTTTTGTGGTGAATGTTGTTGGGCAATCTCCTGTTTTTTTAATGCTTCAATTCACTTTTTCTGTCCTTCAAAGTCAGTTTGTGGGGGCAGTAGCTGGTGTAAAAAGGCTTTCTTCTTGCCATCTTCGAGACATTCCGCGTTAAGCTAAGCTTGGTTTTATCCAACGCCTCTTCTTGGCTGACACCTCCCTAGGGTGGCATCCATGAGAGATCCTGATAAGCCATGTGTAACATCATGGCACCAGTTCTGACATAACTGGTAGAAACTTCTCTCTGTCCTTACACGACTGACCTTGAGACTCCTCAGTGTGGACCAGAAGTTCTTTTCTGAGAAGGTTTGAAACTTTCACTAGGATTTGCGCCTCTGCTTTACTAATTTGTTCCAGGTGGAATTCAAACTGATCACCTTCTCTAAAGCTTCCATGCCCGACTAGGAAAATGCGTGATAGAACCTGAATGAGGACAAAGTACTCACAAATAATAAGGCCAAAGAAAGCCTGCAGTCCTTCAGCTAATCCATCGCGAGGTAACACTTTTTATGTTTTTTCGAAAATGTCTGTGTATTTTGCTGGTTGGAGCTTTAGAAGGATTTCAGGAGGAATTCCAGCCCCGAGGTTTTCTCTTCCGTTTAAGCTGCTAACTGTAGATTTATAGCTGTTATGTAAAACGGTGAAAGTGTTCCTTATGCTCGGTTCACAGCAGAGTCAAACCCTAAGACTCATTTATTTATGTTATTATTCTCTAAAAAGAACTTCTATTTGAAGAAAAAGAATGTCAAATGTCTGTATAGCAGTCATCAGAGAAAAAGGTATGTAATTTGACATTTACATAATTGCACATGTGTTCATCCATACTTTTGCATTCAGTGAGAATCCATTATGAAAACGATCATGAAAACAAAGAAAATACATTGAATAAGAAGGTGTGTCTAAACTTTTGGCCTGTGCTGTGTAGTCTTGGCCTTTTAGTGTTTTTAAGTTTGTATGTATTTTTAATTGTGTATTGTTTTATTGTTTAGGTGCCTTGTGAAACTAGTCTGTGAAAGGCTCTTTACAAATAAAACTTACTCTTTGTATATACAGTCAAACATTACATTGTTTTTAGTGGTTAATAAATATTTTGAAAGAAAACAAGTTCCCTCCATGTGGCTACACTGGATTATCCAAGGCCATATTAAGTACCAAAACATGGATACGTACCTTTGCAAATTGAGTTTAATTTATTTTATGATGATTTTTTTATTGTATATTATTGTCAACATTCTTGGTACACACGTCCTTAACCTTCATTTTATCCTGTAAAAGTGACCTGTCTTGGTGTTAGTGTTGTTTGAAAGTGATATTTACAAAGATCCACCCCAGCAAGAAAAGAAAGAACAGTTGTGGACCAGTTCTAAGAAGCTTTGAGCTTTGAGTTTAAAATAAAAACATGAAGCAAAAGTTCAGTTGTCAATCTTACACAGATCTTTAATGTTCTTTTGATATACAATTCGTGGCAGCAGGTCTTTTCTTTTACATTTCTTTTTCCATTCTTCCAACTTAAAGTTCATATTACCTACAGAAACCTTTTCTTTCCTTCTTCTCTTTATCCCCTACGTTCAATTTCCATCATTCCAGTACCATGATGTTACCCATCATCCATCTTCCAACCTCCAGCCTCTCATAGCCAAAACCATCATATTCACTCCTTCTTCCTCTTCAATCTCTCAAACTACTTTCTTTTTCCGCTTCTTAAATAAAACCCGACGACTCGCTGCCTCGACACAACTGATGCAAGATGCTACACTGAAAAGTACGTTTCGTTCTGAAGACTTCGTCAGAAACCAACATGGCTCAGTTCAAAATTTGGATTCAAAACAGAATTCCTCATCGCTTTAGATTTCCTCCCCCTCTCTCTTTTGATCACTCGCTCCAAAGTGACGACAATCTATTTTTTTCTAAGAAATCAAAATCTCATTGGATTTAAGTTAATGCCTCTTCAAAAAAATAAAATAGTATCTGAGTCATTCGTCGTTCAAGGAATGTATAAAAATAAGACAGCTCATCTGATTACTTTAAAAACAAAAACAAAGGAGTAACTGCGTAGATCGTTTCGAGGGGAATTCCTGTCTACAGATATTAAATAATTCCACCTTAAAGCTAAAACAGTGCTGCTTTATGAAACTAACATGACTACGATACGATTATAAAAAATTGTAAAACTTTCATTACTCCCCTCAAGAGTCTACAAATAAAAAGGCTTAAATATCAAATCAAGAGTAAACAGGATTTGGATGCGACACCTTCTTCAGAGCGGGTGAAGCCGTACATCTCCGAGAAACACTGAGCCTGTCTGACGCACTTGATGAGGAGCGGTGAGGTAAACAGCTGCCAAGAAGGACAGTAATACACTGTTGTAATGAAACACACACACAGACACACATAAATATATCCCGCAAAAGGTTATGTACAACGAGTCCGATCGAGAGTCCGTCAAACCATCGTCTCTTTCCTCTTCCCGAGGGCGCTGGCCGACTTCTTGTCCGCCTTTTTGCTTTTGAGCGGCGCCGGTGAGGGCAGCGGCGACAGGGACGAGGACGGGGACGACGCGGCGCCGGGCTTGGAGCTGCACGGCGTGGTGGGCGCGGAATGGGAAGTGGGCTGCGGGGAGTTCTCGTCCGACTCTTCCATGTGGACGATGGCGGAGATGGACGAGGGGCGGCGCTTGGAGCGGACGTCCGCCGAGGGCTGCAGCGGGACGGCGGCCTCGCCCAGCGGCCGGTGGACAGAGATGGCGCTGCGCAGGCAGTTGAGCCACTGCTGCTTGTGGAACACGTCGTTGACCTGCAGCGTGTGGGACTGAGCCTGGCTCGGGTCTTGGGAACGCACCCGGAAAATGTTCTTGGCTGCGGGGAGAAGAAATAAGAGTGTTGAGTCTTCTGACAACACTTTTCTGATCTTTCTCTTTCTTTCATTTCCTACTAATCTCTCCGACTTCCTCACCAGATTCATAACAGCGAGAACTCACCTTTGTCTGCGTTACTGAACGCCCCCCTGAAGGATCCGCCCATCCTGACGTCTCCGTCCTGCAGGTCCTCCAGCACCAGGTCCTGCACCGGGATCGGCTGCCGGTACACCTGGTAGCACTGGCGCTCGTTGCGTGTGACGGAGCGGGTCAGGACCAGGACTTCGGTGAACAGGAACACGTGGAGCTTCTGAAACAAATAAACACCAAGTTGAAAAAAAAAAACTTCATAGAAGTTTAAACATTTTCAGCAAACATTTTGTTTATTTTAAGATACAAATTATCTTCAAAGGAATTGACAAATTAACGATAAAAGTTATTTGTGTGACTTACACTTCAATAATTCTATCAGTCATCTTATTATTAGATTCCATTTTAATTAAGTTAAATGACTAGGATGGAGGCTCGTCTTACCGTTCCACTCTTGTTGCGAAGCTCTCCGTGACAAAGCAGACTCTTGCACTGCTCTAATCGAGGGTCCTTCTGCCGGTCGTCCAGGTACTCCAGCTTGTGGATGTAGTACTGGCACTCGGACTCGCCCTTCTTCACGTCGATGTCCGACAAGACTCCCTGGATGATGGTGATCTGTGCGACGAGTGTTCCAACGATCAAAACCAGAACAGACTTGGAGAACCGTGATGTGGTGTTGCGAGTCCTTACCGCTTCCTCCAGGCTGGCGGTGTCGGGGTGATCCACCGGAGTGTGTCTGAGAATCTCTTTGAGCAACAGGGGGTATTTGACCAGACGGGATCGAGGGATGTCTAGGAAGCTCCAGAGATCCAGCTTCCTGCTGAACGGAGACTCCAGACATCTCTGCAGGAAGTCCTGCACCCGGCGGTCTTGTTTCTTCTGGTCCAGCAGAGCTTTGGCAGCGAGCTGGTTGCTGCAGTACTCCTTGTAGGCATCCAGGCGGGGGAGCTGCACCATGGGTAAAAAAAAGGAGATGGTCAATTATCGCAATCCGAGGCCGGAAAGAACCATCGCTCTTCGTTGCAAACACCTACCCAGCTGACAACGATCCGACCGATCTGACCCACGGTCCCATCGGGTCCGGTCGCTTTGGAAAGCCGCGCCAGCAAGTCTTCGTGCAGCGGGATGTAGGCGTCCAGGTTGCCGAAGATGTGCGAAAGCTCTTCCTCTGACATGATGGAGAGCTTCAGCATCGGGTCGTGGTACGCCTGAGGAGCAGAGGAAACTTTTATTAACAAACTCCTCGTGAATCAAGGTGGGATATAAATAGACGTTCCAGAGAAAGACGGAGGAATTAGCCTCTCGTCTTTTTATAGACGCCGGGCTCCGTGTCGTAAAACAGTCTCTGCCAGATTGTATCTATTTGCTTTAGAAGTACAAACCTTGCGTGCGAGCTGGAGGTCTTCAATCAGGTCCTGTTCTCCGCGAGACAGCTCGAATATGGCCTGAGGGGAGAGGAGAGGGAGATCCTCGTTAAGAAAAAACACATGAATCAAGAGTGTGATCGCACTATCACGGCCTTGAACCCCTTAAAAGTAAATCCAGAGCTCAACTGGTGCCAAGTAGCTTTAAAGCCTCTTTGGCTACCGCCCGATCTGCTTTCCGGGAGTTTATGGTTTCTGACAGTTGGCTCAGAGGTCTGACATAAGAGGGGGGCTTTTGTTTGTTGGCTTGTCAGGTATATGTGAGCTTCCACAGGGTGGGAAAGGAGAACAGAGTCCTTTTTTTTTCATTTAGACTATCTGAAGCAAATAGTGCAGGGGTGTGTGAAGTCTGTCTGGGATGCAGCATAACACTCACCTCTTGGCGCTTGATCTCTTTGGTGGAAAAGGTTCCTTTTTGGTGGACGTCTATCGTCTCCGACCATAACGTGCTGTTCCTCCTTTTCGGCGGTGTTGGGGCCGTCGCCTTGTTGCAAGGCTTCTGGGGCGCGCCCGGCGACTTTCCATCGCTCCGGAAGGAGGCCTGGTGGAGGAGAAAGCCCGGGACATCAGATGGGGTTTGCAGGGCTAACTCTGGCTCCATTCGGGAGGTTCGGCTCTTACCTGGATGGTTTGGCCGAAGCGCCGGACGGCCCCATTCTTCACGGGAGAAATGAGGTTAGCCAGCGACGTCACCCTGCCGAGAGGACGGACACGCTTGTTTCTGGGTTCCTGAGGGGAAAGGAGAAGTCGGTTAAAGGACCAGAACGAATGTCAGAAACTATAGCGAAGAAATCTTGAAACCACCAATGTGAGACCTTTGCATTAGGCTTCGGTCATCCCGTGTGACTCCCATGTGATAAAGAACATCCAAGTTTTAAAACCCACTGTTTGTGGCTACGAGGTCTAGCAGCAGACAGACAGGCTGGCGGGGCAGACAGAAATACTGTACGAGGAGGAGGACGCCGCTGAGGCAGCTGTTCCCTCCATCAAATGTCTTGAGCCGGGGCCAGCCCACTGAAGCACAAAGACCCTCTCTGACTGCTGGTCTGGAGGGGAAAAGGGCCTGGAGGAATGCCAAGAATGCACGAGACCCTGCTCAGCTGTTCAACACCCCCCCCCCCTCACCCCCTCAGAAACACGCTCTGCAGCTATCTGGCCTGACAACAGCCACAACTTTAGAGACCCCAATCACGGAGTCGGCAGGAGATAAATGCTTCCTGCTGGTTGACGTCAAAACGGGACAGTGTGGCGAGAGTGTGGAGGTTCTCTTTGGAGTTAGAAGAGGTGCAGGGTCTTGGTTGCGAGTCGACACAAGCTCTTTAATAAGCCTTGCGTGAGAGCAACAACACACCTGGGCTAAAGGTAACCCCCCCCTTCCCTGTGGGGAAAGGTGGGGCGGAGGGAAAGGGGAGCTTTTCATTGCCTCATGCCAACAACAACATACAGCTGTGGTCAAACAACAATACATCTAAGGTAATGATTTTCAGCTTTAAAAAAAACACCCTCGGGAAGCAGTATTCATTACCACCGGGGCAAAGTTTTGTGTCTATAGGAAAACACAGCTCACTGGTCATATAGTCTCTTCTCCCAATTCAGGCTATATTCTGACAGCTCAGTGGATCTGGAGAAACATAGCTGCCTTTGAGTCCCGGACACATCCGAGGGACGGATCAAACAGAAGTGGACCTGAAGAATCCTGGTGGTCATGAGAAACAGCACAGCAAGCCCTCTAGTGGCAAAACGGCGCCATCGGATTTAGAGCTCAGACTTTGTGACCCGCCGGTGTCAGTAAACATTGGGAATAAAGTCAGACAACGAGGGGGGGAGGGCCGGCTGATTTACAAAGTCAATATTGGACAAGGGAACCCTTCCCTTCTTTTTTGGAGAGGAACAATGACAAAAAGCCGGCTCTTCTTGTATCGCTTGTAAAAGTCACTCGAGGCAAACAAGTGATATTCAGTGACCTCGACTCTTCGACTCATTTGCACAACCTCAAATCAGGGTGAGTGTGTGGTCAGACTCCAGATGTGTCCCTGCCGGGCTGATGCAAGCACAGGATCTGGAAAACCAGACCGCAAATGCAAGACTTGAGGTTAACGCCAAGTCAGCAAAAAAAGAGAGAAAAAACTTGTGTGCTCAGTTACATATATGCTTCCCCTTTTTTATCAATCACTGACAATGAAACCACAGCTTCCCAAGAAATCGCTTCCGATTTACTCGAAAAAAGGAAGCAAAATGATTAAAAGTGGCCTCAGTGCGGGATGAGAAGTTCTGTTTCCACGAATGAAGAAGTGAAAGAGAATGAGAGGATGTAGACTGTGTTACCCCCTGCTAATGCATTATCACAGGAACTTTTAATGTAACTTCCATGTCCTAGCAGGTCTGAGCTGCCTGCTGGGATGCGTGAATGGGATCAGACGGTGAATACACAAATGAAAGAACTGAGTGTGAAGGTGCACTGAAGAGAAATCCCATCAGTTACTAGTACAGGTTAGGCTGCATTGGTTTTTCATTGACTACGCAAAAGTTCAAAGTACAAGCGTCAAACCCACACAAACACACAATCTCTTGATGAGGACTTGGGATAGGCTCCGCAATAAAACACTAAGATGACTTGAATCCTGTGTCTTACCTCTGACTCCTTGTTAGCTTGGTTCAGGGAGTCTATCACTTGCAGAGTCCGCTTGATAGGCCCCGAGCTTCCCAGGTCATCGTAAGCCACCATAGCTTTCAGTCAAAAACACAATATCCTTTTTTTTTTTCCTTTAATCCTCGTGAGTCGGCTCCAAGTAATCCAAGTCAGAGAGAAAACACCATCAGAGGTGTGATTGTAAAAAAAAAAGGAGATAAATAACCCCCTTCCCCCTTCAGTTGCCTTCTACTACTCCCCTAATGGGACAGAGCTCTTCTGTCACACACTCTGTCTAAACTTTGGTCTGAGGTGCAGCAGGGTGGGAGGGCTATATAGAGCGAGAAGGACGAGGGGCGGATCGCATGACTCGGGACAGGCGGGACCAGACTTACTTGGAAGCCCGCAGGGTCTGTTGATGCACAGAGAGTGAAAACACTGGGGGGAAATAGTCGTGCTACCCTGAAAAGTTTTTGGATAAACAGAGCACGCTTAAACATGTGCAACAAGGAGAGAGATTGATGTTCTTTGGTGCTAGAATAATTCATCTTATGGCTTCAATCTATTATCATTTTCACGTTATTCATTTAGCAACGGAGTTTTTAAAAGCATATTCAGCCCATACCATCCCTATATCAACCAATTTAAAAATTAATTAAGGCTGGTCCTTTATATTCTTAAAATCATCCTTTTATTAAAAGATTTTTTTTCCATCAAATTTTCACCTCTAAATACAAGACTCCAAAAAATCCATAGTGACTTAAAAACATTTAGTGCATTGTTGGTGAAATAACAATGATTTAATGTTGAGCAATATAAACAATATTGAAGATCTTGAAGATCTGAAAGAGCACCAAATTGCACACCACTAAGCAGAGGGACTGTACGAGGCACATTTGTGAAGCCAAAATGTGCCTCATGGGGTTTCTTAGACACAAAATGCACAAATGAGGTAATAACATGCCTTGTGTAGTAAAATGAATGACACCTCATCAAACTAGCAACAATTAAAGCATCATTAAGACTGATTTTTTTTTTGTAACCAGACAATGAAACTAGTCACAAACAAGATTGCAGGTTAAAAGTCAAGATAGAGTTGGCATAATAACACAAAATAAAATTTGGATTACAGTTGTATGGCCACTTCGGATATTATACAGCAACAAATATATATCCATATGCCTTTTCTGTCCCATGGCGTGTGACTGTGTCCACAGTTTTGTACATCATTAAACACACAATTAATCGTGTACTGCGTTATAATTTCTTTTTTCTATCACATCATTATATTTTCTCTTTTTAATGGTGGAGTTAAATACATTTTTGCTCACAAAGAAACTATAGAGTCCATTGTTAAAAGTTGCTTAAAAGGTTATCAAATATACTAAGACATCCATATCGTTTAAATATTGGATTTAAAAAAGAATATATTTAAATAGTAATATTGACAATAATATAAATCTATTATCATTTTCACATTATTCATTTAGCAGAAAGGTTTTTAAAAGCATATTCAGCCCATACCATCCATATATCAACCAGTTTAAAAATGAATTAATAACATTTTTATGATTTCTTAAATATATCCTGGTTTCTTTATAGTCTTAAAAATATGTTTCTCACTTGTAAGTGTTTTGTGAATAGAAAAACCAACTTGTTATTTGAACTAGTATTGCATTTTGTGTAACAATAAAAAAGAAAGTGTGTGTTTTTTTAAAACTCAGTAATTACATTTTAATGAGGTAATACAGCATTAAAGCAGTAAAAATGGTTAAGTTAATGTTTAGGTGATAAAACCTTCAAATAAACTTTACACTGCCATTTAATGTAATAAGCATCTCTCTAAGTGAAGATGGTTAACCATGACTTCAAATAAGGGTTTGATGTTAAACACGCCTGGTATCAGTTATGACAACGTCATTTTTTAGGACAGCTTCAGCCACAGTAGTGTTTTGATCACGCCATGTTAGCCAACTTATCAAAGTGCAGGCCGAGTCTTTCTTGTCTTCTCTCTGAACAGAGCCGTTATCAGCCTCATCAGCTCAGACGGGGGAGGTGACCCATTACAATATCAATAGTCGGGGGATATTGACGCATTCAACCAGATGTCAACACTGAAACCTGTGTATTAGAAACTAGTGGGGGCTTCCGTTAGCTGCTGCTACTATTCTGGTAAAAGGTTTCATAGTTTCAGTAGAGCAATGGAATTAAAAAGTCAAATAAAAGGGACAACTGGATCATATCTCCGCAAAGGTGTCACGTTACTGTCCATCATTAGAACAAGAATAAACAAATAAGCTACTTATCTTAACTGGTGTAGCTAACAATATGTGAGTGGTGTTAACCTGAAAATCTATCTGGGATTGCCATTTTTCACATTGTACACTGTTTGGAAGCAGCAGACTGATATTTAACATGTTGAAACAATACCAAAGCCAATTTTTAAAAATCCTTTTAGGCGTTTATAAACGTTTCATCAATGATGGAATTGCAGATGAACATTAGAAATGTGTGCAGCCCCCTTACTGTGCATATATCTCTCAACTGATTTTACAATAATAATTTGGGATCACTATCTTAGTTTATTATACACTATTGTAAAGTTTTCTTGTTGTTGAGACCAACAACTTCATCTCTACTGTATATGATACAAGACAATACAGGAAGTGCAACTAAAACTATCATCTATTTTCTATCCAAACCTCTTGTAACCACCAATCCTCTTTGATTTCAGTGGAAACATCAGTGGTTAAATGATCTATACATGCATGATAGCTCCTGAACAAGCACCTTTGACTGATGTGAAACATGCATCTTGTCCAGCGTTAATGGAGCGCGAACAACAGCCACACCTGATGCCACACACCAGTTTAACTGCTGCACAAATGCACGGCAAAAGAGCGGAGGTGCTACAAATGTGATGGTGCTTCAGTGGCAGATGAGGGTGTCACACTGTTGGCGTGTTCTGGACAAATGGATGTCGGGTGTTGTGTTCTTTATCCTCCTGGGTCAACGCCGAGGTGTCAACTCGACCGGGGGACGTCGAGCTGCTGTCTGTCTGTGTCAAAACACAAATGCAGATCAGTTTGGGGGGGTTGTTGACACGTTCTTTGACCAGGAGGGGGTTCGTCCGTGCCGGAAACAGCCGGGACAACGCCGAGGATTTTTGGATTCGGGTCGTCAATTAAAGGAGATGAGGGAAGACAGCGCAGAAGACAACTATGTCTGAGTGAGTGGATGTCATAAACCGTCTGTGTGTAGTCTTCGCCCGCACACTCCGCTGTTACTCACTGCATGGGGAGACTGTGGCTGAGTCAGCGCCTCGTCTGGCCCCGGAACGACAGAATCCAAACACGACGTGGCCCGGCCTGCTCGCCTCCAGTCACACTTACGTTTGCAGCTGGAGCGCATCCGTGATTTACTCTCTAAATCTCACGCGCAGCAATTTGTGCGTTGCGATGAGTCACGGGGAGAGTGGCGGAGTTTCACCGCCGTCTAACCCATGCCGTGCCAGGGACAGACCTGGTACGAGGCCTGGGGGGCGGGAGGGAGGCAGGACACCTAATTACAGAGTTAAAAAGGAATCCTGGGGCAAAGTAAAACTGCACTCTGGCTGAAATCAAACATTAGGCCTCACTACTGCCCCCCACTGAGTGAAGCCATAACACTGCATGAATACAAGTTAATATCTGCAACAGCATCAGTTGCTTGTATGTTAAAGACCCGAGGGTCACGTGAAACAATGACATCATGTGCGTGAGAGGCAAACCTGTCACTGACAGAGAGCAGGTGAGATATGACTCGAGAAGGAGGGCTCTCTGTTCTCTCATGGGTGACATCAGTGATGACGGAAGTATGTTTACATTACCACAGCTTTGATCACTGATGAAGGTTTCAGGAACATAAACACAAAGAAGCATTTTGTATTAGTAAACATTTCTTTTTTTCATTTTCTATAATTTCATAGTCCACACAAAGTATTTTTCCCACTGTTTCCAAAAAAACCCTTATGTGTATCTTAAAAAAACTACTGTAAGGGCCCAAATACATAGATATTAGACATTAGATATGTCATGTAATGCTCTAAAAACAGCACAGAGTACTCTAACAGAAGAACAACAGCAGCTAAATAAGAACTACATAGAGACTAGATTCCTGTAAATAAAATGTCACCGGACATGAATGGCAGTTAATAGGGTTGTAAAAAGTACCAAAAGTATATAATAATAAAGTATAATTGATACCGATTTGTTTAAAATTTTGGGTTCTTCTTTTTTCTTTATCTTTATCCGGTATGGAGATGGTATCGAATATTTACCTTACTATGGGCATCAAGTTAAACATTTTAGTATCGTGACAACCCTAGTAGTTACCCAAAAGTAATACAATGTTTTTTTTTATTCCCTTTTAACTCTACCTGATGAAAAATGTTTATCCAACAGCATGGGAAAAGACTGTGTTTTTAAGTGGACAGGGCCTAAGAGAATTAAGTCTTTAAAAGGCTCAAGGCTTTAGGAAAACACCCGCACTCAACACAGAACAAACCAGTTCAAATCCACTAGCAGAGGATTTTATAGTTTTGGTATTCCTTTTCAAGTCCAAATAACTATTTTTTTTAAATAAAGCAAATTCAACAACACAGAGGAGACATGTTACGACTAAATCCTTCAGAATACCTTGTGTCCCTTGAATATTAGAAGCCATGCATTAGCACGATAAAAACGTTATTTAAATACTTCACACCCTCGACATCCTTAGGTTTGTTTTCCATTCAAACAGTTCTGTAAAAATCCACACCTGTATCGTGTATGCCGTCTGGACCAACTGAAAAATTTGTAGCTTGAGGATTGTTACTTTAACAAGGCTACTCGTGTGTACACATTGTACCCTATTATATAAAAGACTGGAAAAGGTGAACATTAATAGTTTGTGGGAAACAAATAAATGAAATCAGGCTGGTGAAAAAACAGAACAACTATCCATTATGTCATGCCTCCTAGCAAAGTATCGAGTGAAGCTTAATTTTTCTCCGGAGGATTAATAGTTCTGATGAAAATAACTCCCTTTAGGAGATTAAGTTGTTCCAAATCCAAGTTTCCAGTGGGGGAGTTTGATTGGGACATCTCAACTCTCGAGTCAGGAACTATAAATAACCCCACTCCTTTTTAATCTTCAGTTAAATAGTAGTCTGTGACGTAATCCACAAACAGCCTGCAGAAACAATGAAAACTTGGACTCTCGGATCACAGCGGTAACAGTGAGTTGCTCAATCATGTCTTCGTGTTTGGATTCGTCATCTGTTCACGCCCGCTACAGAACCTGGTTGCTAGCAAACATTATGTAGTTACAGGAGTCAGTGAAACTGTGGGCAGATGAGGGGGCGGATAACATGATCAATGACAGCAATCTTAGATCCACTTCTTCCAGTTAATTTTGGAGTGTATCACCAAAATCAAGCCAAAGCAAAGAAAGAACAGAATCCCAGCCTGCATTATTCAGATCACTGCCCACAGGGGCTCTCGTCTATGAAGGAACAAGTACACTGTAATGTGTATTACCTCTACCTTTGAGCTTTTGTGATAGACTACCTATATGTTTTAAAATAACTGAAAATATTTCAACATTCAACACAGCATTTTCAGGAATATAAAAAAATGTTAATCCAATTTGAGATATTTAATGGCGAGATGAACGTGTAAAAAACAATACGTTTGTTGAGTTTGATCATTCACAAATTGTGAATGCCGTTTGGTGCAATTGTCTGGTCCTATTAAGTAGGAATGCAGAACTTTGATGCATAACAACAGATTTAGTTTTAATAAGAATATTGAACTGTGGAATGTGGACCTACAAAAACAGTGCATATATAAAATCAAAAATTGCTGTCATTGATGATTTAAATGAAACTTGATTTATTTTTCAATGTTGCATTCTTAACTTCAAACTGATTTAATAATATTCATTTTGTGCATCAAAGCTTGCATATGTTCTGGCCAACAGTCAGGACGTTTCAAACCAAACCCACCGGCTGCACTCCTCGGTGGAACATAGCGTGTTGGGATATGACTGCACACAATTAGAGAAGTAAATAAAGCCAGCGTGAAAGAACAGACGGTTGCTCTGATTTCAATCAAGGAGTGGCCTCCGAGACTCTGTATAACACTTTCCCCTGCTTTGTTTAACTAAATCTCAGCGACTGATCTGACTTGTTGCAGGAGTTCGGGCTGTACGTCTCTGCTAATCCAGCACATGTGGGGACAAGAAAAACAGAGCCCGCATGGAAACATAAATGCACATAAATGGGGAGCAGCTGCTCGCTTGGACGAATAACCAAATGTTCCCTCAACCTATAAGTGAAAGAGTCACTCACTGAAGAAGGTGGCAAGGCCTTCCGTCTACACACCATAATTGGAACTTCCTGTTGACTTGAACGGTAAGATAGTAAAACATGCCTGAAGGTAAAGGGTGTTATCTTCCTCTGAGCTCATCTGCCGACGCTGTAAGAATAAATGTGCGCACGTGCAGTTTTCCTCGTTCAACACTGCAGAAGACTGATCCTGGCTGTCAAATCTTTATATTATCACTTGGATATGAACATCTTATCTTACAAAAACAGGGTATAATAAATCAACTTTGCATGTTTAAACTGTTAAACTGACATAAACACAATGAATTAAGAGAACAAAATTTGATTGAAATACCGACTGATTTGTAAGCTTATAAATGCAACTGCTTATGGGAATGCAATAGATAGATATGTGAAGGTATTTTTCTGAACATTTGACGTTAATCTTCTGTCCACGATCTAAAAGTGCCATGTTGTATTATCGTAACAGGGGCTCACTGTAAAACACAGCCTGAAGCAGCAAAGGGCAACAGTTAAGTGAAACTACAGTTTTATTGCATTTACGATAACACATTAATTATTTATGGGAGAATGGGACACAAGTTGAATAGACCTGTTATAAGCATTTGCCGGCTGTTTTCCCACCTTTAAATGGGAAATCCAACTGGTTCAGAGTTCTTACACTTGATGACTTCCAATGACTTTTCCAGAATCCCTCTGAAACTTTGACCGAATTTCACTTTGGAATAGCTTCACACAGCATTAATAACATAGCACATGTCAATTCATATTTCATGGCCTACACAAGAGTCCATTACCAAGGCGTTTTTTCTTTAGCCAATTTTTCATTTTCCTGAATATCTATTTGACAGTTATTAGAGTTTTTCTCTTTCTAGAATCCCTTTCTTTTACAGTCTTCTATGGTTGACCAAAGTTTTATTTTTCTTACTGTGATTTTTTTCCCCCTTTTCCTCCTAGAATGTTATAGCGTTTGCTTTACAAAATTAGAGGATATTTGACTTTGTTTATACAATCATCCTGATCCTTATAAAAATGTAGATCATGTTGAAAGGTTTTCAACAGTCAATTAACTCATTTATACAGTAATTCGTACTTTTATATTCTTTGCTAGTTGAATTTAATAATGTCATTGTAAAAATAAACTTAATTTAACTTTTTTTTCTTTGTCCCTAATTTACTTCCGGGTTGACAGCCTTTTAAAAACAGTCATAGATTATAATGTGGCCCCTCATTAAATTAATTGCACTTCTCTGAACTAGAGGCTCCGTGTCTGAAGGCGACTAGTCAACGAAAACCTGACCTAACACAAGTTGTGTAGTGATAAACAAACAAGTTTTGCGCTTTAAAAACCAATAAGACAGTTTCCTTTTGTTCACAGCAAAACCTTGCATCAAATATAAAATACACTTATCCAAAGTTAGATAAAAGCCTCTATGACTGGATAGAAGAAGATTGTCTTTCAGATTTTTTTTCCATTTACCTGATTTTTTAAATCAGCTATGAATTAAATCTTCTTATTGTATTGAGTGCTTTAAAAAAAAACTACTGCTAATTAAAATGTGTTGAGTAAGACCAACAGTCTGTTTTACTTTGTTACATGCATATTTTCTGTATATTCGAAGCATCTCTTATGGGAGTTGGATAGAATTTTCTGATTAGCTTTTTTATTTGATGAGAATTGAATAAGGTACGGGGAGAAATGTTCAGGGAACCTGTCGGGCCCTCCAGTGTTTCCCACATAATCTTTTGTTTGGTTCTGTCCCCTTGAGCCAAACCTGAGTTGTTTACATTATGGAATGCATTTTGGGTTTCTACAGCTGCAAACATGTGGTGTTTGGCCTGAAGCCTCAGAAGGTCAACATGATAAACCCTTGCATGTATTCAAAACCACATCTGGCATGTAAATGTCAGACATATCAAGGAGGTCGTAAAGAGTGTAGAACATGAAAGTTGGGGAACCTCCTGAAGATTAATGGTCATTTATTAACAATGTATATGCTTCAGTTATCCAGTGCAGCACCGCAGACATAAAAACACTTTAAATGTTAAGACAAAAGAATTTGCCAAATTGAGTCAGAAAAACATCCAACATCATCATACGTGTATTTTTTTAAGCAAATAAATAATGCGATAATGTACTGTATGTAAAAAGAAAAAACAGAACCAATTTAAATATAAATTATGAAATAAATTATATTCAATTTCTTTTTTATTTTATTTCACTGATGAGACACCAAAGTAATGTGTAATAAACCTTCAGAAAGCTAGTTTGATACATTAGAAGGGATGCATCTGGCACTTCTACAATAGAAAGTCTGCTTGTAATAGAATCAAAACATCAATGAAGGGGTTTGAACTGCCGATGGGTGCAAGCATGCTTGCATTTGAAACAGTCTTTAATCATCACTCTGTAAACGTTCAATAGATATGCCGTTTTTGACGATTAATGTTGTAATTTTCTGTTACCTTAAAGTCGAAGCTGCAAAGGCTCACGACATCACTTTCATCCTTTTCTCGGTGCTTTCGTTTCTGTGGAGAGGAACAGACAGGGCTTGAGGCGGAACAGATATAAAAAAATGCAGAAAGGTGTCATTAAACTCTGATGATGCAGATGCCTTGTCTGGTTTCAGCATGCAAGTCGTAGAAACACATGTCGATTTGTGATTACTATTGCTTTGCTATGAGCTGATGACGGTATTTCACGACTGGTTTCATGACAACCATTACTTATGCAAATACATAAATAGATGGAATGGATATTTCTAGCATGGTTAGCTTCTAACTGGTCGAGGCAGGAATATTCGCTGATTACCGAAAACAACCTGGTTAATATATTATAGTTGGTGAAGACTTTTGTTAGAACTTTAAACAAAGTCCAGCACGAGTCATTATCACAGTGGAACCCTTCAAAAAAGATAGAATCTCTTTGGCAGAGCAAGAGAAAACTACTTTATAATTTGCTCGCAAGAAAACTGTAAACATTGCAGATGCTATCTTTGATACACTACAGAGGTACTCTTCCAGAGGGTATTCTATTAGATACCTGCACTTGCACATCAACCACAGCACCAAACAAGTGTTGATACTTCCCTCCATGAGTATGCATCCGTCGGTGTACTCTGAGAAGGTTTTGGGTCTTACAGACGGGCCCTCATGGTGTGCACATTCACCATTTGGTTTGGGTGGTTTTTACAAAACAACTTATAAAACCGGTCTTTTGACAAAAAAAAAGTCTTATATCATCATATTATATTATTGGCAGCATTTTGTTATGCGAGTCTGGATTCTTCACATAAATAGGATTCAAATACCTTCACATTCCCGGACACACACAGACCCCTCCAGGAAAGGAAACAACATTTCAGAATATTGAAATACACATTCCTGTCTGGGGTAGTTGCATGACTTACCTAAGAAGCCATTTACAACCATTCCATCTTGTGCCTAACCCTCTCGGCCCATTATGCTCATGGCCCCTGTAGCTCTATTGTAAAAAGCCACAATTGACCCCGCTGGAGGTCCTGCAGCTAACAGGAAAGGGTTAATTAGGCAGCGCGATGCTTTAACACCTGCATGCGGACTCTAAGAGCGAGTCAGTTAGCAGGTGAGATTTGTGGTTTGGCCAGTCCAGACTACTGGATTGTAAAAGCCCCGTGGTGGCCCTTCAGGGCCGCCGGGGCCACTGTTATTGTGGTCCATTAACCGCGGTGCTCGGGACTGCTTCGGGGTGCACACACAGGAAGTCCAGACTTGATTGACCGCCAAGGTGAGGAGGCCAAATTGAGCCCGTAACGGTCAGACGACAAATGACTTGAGTGTTTGTTTGTATTGGTGTGGAGTAGCGGGGAGCGTTTCCTCTCGTTTGTTTTCCCACATCAGTAGAGAAAAGAGCTCGGCGGTCGACGATTCAGAAACGTTTCCCCCACGTATGCGAGTCAGATGTATTTGTCTCGCTGTTTAAAGTTAGTTGCATCACTATAGGAAGACAACAAAAGTCTGGTCTTCACACCATCGTGCTGGGCCACAGCTGAGGAGTTTCACTGCCTCGTAAAAAGCGATGCCTTTCCTGTTGTGGTTTCTTTAAGTGAAAGTTATCACGAAACAACGATTATACAGGTTTAATACAATCGAGGAAATTGAGGAGTGAGTAATGTTTAAAGGTAAATGAGGGTAAAGTCCTGTAGCTACTGATACCCCTTGTCTTTGTTGAACCCAATTATAATCTTACCATATAGTAAACACGGTGAAGTAAGATTAGTGTTTATTATGATAGAGTTATCTCACAAACAAGTAAAAAAAACAACCTTAATAAGACATTACAACAGAGACGATGACAGCTCAGGAAACAAAAGGTTGCCATTAGATCCGAATTAAAATACAAGTACATGCCTCTGTAAAACATTTGGAGCGAAATTGTCATGATAAGTTACATACAGAACATCTATTGATTTTTAATGTAATTTGGATAAAAGACCGACTCAAAAACAGATCACCGATAACATTGTACTGTATGTAGTGGAGATTTTGTGTGTAAAACTAGATGCTCCATTGGTCCTTGGATTCTGAATACAAAGACTCTGTAGAAATGTACTGTATATGTGGGATCCATCCAAGTTCAAATAGTCAATTTCCATGTTGTCAGTTTTCACAGTAATGGTTATAGAAGTGATATATTGGTCTAAGTACAGGATATTAACTCCCCAGGATCACTGAACCAAGGGTTAGCGTTGTCACCCAAATCCATCTCCATGTAGTGTGAATACAGATGGAACTGTACATTGTTGTTTCACATGGTGTTAACGTGAAGGAGAGGAGTGTTGTTTTATTTTTAATGAGACAATTTCACTTTTCAAATATTGCTAGTCATACTATTACACAGACAGGTTGCATAATAAATAATACCGGGGAGACACGCCTGCCGGAGCCGACATCCTCCTGTCACGGTGTGCGTGCATCGACTGTTTCCAAGTAAAACAGGGTCTTAATCTAGGGTCTTATGTCCAAGATAAAAACGACACAAGCCCTGGGTGTAAAAACACAGTGTGAGGGGAAAAGTGCTGTTCTTCTCCTGACACGTCTGGAAATCCCACTGTCAGCAGCTCTGCGTTAGAACAACACACTCCAAGCAGCGACTTGTTCAGCAGTGGGCTGGGCTGTTATGACTCAACAAACAAAGCCCCCCCACCCTTCTCCCCCACTTGTTCTCTGATCACAAAGGCTATAGAAACTACCGTGACCCGGGTCTGGTTCCTTGGTTACTCATCCCAGAGATGAGTGACAGATTTATACGAGTGAAAATGATGGTAAGGATTGTGGGCCAACAATAGAGAGGTTAAAGAAGCACACATGGTGGAGTGCTGCCATGAATATACCAAGGTTTCAACACTTTCCATCACGGACAATAAGGCTTTTTTACGTCTTGGGATACAAACTTGCCGGAGGATATTCGTGCGGATCCAAACAATATCAGGGTTTTATGTTACCATGACATCATGGTTTGAAAGAAAAGTGCTCACATTTAACCAGTGACCGGCGAGTCTTAACCTTGGCCTGCATGTACTGGAGCTGAAAGAGTCCAGACATGTTCCTCTGGCACAGTTTTGGTGTTGGGTGAAGAGGAGAATAAACAATGAAGTGCAGAGAGGATGTGATGGAGGGAGAGAAAAACACAAAAGCTAATTTATGTGAATGCAAGAATGCCTGACCTTTTCTAAGCATATATTTTATTGGGTATCGTTTGAATTGTTTAAGCGCTTTGTGACCCTGGTCTAGAAAAACACTACAAATATTACTTACTTACTTAAAGTATGTGGAAGTATGGTCCTGTTTTTATAAGGAGCCAGCGAGGACTGGCTTTACTTGCTTTAGTGAGATCAAAAGCTAATAGGCTTTAATTTTTAACTTGAAATTAAGTTTGTCACAACTACACATATCACCCATTAACACGATCAACAGAAGAAAAAGTCTACAAAAGTAGAACAAAATCATGTGCGTCTGCCAATTTAGCACCATGTGTATTTTTGTTGTTTTGTTACAGAGCAGCCAGGAAGCTGCCTCAATAATTTCAACTTCGGTAGATGGACGTGTATTTTTGTTTGTACATTTCACTATTTCGATTTGTATTGCTTTTTAAATTTTTTTTTAACATTTACTTATTATTTCAAGCTCAGCAACAACAGACCAAGTTTCAACAGAGCCAGACTATTTTTAGAAAATGCCTTTTCCAGGATTAACAGTTTAACAGTCTAATAGCTTGAAAACACAAGCACAAATCCTGAAGGACTTGTTCTTCTCATTTTCAACAGTACAAGTTGTTCATTTAATCCACTGTATAAAGTGTATTTATTCTGTGTATTTATAGTTGACTCATGAGTCATACTACAGGTTTATCACTGGATTAGTATCACAAAATAGACTTTTCAATCCCACATTATGAAATGCACTTAATGGACTAGACTGACATTTTGGTTGATATACTGTAATAAGTCTACATTTCAGGCAGGGATACGTTTTAAGTGATTGAATTTACATGTTTGGAAGTCTCCATGTTACAGTTATTATGAGCAGCATAGAATAAATGTAAATGCACAATAAATATTTGATACAAGAACTTTGAGTTTGGAACCCAAACTTAAGCTTCTTAAGCTTAAGAAGTAAATCGTATTGGAGTCACAGTTTGTGAAAAGTTTTAAGTCCCAGTTCATTATTTGACCATTAACAAGTTTTGAATCATGTCAGAGCAGTAAACTGAAAAAGCCAGGCTTAGACCCAACTGACCTCAGTAATTTCAGGCCTATTTCTGAGCTCCATTCTTGTCCAAGGTCTTAGAGAAGGTGGTCTCTGAGCAGCTGTTTTTGTTCCTGGAACAGAGCGACATCCATGACAAGTTTCAGTCTGGCTTCCGCAAACATCACTCTACGGAGACAGCTTTACAGAAAGTGTCCAGTGACCTGTTCTGGTTCTCTGAGATGTGTCCTCAGCCTTTGACAGAGTTCATCACCAGATCCTGCCGAGAAGACTCGGGGATGCAGTGGTTCTCATCATACCTTTGTGGGCGCAGTTTCAGTGTATCTGCCAATCAAATAAGGTCTGAATCAGCCGATATGTTGTGTGGAGTCCCTCAAGGTTCTGTTTTGGGTCCTTTATTATTTTTGCTGTGTTTGATTCGATGGGTAAAATCATTCAGAGATTTCCTGATGTTTTTTTGTTTTTTTTACCACATTTCTGGTCCACTGCTCATTTGACCCAACTGAGCCCAAGAGGCTGACCAGCTTAGTCAATTGTTTCCTATAAATCAAACAATTGCTAAGTAAAAACACTTTGCAGCTAAATGTGGACAAAACTGAAGCTCGGGTTATTGCGCCTGATGACAAAAGGGGTTGAGTCAGTACTTGGGTGACTCAGGCCAGAAACCTGGGTGTTGACAAAGACGCTGCAAAAACTTACCAGAAACAGTTTCCTTCAACTGAGAAAAAGCTCTAAACCTAGGAACTTAGGCTGCTGTGTTTGTCTCTGTGTTATCTTGGTCTTTTAAAGGATGCATTTTAACTGTGTATTGTTTTTGATTGTTAAAGCGCTTTGTGACCCTGGTTTGAAAAATCACATTTCCAATTACTTGATTACTTACTTACGTAACTGTCACTTAAGATGGTTGCATTAATAAACAACTTCCAGTACAGTGTGTGACCAGATTAAGACATCAGGACTCTGTATTGAAAGACATGTGAGGACACAGCCATAAAATCCGGAACTTATCATCAGAATTGCTCTTCCGTTGCTCAGTCACATGTACACTAAATGATCTTCAGCTGACACACACCATGATGTCACCAACGCAGGCCTGAGGGTGGAAGTTCAAACTCAGATGGTGTGAAAATGAGAACTTCCTTTAGTTTGGAATTTGATGCTTACTTCTAGCCCATAAATCTAAATGGTGGGGAAAGATGACATGAAATGAACACGAAACATAAAGAGTATAATGATTGGCATATAATTAAGTGTTAAGTGGGAATGTCTTGCTTAAATTTCCCGTAAAGATGGAACACACTTCTAATTTAGCACAGAAGTAAGAGGAAATCTTAGGTTTAAAAAGACATCGTAAAAACAAAACAAAAATCTTACATTGTTCTTCATCCTACTCCTTTAACCCTTGTATTACCTCAGGGTCAAGGTGAACCAAAGGTCCGCAAAATGTGTTTGTGGAATCCCTTGTGTTGTGTCTAGGGCAAGGTGACCTCCATCATATGATTTCTGGAGGCCAGGGAAGTCGTTCACCTGTACCCAGAGACTACACAAGGGATACCCGAACACACATCGTTTTCTGGCTTTCGGGTCACCTTGACCCTGGGATATCACAAGAGTTAATCTCTACAATTCTTGATTTAATAGTTTATAAGCTTTCAATGGATAGATATTATGGATACAAATTTTAAAAATATTGATTGACTAGCTATTCTTCAAGTCAGACAATGGTGAATCTTTTTTTAAGAGGATATATCCGGTTACAAGATTTCTTGATGTCTTCTGCTGACTTTTTGGCATTTACAGTATGTGATCAATGTATATCGGTGTATGTTTTTTCAGAGAAAGGGTAAGTAGGATTTTATAAGTTCAACTCTTATCAAGCAAGCACCTTTCAGAATCTTAAGACTCTAGATGTCTTCTTCAAGTTCAGCCAATACATTTATGTCAACTCTGCAGTGACGTTAATGTAGGTGGTGCCAGCTTGGATTCCAATCAAACCAATTTCCACACATTACGTGTTTCTCCAAAACTTCATATTTCAAAACATGTGAATAATGTGTGATGGTAAAAACTGATTGGACAATGTGATTGACAGCAGCATTACCACATTCACCTAGTATTCCATAAGAAAAGCCTGTAAGAGATCAGAGAAGGCTTTTAAAATCACCAACTAAATTACATTTTAGTGGACATGTGTTATCGGGTATTTAGAAAGGCCTGGGTCCAGGTAAGAACAGCTGCAGCATCAAAGTGCTTGGTATTTGCAGAGTAATGAGGCAGCTGGCTGGAGTGGACTTGGACATGCTGGGTTCAGACAAGAACCAAGGCATTGCTATAACAAGGTGTCTACACATTTTACTTGCCAAAGCCTCTTTCTTCGTGTTAAATCTAATTTAAAGTGATTTCTGCTCAAGTCAAATTCTGTTTTCTGAGCAAACGATACCTTATATGGCCATCAAGGAATAAAATGAACGCAAGTCTTGGTCAGTTTATCCTTTATTAGAAAACCACAGTGCGACCATTGACCATCTCACTTTGCAAAACACAAAATGTTAAGGTAACTGTCTAAAGTGCTGACAGTTGTCAATGAATACAGTAGCTAATGGCTTAAGGCATTGAGTGTAATTTTTTGTGAGTATTTGAATTAAAAAGGTCAGAGGCATTTCCTGTAAATTACAATTTATATTTATATTGGTATGTTAAATGTCTTGTTGGTTTTCACAATTAAACATTTTGTTTTTTAATAACTCTTTATCTTTTCTGTTTGAACAGTTGCTAAAAAAAACTGTACAATAATAAAAAAACAAAACTTAACATGAATAGCCAAGCAGGAAAGAAACGCATATTGATTTTTAAAAAACATTTTCTATCCATGTAACCAACTTGGACTAGTTTTTGTTCCATGAAAGAGATTTTATTAAACTGACTAGAATCAATTGTAGGAGCAATTCAGAATTTTTTTTTCAATCTGTGGTAAGACTTCAAGATTTTTTTTACTTCAAGATGAAAAAATCTTCCCGTTAAAAAATGATTCTACTCAAGGACTTTATATATTCAAATATAAAAGCTTTTTCCATTATTTTGACGGTTCGGAAACAGATGTTAAGGTAAGCCGATGATTACTTGTAAATTAGTATCTATCCACCCCAGGTAATTCCTCTTTTCCATCCCAGAATAATCAAAAACTTGGAATTGATGTTGCTGCTGCCAACAGCCACAATAGATCAAATTCTCTGATAAAAGCTGGAATGCTGTTTATCAGATGCACAAGTCAGGAGGATACTTCAGAATCCTACTTAATACCTCCACATTCCAGCAGGCTGCTGTCTGGTTTGATGTGCCTCACCTTGGCATCGGACTCGAAAGCTGATTCAAGATCTGAAAACTCTGCGAGGCCTGATGGAGTCTGAGAGAATGCACCAAGCGCCCGGAGAATGCTCGCTTCGCCTGCTTCCAGGGTTCCTGTCCGGGCCAACTCTCCCCCCCCCCACCTTTCGAATGAAATAAGGTGAAACACAATCCCCCCTCAGCGACATCAAAGCAAAAAAGACCTGGCTAAACATTTTTTAAAAACCTTCTTCCTTAAGTGGCAGGGTCTGAGATAAGAGAAGCGAAGACACTTGCATGACTCCTTTATCACTTGGCGTTTATATAAAAGAAAGATAAAAGTAAACTGTAAAGGCGAGCTAATGAAATCCATGTGTTGATTCAGATGAGCTAATCCGTGCACGTTTTCAAATCAAAGGCAGTGGGCTGGCACGTGATATGGAGTTGTTTGACTCCTTTCTCCGTAAAAAAAAGTGCTTTTACTTCCTCTCGTCAACCCCTCACATGAGCCGCGGGTTGAGTTCCAAGCGTCTCTAAACCATGTAATGAATGCCTCGGCCTTCAGCATCCAATGGTCTAATCTCTTTTTCTGCTTCTAATCACTGTGTCTCGTTTTAATGCCGACTGTAAAGCTCCAGCGATCGACCAATGTGAGCGGGGTTTGTAAGCCATTATCATACTTGGTCAGGAATCAGAGCGTCATTTAGCCAGAGTTTGGCAGTGAACCGGCCTCAATTCAGCCCTGAGGGAGCTACTCAATAAGACATTAATGAAGATATTAGAAACACACACAGATGTAAATTGGAATGAAAGAGCTGGCCGGGAACCTGAGTTCTTTATTATGAGTCGCCTTTGAGATCGAGTGCGACATATATCAGAGAGCAACTATGTGCTGTGGTAAAAATACTTGCTCACATGGGCCAAGTAGGATTAGAACACTCCTATTAAAAAAGCCTTTAAAATTGATATATTATAGTAAGTAAGTAAGTATGCGAGTAAGCTTATACTGCTAAAGAATGTTGACCAACGTTCTTATTTTGCATTCATATCAAAATAATCCATATCCTACAACTGACTGTTCACCTCAAAATGGTTATATATATATTTTTAAATTCTAAATATGACAGATGACCAGATCGTAATTATTCAATTATTTTAAAAAAGAAAGAATGTGGGGCAATGACATTGAATTGAAATTAGTGGTGAGGCAGAGGAGTGCTTTTGTAGTTGGACATACTTGTGTATTGGGAAGTTGAAATGGACAATGTTTAACTTGCCCTTTAAAGTACTGTATATACTTTATTGAATATTGTTTTGATTGTTTAATTGTTCGTGACCCTGGTCTGGAAAAGCGCTATATAAATAAAAATGACTTACTTACTTACAATAAGCTACAACCAGCATAAACAAATGGGGACTAGTGTGTGTCTGGTTTGGTATCCAGGCCATTTAGGAAATAAATTTAAAAAAAAGTACTATTTTCAGTTTCAAATATAAACAAACAAACAAAATGTATTTTTGTTTCTTAGTTCCTGTGTAAGCATGAATAGTTTAGCTATTAAAATGGTGTCAGCATCATTGGGTGTAGTTAAATGATCTAAAAAGCTCATTTTAAAATAATTTCTTACCCACAGTATTTGAATCTTTGGCCAGACATAATTAGTTGGCAGAAACAGAACAGTGCCTTGAGTTCTAGTTTCTAGTTGGACATACCCTTACTGTCAATACTGGCAGTGGATGGCTGTTTTTATAGAAAACTATTAGAGAAGTATAAAACTTGCTAACGTTTGTAGTTTATGGTGTCTCAGACAGAATAAGTGGTATGGTCTTGATTCAGGAACAATTTTACAAAATCTTGAGACAAAAATACTTAGAGTGTTCCCCAAAAAATGCAACCTTGATTGAATAATTTGTTTGTATTATATTCTCTTTTTGAAGAATAATTTAACAACACAATGTAGTCTCAGTTATAAACAGAGGAGATAGAAATCTGAACTCAATACTTTTTTAGGTCATCAGATCACCAGCTCAAGGAAAGAGATTACTTGGTTTTATTTGGAGTCAGATGTCGTCGTTGGAATGTTTTACTCCCCCCATGGTAAAAAAAAAAAAAAAGGGTAAATAAAAGTAATAGGTTTTTCATGTGGTATTAAATCAGAACCTACTGCCCCTAATACATCCTTGTAATGTGTGGTATTTTGGGAGGGTAATCTTGAGTAGTCTGGATTTTCACCACCAAAAGTAGCACTCTGTCACCAGACAATGGCCTTATTAGAACATTAGAACCTCTTACAGTAATTTTAAAGCAACCTAGTTTTAAAGAAAATTAAACTTTTTCCAAAACATTCAGCCTGAGACATGGCCACAAATTGTCCCTCCTACAATTACATGATACAATTTCAGCCACATCGTTACATCTACTATTCTTGCTGTGATGGCATGCATACCTCGGTGACTGTAATAGTCCTGTTTTCGGTGTCATCTCTGGAATGTTCCAGGACACTTGAAAGGCTCTGCAAATGGGATTTGCCAATGTGGTACTTTGGTTACCATGAATGTTCACGCCAGCAATTACTGGTGACGTGAGAAACAAAGCAAAAACATTGGGCTATTGTGACGGTAAAACACGTCAATGACCTTCTTTTTGAGGTTTCTAGTATTTAACTGGATTTTCTTCTCACGATTCTAGTTAGTCGAACTGAATAAAAGTAATATTATCAATGCTTGCATATAATGATTTTTAATTCTCACTTTCTATACTTACTTTACTAATAATACTTATAATGCAAGGGTGACAACGTGAATCGTATCTTTCTTTAGTTAGACTGGACTGTGCCTACTACCTCATTTACCAGGCCTACATTTTGGAACATCTAGTTCGAGAAGTTTCAAACTGTAAATTTTACATTTACCTTTACAGCAACATTATGTAACATTTTTAATTTATTTTGAAACATTTCCTCTAATAAACAGTCATGACTCGAGCGGTGTTATGCTCTGTATGATGCTCTAGCTTTTACCTTAACGGAGATCTTAATGCAACCCATCCTTGGGAACTGCTCATCTCCACATGACCACCAAACCGCTTTGTGGGAGAGGATTGGAGACTACAGTTGTTTCATTTCCATCATGGCTAATGTACTGGAGGGAGTTTTTTAAGCTTCCAGGAAGAGAAAACCAACACAACAAATGCACATGCTAACTGTGGGGTGTTGCTGCAATTACAACTATTCTATACTGTAATTTGCAGACATTATATTCTTCCAATTATCTTGATAGTAAGTAAGTACGTAAATTGTATTTATAGAGCGCTTCTCCAGACCAGGGACCAATAAAATATACACTTAAAAGGTCAAGATAACACAGAGAACAACACAGGAATTCCAGAAAAAAAGGCTGGATCAGATCACTGATGTAAGAAGGAGCTTTACCATGAATAGATCTGAAAATAAGAACAAGAATTTTAAAGTTGATCCTGAAAGAAACTGGAAGCCAGTGAAGAGTTTTAAGGATCGGGAAATGTGAGTTCTTCTACTAGAGTTTTGTATTAACTGCTGGCTCCTTCTTATTAAGACATGAAAACAAACTGTTACAATAGTCCAGGCGAGAAGACACAAACGCATGGATTATAAACTCCAGATCATGTTGTGACAACATTTTCCTAAATTTATAGATTTTGCTCAGTTGAAGGAAACAGTTTCTAGTCAGTTTTCTGCAGTGTTGAACTAGAGACATGTCTTTGTCAAATACAACATCCAGGTTTCTCAGGCTCAGTTTGACAGACTGACCTAAGTATGCAGAGATCAGGTAGCCCCTCAAGGTTTTTTACCTCTAGTTTCGATCTTTTGCTTTCCATATACATGCTCGCTGAAGTGTCTCTGAAACCGGCAAGATTCCTGAAAAACCATTTGAGACTCAAACAATTAAAGCAACTATTTGGAAAATTTGTGACACAGCCAGTGCCATGTCTGAGCCAAAACAATGAAGTTAAAGTAGTCTTATAAATATCAGGTAAGACAAATGATCAATTTAATATTACGTTTCCTTACTTATCTACACACATCTGAATTTGATCTTACAGTAAAAGTGTTGTTTATACTAGGTTTGGATTGTATTTACCACACTATAAGTAAACATTATAACTAAACAGCAAAAAGAGCAGGTAAAGACAATGAGGTAAAAACAAACGGCAATATCGTGTGATGGGTTCTCCATCAAAGTCAAGTCCTCTAAATAGTAAAGCAGCAGCAAAACACTGTGTTTTCCCTGCAGTCTGGAAGGTTGTTGGCGGTCACAGTGGACCTGAGCCAGCGAAGAGCTGCCTTGCACTGCCGTGACAATGAGCAGGGCTACTGTTTCCGAGACTTTGTTGTAAACTCTTGAGGCGCAATTTAAAGCCAAAACATGTTGTCGTGACGGGAAGAGGCGCTGGAGTGTGCGCTGCAGTCTGCACGGCAGGCCCAGAGTCATGATGAGGGACTGACTGCATCTTGGAGAGGAAGTCTTCGACATTTGGATCATGAAAGTAAGTCAGAAAAGATGGGGTTTTTTTTCCCTCAACTCTACACAATACCAAATAAAGTTAACAATAAACAATTTAAGATAACTTTATTTACTTCCTTACTTTCATATATCTTTTCCCCTTTTGAGTAAAACAACTACTTTATGGATGGATCTGTCAAGAAAACAAGCAAGAAGAGATATGATGATTGATCGTAGTTTCATTTATTAATATATCATAAATTATTCTTGGTTATTATAATTAATTTGATGGAAAGATCATCGCTGCAGGAAAATAAATCCTTCAAATGCTTCAGTGTAAGAAGAGCTGGAATGTTCTTCATTGTACTGTGCGCTTCTGCTATATTTAATTACCGTATTTTCCGGACTATAAGTCGCAGTTTTTTTTTCATAGTTTGGCCGGGGGTGCGACTTATACTCTGGAGCGACTTATGTGTGAAATTATCAACACATTATTACCGGTATATCATTTCACATGTTATTTTCACACTAAACCGCAAGAGGGCGCTCTAGGCCTGTGTTGATAATTTCGACATAGAAGAGGAAGCGCTGCGTCTTCTACCTCTGGAATTAGTGGAGTTGTTTAAAAGTGACACCGAGGATGAAGATTTCATTGGATTTTAGTTATTTGGAGTTACATGGATGGTTTGGTAAACTTCTTAGCATGTTATTTATGCTAGAGTTATCTGAATAACTCTTAATATGTTATGTTAACATACCAGGCACGTTCTCAGTTGTGTCATGTAACGTAAGCATACCGTACAATTATTCAGCCTGTTGTTGCCTCTATTCTATTTTTATTTTAAATTGCCTTTCAAGATGACATGTCTGTTCTTGGTGTTGGAGTTTATCAAATAAATGTCCCCCAAAAATGCGACTTATACTCCAGTGCCACTTATATACGTTTTTTCCTTCTTTATTATGCATTTTATGGCTGGTGCGACTTGTACTCTGGAGCTACTTATAGTCAAGAAAACACGGTATCTATATAGTCCATTTAACTGGTATAAATAATATTTAGGTGTTCGGGAAATCTATATGGGCGACTTGTCAACCAGGAGCTTTTTAAAACTGGTATTTGAAATGTGTTATCCGGGGTTGAAACACAAGCACGAAGGCTTTCTGGGCTGTGTGTTTGTGGTTGTGTGAAAAACGTGAGCTGATCTTCAGATTGAAAAACCAGACGCTTGAACTCACCAGACTGAAGTCCCATTGTGATGCCGGCGCAAGAAAGGAGAAGGAGCTTCCTCTCCGCAGTGACCTGTGCAATCATACAAAAAGGAGCTTTTAGCAACACATGCAGTGTGATGGATGCTGATAAGTTCACCACGTGGACTGCACAAGTCAAACAAGCTTTTGAAGAGGCCACGGTCGGATGACCCGCTCTGACCTTCCCACAGGCTGAGAGCGAGCTAAATCCTGGACTAACTGGCTTCAAAGAGTGATAAGAAGAGAAACTGTGACTCAGTGTGTCCAGAGAAAACATCCACTCCAATTACCTACCACAGCCTCAACATGGTGGAGCTGGCCTCCGCTCTCCCACCCACGCTGACTGATAACACTCCCCCCCCCCCCCCCCAAGTCAATGGTGAGATCACCCCTGTTCCACTTCCCAAGAAGACGGTTGTCAAAGACCCTTTGACCTTTTAAGGAGGAGTATGACACTGACCAGAATCTTTTCCATGGAAGTTTAAAGTAAGTTAAAAACATTTTGAGTAACAAATTGATACCAGTCCAGATAAAAGTATTGAGTTTTTAAGAGGCGTGTTTCTCCAAAAAAACACTTGTTTCTCATTGAAGCTTGATCACTATATACAGCTTCAATTTGGTTTGTCATCTATCAATCTTCATTGATGGACTTGGAATGCAAAACTTGTTGGTCGTCCTTCACAGCACATTCGGTTTCTGTTGTGAAACTTAACCGGCCTCAGTTGAATCAAAGAGCATCCCCAAACCTCCATGATTGTAAATTGTTAACAATGAGGTTTCTTAAATGCCAATGAAAAACATTACACTCACAGAATAAAAAGACATCAAAGACCCTTGTGAAGCAGTTTAGTGTTTTATTAATGTCAATGAGTGTGGTTCAGCTGGAGACTTTAATCTGTAGACATTAAAAAAAAGAACTAAACATTTACGAAAGTACCCTATGTAAAGTGCTCTATGAAAAAAAAAATTAGGAACTAGAGAAAAGCACTCAAAGAGCACTGATTGTATATGTTTATTAGCATGTCAAATCTTATTGAAAGAAATGAGCTCAACAGGAGAAAATGAGATGAGAGCGACACAGAAAGAAAGAAGGTAAGAAAGAAGAAAGAGAGAAAGAAAGTGAGGGACCACAGAGAGTGAAAAAACGTACAATTCTCGTGTATCCAGATGGTAACATGGACCACCATCAAAGTTAATAACTAAATACATTTTCCATGAAGACAGAATCACCCTGTGAGGTGACATTTTGAGTCACAGTTTGCCATCTAAAATCTACAACTACAAAACACACTCCTACTCACACATAGTGAAAATGATGGATGGAGATGACCTGGATAGATGCAACCTAAATAGGACAATAAAAAACCTTCCATGATTTCTTTCCCCATGCTTTTTAATGGACTCAGAAACCCTGTGCATTACCATTAAACAGAAATAAATACATATTGATCTGAGCTATAGAGTGTCTCAACCTTTTATAACAAGAGCCATTGTTAATGCTGTGAAAATAAACAAGTGGGAAGCAGCTGTTTAAGCCATTTTAGACAATAAGAAATCAAATAACTTTGAGTGTTACAAAAAGGAATTTAGAATGGTAAATAAATGATTGTGACGGTCAAAACACATGGGAAAAAAAAGCTATTTAACTCAAGGAGTCTTGTCTTAATAACTTTAACATTTTTTTTTCATCAGAGACTGTAAGACAGCTCAGAGCATCTTGGAATGAATAATGTGTTGTTCTCTGTGTTATCTTGACCTTTTAAGTATATATTTCATTGGGTATTGTTTTGATTGTTTAAGCGCTTTGTGACCCTGGTCTGGAAAAGCGCTCTACAAATATAAATTACTTACTTACTTACTAAAGAAATCTATAGAAAATTAGAAATGTTAGTTTCTCTTTGTCAAAGCCTGTAAGCTGAACTAGATCAAGGGCCACAAATAGGCCCCAAGTCGGACTTTGGACATGACCAGCTAGTCAAAAATAAAATGTGCTCATTGTGATTTATCGATTCACCCCAGTTTCTAAAATCTTTTATACTCATCCGTTTCCGCTGTCAACACAGCGGTAAGAAAGCGGCACATAAAAGAGTCAGGTACGACATTTGCTGGGCTTGAACATCACCGAACACACTCGTAAAAATCACAAGAGCAGAAGAGATGTTGAGATACGGTTAAGTAGTCTCTCACATTTATGGTAACACTTTGAATCATAACCTACTTTTGCTTACACACTGTCATAAACGCTGTCCTAAGGCTGCTGTAGCGGGAAGATGGATGTCCTCGGACTTAGGAGTCCTAAAAAGGCATCGGCGTCCGAGGAATGCCGAGCTGCTTAGAAACACTTGTTCGGCGTGTGTTCGACCAGCGCCGATTATAAGCCGTGTCATTCCAGTCATTGCTGGTCAGCTTCTGCTGCGACTGTCCCTCTGACGGACACTCGGTCTGACCGGCAGCTGCCCGACTCACTGACCCCCGACTCCGACTGGACGTGACATCATGACGGCTCGGGAAGACTGTGCTGGAACCAAGGCCGCTATGACCGTAATTACAATTGTGGTTTGAGGATTCCTAACAAAGTGTTAATTATAACGACTCAAGATGGATCGTGACACTAAGAATTTTTTTTAAATGCTTACCACAGAGCACCTGTCACCACGACCAAAATACAACTCAAGTTATTGACTAACTCGGACAAACACGGTGCAAGATCATTCCGTCACAGTTGTGGTCAGTAAAACTGTCATGAAGAGGAAGGTTGGCAGTCTCCTGTAAATAAGGGGTAATTATTGTGCTCATAATCTGACCAATTTGATTTCAAATATTAAAGCAATGACCATGTTTATATTTCAGCTTTTTTTAGACTGATAACACCTTTTATTTGTATACAATCATATGCTATTACTGGTATTGTACTTTTATAGAAAATAATGTTGAATCTTCCAGACCTAATAAGAATATAGCAACATGTTTTCACCACAATGTTAAAAGAAATCTACTTTACAACCAAGAATGTTTATGATTACTTGTTTTGTCAAGTAGATTTATTTTAACATTGTGGTGAAAACATGTTGTGAAAAATATAGATGATCCAATAATAATAATAGGGGGAAAAAAAAAAAATCACATGATGGTCTCGAAGTTCTCCTGAGGTATTTACTTTTTCCAAGGCATGTGTAAATTTGTAAGTAAGTAAGTAAGTAATGGTTATTTGTAAATTGTCTTTCTAGACCAGGGTCACAAAGGGCTTTAACAATCAAAAACAATACACTGTTAAAATATATACTATAAAGGGCCAAGACACATAAGACAAACACAGGAGTCCCAGACAATCAGGGAAAAGCCTGGACAAATAAAAATGTTTCTTGAAGGAGTCAGTAGACCCCATCAAGAAACAGAGGGAGAGGAAGATCGTTCCAAAGCTTAGGAGCAACGTGTGCGCAGAACCATCATATTCTGATCCATAGCCCTCAGAGCCCGAGCTGGGGTGTAAGGCTGGATCAGATCACTGATGTAAGGAGGAGACTGACCATGAATAGGTCTGAAAGTAAGAGCTTTGCCAGAATTTTAAAATCGATCCTAAAAGAAACTCAGAGCCAATGTAGAGTTTCTGCTCAGTTTTCTGCAGTGTCTTAATAGAGACATGTCTTTATCAAATACTACACCCAGGTTTCTCAGGCTCAGTTTGACAGACTGACCCAAGTCACCAAAGTACTGACTCAACCCTGGAACCTTATCATCAGCAGCAAATTTGTAGTCATTTAAGTAAATTAAGTGACTGCATTTAGAACCTACTGATGATCAATGAGTGACATTATTCCTAAATAAGGACATGTTTCCACCTGCTTGTATTTTAAGAAAAGGCAACTATGAGCAACAGGCAACTGATCTTGACTCAATCTGACTATTCAAATCATATAAACAGTCTGATATGATATAGTCATGAACTGACCAGCAGTTTGACTCACATCCAGTTTAGTCTTGTTTTCAGGTTGTGGTCGGAGAGACCTTTTTTTTTTATTTTATTATTTCTGCTGGTCAAACTGACCTCCTATATTCAACAAAACAAAACTGAGATGGAGACATCGGCGAGTGCCATTTCAGATAAGAGATGCTAGAGGGAGGACTCGGGGTGTTGTAATTCAAGACATCACAGCTCGCCAAGCCTCCTACTCCTCGGAGATACTGAACTTCCATGAGTAACGTAGGGGCTTCTTGTTGTGAGGTGACAGCACTAACCACTTCACAAACCTGCCCTTAAACATGTGTCAGGCCAATAAAATATGACGCATGTAAAACAAATTGCCACATTGGCCTTGAGTCGAGAGGTTCAACCACCCGACGATCAAACCAGAGCCAGTTAACGACACTGTAACTTCTGCAGACGCTTATAAAACTAGCGCGACCTCAAACGTTTCAGGTGGAGAAAGAGAGCAGACAGACCAGCACTCTTTGGGTTAAATTGCCACCAGCTCTCACTAATTAACTCCCAAGTTCTAGAGCGCTGGCCCGGACCACCCATGTTGGTGGTACACGCGGCACTTGTACTGTAATTTGTTCTGAATAAATAGCTTCTGACTGCCGCATGAGCCGTGGGACAACAAAGGCTACGGAGAGGGGCTTCTTGGGTGTTCAGGGAGGTGGGTTGTGGGTCAAAGGTCACCACAGGTGGGCCTGTGATGTCAACTGTGGGAGTCAAACAAGCGGCTTAGTTATTCATGACGTCTTTTCAATTCATGTGAATCCAATATTGCTTAAAAACGGCCTGTTTTCTCTCCTGTCGACTTGAAAATGACTGCTAATGACCGGGACTTTTGTAAATATTGAACCATTTTGTATTTTTGTATATACTGTACAATGTGAAATAACAAATTTTCAATCTATAATTCCATTTTATTGTATTCTTATTTAAGTATTTTGTAAATTTTTTTGTTTTCTTGTGTGCTTTTGCTTATTGTATTTTTTTTCTTTTCACCTGATGCTGCTGTAAACAAAAACATTTGGGACTAATAAGGGAAAAGTTTTATCTAATCTAAGCAATTTATTTTATCTTTAGTACCCTGTAACAGACATGTTCAATTTGGATTTAGACAACAAAAAAAATTTAATTACAACCTCCCATGTTTTTCTGTCATAAAACGTCTCTATTTAATGTTGGATTCATTATAACTGATGTATAATAGTTAACAAAGATACCTGTTTACCTCTGCATAAATGTAGCTAACACTGTAGATGAGTAAGGCATTCAAAATGTCCTTGAAGTGTAGTTGGAAATAAAGCATTATTGTAGCAGTTTGTAGCGGTAGCATTATGTGTTAAGGTTAAACTGTATTACTGGGCCTTTATAACTTTCCAAAAAAGAGATTAACTAAATAAATAATACTAACTGTAGTTGCCTTGTGATATCTCAACAGCTTCCGCTACTATGTTTAAACACTGACGACTGTTAAGAGAGTTCTAAACATAAAATGTAATTACAACACTCATTAATCCACTGTCAGATTCCCGAGATGCTTCCCGCACACAAGAGTGACAAATTGACTCTCCGGCCACAGTGATGCAACCATTAACAGAGACAAATTCCACACACATGCTGGAAGTTCTACGGGTTCATCTGAAGCCTCTGTCGGCATCTGACGGATAGGTTAGTGAGACATCCGAGGCGACTGGTTTTGGCAACTTATGTAATGTCTAGTAATGACTGCTCACAGGGAGTGTACAGAAGTCGTTTACATTGTCGGGATGTCCGTGTTAATAAACAATCTCACAACTATTAAACATTCCCGAGGTGCCTCATGATGACCTGGCTTGTAACAACCAGTTAAATAACTTGTTGAATATGACATGTATATACACAGACATGCACTCATCATTTCCTAGATTGGAAATAATAAAGTATTTAAAGTACAAAACCATGAGTCGATAAAAGAGAAAAAAAGAGAAATCATCGAATCAGTTGACCAACAAAAAAACTACTCATAAAATAGGGAAGACAACTTTTTGTAAGACACAATTAAAGAACATTTCTCCCAACCACAAAAGCATACCTTGAAAAGGCGTGTTGTGGAAAATGGTCTCTTTTCGACCGACTTGTAATATAAGAGTCTATTTAAATGGAACCAATTCAAAATGTATTCAATATTTTTCTGGATGATTTTAAACTGAGAATGCTTATGAAAATTTCAACACTAAATAAATAAAACCATTTACAATCTTGTCATGGTCACACTGCTCTAAGCTTATCATGCTACTATACATGTACAAAACAGCGCTACTATAAGATTTTCACAAGAATTGAACTTGATCTAGAATACATTCCATTTGTATCCTCACATTAGTCATCTGTAGAGCAAAATTGAAGTTGGAGATTCTTTTTTGTTACACAACTGTTAGCCGAAAATCTGGTGGGAAACTAGATAAATGCCACTATCGTCAATATTTGTCACTGTCTCTCTCCGGGAGACAAAGGTCCTTTGAGCTACTGAAACCAAAAGGTATGTCTAGAGAGGTTTGGTTAATGAGTCAGTTGATAACCATCACAGGAAGCTCCACCTTTGTTTGTTAGAGCCAGGTAACACCTACTCTGGCAGCAACCCACCCTGAACATGACTGTCAGTGTGTAGAAAGCTAAAAAGAATACCCTGAGAGTAAAAGGCAAAATAAGTGGTTTCCTGGATTTTAAAAAAAGATGGTCTTTTGTGTATAGAACATGTTTATAAGAAGGGGAGACATGTTTGGATCGATAAGGTTGACATGAACGGTTACAAAAATAGTACAGGAGCACCAATGCGGAACCCAAATATTTAGAGTACACTCCTGCGCTCTCTTGACTCATCAACGGCAAGAGTCCGCATGCAGTTACAACTAACTCTTGAACCCACTTTATTTTATTAATGCAATGTCTTGTATTACTTTAAAATGCCATTACCGTAAAAAACATACTCTTTAAAGTTTAAATAGTTCAAACAATCATAACCATATTGTTGAAATTCAATTTTTTTTTTTAAATATATCGTTTCAGCGACGTATCTACCTGAACTACCTTTGATGTATATGTACATGTATAGTAGGATGAAGATGTCAAAAAGCTGGCAAATGGTGGCATGTTCATTTTGTTACAGTGTAAAATGTGAGTGAGGATGGAGCAACAAACATTTTTGTTTGAGAACCAAAGACAAAAGATGTGGAGGTGATAAGTAGGAGTGTTGGAAAACATCAATATGGCAATATATCAGGACTTTGGAGAAAAATGTTGGCTCTCAACTTCTATTTTATGTGTTCCCATAGTTATTTTATAGTTCATATTTCAATCAAGTGTTAAATTACAAATAAACTACAATTAATATTTACTCACAGTGGCCTCTAGGTGGCAGGACAGTCATCCTCAGCTAAAGGACCATTGAAATCCCACTAGATCCCGGCGATGATTACGAAGATACAGTCGACAATACTATGAATATATATTGATGTTTATATCGTATTTCCCCCTGTATCGTGATACCGATCGTATCGCCAGACTATTGCCAATAGACATACTAATAAGCAAAGTAATAAGCATTGATTTTAAATCAAGGTCACCGAATACATTTAATATGCTTTATACAAATGTATTTCATACAAAATTGGAATCTAGTTTTGTCCTGAATCTAAAGTTGTGGAAATGAAAAGTGAGAAACAGAAACTTCTGAAATCTTGATTGTTTAAGCGCTTTGTGACCCTGGTCTCGAAAAGCGCCATACAAATAAAAATGACTTACTTACTTATCTAGTTTTACTGAGTTTAAGGGAATTTCATTACTAAAAGGACGGTTGACAATCCTCAGTATAGGAACAGTTGACGTTCACGGTGGAAAACAGGTGAGGCAAAGTTGTTTATTTATTAATATTATGCGTTTGATCAAAACAAGAGCCCAGCCTTCAGCCAAGCACGAAACATTCGCACAACGCCAACTTCTCTCTTTTGAAAATCAAATTAAACCCAGTCTGGGTTACAGAATTCCAGAGACTGTTTCAGCCTTTCAAGTTGCCCCGTTTATTTCCTTTGTTGAATCTGCACGTGCATGGCACCCGACACACGCAATGGCAGAGATTCCGCTGCGAGGCATATAGCGGATGCCAATATCACATGGGAAATCAAGACTTTATTTGTTTGGTTTTAAATCAAAGCATGCATTTTGGCTGTATATGTTTTTTGTTTGTTAAAGCGCTTTGTGACCCTGGTCTAGAAAGGCGCTTTAGTAATAACCTTTACACATTACTTACTTATTTTCGTGGTTCATATTTTCTCGTGTGGCATTTCATTTGTCTTTTTTTTCCCATAAACTATGTAGTGGAGGTCATGTATTCAGTGATGTTTTTCCATGTTTGTCCACTCAGTCTGCTGGGCTGTGAGCAGGGCCAAGGTACGGCACTGGCATGCGACATGGAAAAGACTTTTCAAATAAATCCAACATAAACACACTGCAACTGTTGTTGTATATGCTGCCAACCTCCAAAATTAACAGATAAATGTCATCTATTTATAAGTGAGCCCTGGGACTCTGTCTGATCTCACAGAATTAAGGGGATTACAGAGAAGGGATGATTGTTTAGAGTTATTGTTTACTGCTTTTGGAATAATTAAACCAGAACAAAAAGTAGTATAAGTGTCACTTGTGAAAACAATAAAAGTAAACAACAAAAAGGCCTTGGAATTTAAATCAATGGCATGAATATGAGTATGAATAAGTGCTGCCTATTGTAAAGTGATCAGTAGATGACAATGGACGATTGGAGCCTTTAAAAGTCCCATATTGTGCACATTTAAGGGACATTCAACCTATCAGTGTGCAGTGACGGCAGGTAGATATGTCTTAAAAAGAAAGAAAACACAAAAATTCCCAAACACAAAAAAGTTAGAATCGCCATCTAATTATTTAAAAAATATATATAGTTTTAGATTTTAATAGAAGGTGCATATCCCTATTGTTATCAAAAACTATACACCTTTTGAACAAACCAACGATTTTGAACCGTCATCACTGGCTTAAAAAATAGGTCGGACAAGATCAATCGTCTGTATATTTTGACCAGAAATATAAGGTTCGAAGATCCAGATCAAAAGAACCGTCCAGATGCAACTTGATTGAAGACTAGAAATGTTCATTAAAAAGTACTGCTTCAAAGAAAGGCCCTTGTAGTTAGATAAACAGATATTTCACAAATGACTGCTTTAATCTCTGGCCATGTGTTATAAAGAAAGATGCCTCAGATCCTCAAAACCATCTGATTTTCAAAGTAGATTGTGGGCAATGTTGTTTACAAACACAGACAGGGCGGCTAAGCAAGTTTTTGGTGGAAAAGTTGAGCATTAAATCCAAGCGAAGGAAAGACGTTTTGAACGCGTAAAACAGGTGCGTCTTATGTATACCTAATTATATACACAATCAGCTTCTTTGAAAGTGTTCAAATTGTCGCACTACTCAAATTTTGGAAGTTTGCCACTTCAACCCTCCCTGCTTCGCCTACATCACCAAATTGAACCGAAAAATCAATTTGACAGTATCAAATTTGTATTAAATGTCAAATAATTGCATCCGTAGATCAGAGTAAGGTCAAGGGACCGGCTCTCAGTCGTGGCGGAAATTTTAGAGAAAAGTATTCATGGACAATGATGTTTGCTGATGAAATAGGGATTTTAAATTATGAGTAAGGAGAAGATGGAGGTATGGGCTGGAGAGAAGAATGAAAGAATAGCAACGTGAGGGGAAAGAGATTATGTTTAGAGTCCGAGAAGCAGAGAAGTGACTTGTTTTACTTTAGTGGATAAGAGAAACAGGGAGGAGTATTATAAAGTCACATTTTTGGTGGTCAGATGGTTTGGACATGTAGAAAGAGGATGACCAAGATAAGGTAAAAATGATGGTAACACCTGAATCCATGAAGGGGAGCGACAACAATGTAACACTGCTAAGATACTAAAGTACTTCGTTCAAAAATGATGATACAGATTAAATGTAATAGTGCTCAGAGAACTGTCTTAAACTTTACTCTAGATTCAGAGCAGGAATCGTGGCAGGAGACCATTAAAACTTAGAATTTGCTGACATCTAGTGGACATTGTTGATGGACTCATACTGGACTGTAGTGTCAAATAGGTAAGTAAGTAAAAAACTAATAATTACAATTATTAGTAATGTTTCATTTTTATTTACGAACATTTATTTAGAAAAACACTTTAAAAAGAAAATACCCTTAATGAAGTCCAGATAAAAAATACATATAAAAGGACAATACTACGAATGAATCGAATGATTCTTTTTTTGGAGCTCTAAAACTCGTAGATGTGTGAGGTTTAAGCTGAATAAACGAGTATTTTAAACGCATATTCTTTAGCAACTGTTGTTTTAAGTTATATTACGAGGAATTGCTACGCATGCGCACTGTGAACCAGCACAGCTAGACATGACAGATAATAACACACATTATAACAGGTTAATACATGTGCACATTTGTGCGACTCAATAGTAAACGCGTATGCCATAGAAGTTAAAAACAAACATTAAAAACTACATTTTGACTCACCGTCTCAAAGTGTTGCTTTTATCCACATCAGGTTCTTCTTCTTCAGAGGAAAGTTTCCTCTTCAAGTCCCACAGACTCGCTCGTCTTTTGTCGTTGACCGTCTTGTGGGGGTCTCCGGTGCGGCCCCCCATCAGAGCGAGGGGATACCGAAGGGAGAACTTGTGTTTTAAAGGGCAAAAAGGAACGTTGGGAATCAATCAACATTTAGCATACAAAGGCTAAGGGGCCATGACTGCTGTTTGAAAATGGCGGAGGTGAAGAGTTGACCAATGAGAAGAGAGAAGAGTGACCCGTGACTGTGAGGTCATCGTGAGGGGCGGGGATATTGTGATGCGCTTTGTTGATTGGTTGAAGCTCAACACGCCTCAGGAGCAGTTCAGAGGAAATGATTTATTTAAAGGGCAAACTTCAACTCTTCTGACTCACTCACGTGTTTCAAATGTTGAAGTCTTCCTCTCCAAGATGCCGTAAGTCCCTCATCATGACCATATTTTGAAGTTAGTACTATATAACGCCCTTAAACAAAACAATCAAAACAATACCCAATACAAATATATGCTTAAAAGGTCAAGACAGCACTGTGACAAACAGTGAGTTGAGACTTGAGTTCATTGGTCCTACAGAGCTCCTCTTGGGCTGGAATGATCGCCATGAGCTTCTATGTGCCAGGACTAAGCCTAATGTTTTGTTCTTGGCATTATTTGTCCACAAAGGTGTGCTAGTTATTCCCTTGTTATCAGTGTTGCTGAACTCTGTAGCTCCAATACAAGTCCATGTTTTGTCCTTGTTTTAGCTCTTAGCAGCTCCCGGCATTTTCATTAACGGTCGCAATCGAATTGAATATATTAGATTTAAAATTCAATTAAAAATAGTAACTAGTAATACTATAAAACTCACCATCTACAAATGTGATGGATGTCTAACAAGTTGATCACAGGTTTACCTCTACATATAACTTGTTTATTGACCATTTTCTGTGTCTTTTTTTCACTATTGAAAAACTATTCAGTTGAAATAAAGATCTTTTATATCGCATTTAAAAAATATAATTTATATTAAATGAAGTTTATTTACTTGTTGTTTTTTATTTGAAGAATTACACAACTATGCTTAATTTTTTGGGGGAATTTTATGTTTATTATTTTACCTTTTAAAAATATATTAAGACTAAATCTAATTAATCTATTCATTTAAAAAAAAGATGTCCCTTCTATCTTCTAGCTTGACGGCCCCTTATAACAGTCACAGTATATAATGTGGCCCCTGAGAGAAATATAACTTATATACTTGCTTATTTTACTTTACAATTAACCTTTACTTACTTGCTTACTTACTTATATACATTATAAGGAGATGGTTGTTTTATAATTGTCATTCGTTTTCAAGGTTAAAAAAACAACAATCTATCAATTACATTCATTGCAAAAAATATTAACACAGACAGAAACAGGGGAAGTTCTGTTTTTTTATTCTGAGACAAACACAACAACAAGGCAAAGGAAAATTACTTTTGATAAATGTCACACACACAAACTCATACATCTTATTTTGTGTGTGTCTCTTTATCTATCTTCACGCAAAGTTAACGTCAACGTTAAGCCGTACAAGTCACTCTCCTCCAGATTCCGCAGCAAACTCTCCAGCAAGCATTGTTCCACGGTTCTATAACCGATTTCAAATGGTGCTAGAAGGCGGCAGAGGACTCTATGCACCAGAGGAAATCGGTTATCTTGTAGTGGAGTAAATGAGGAGAAAGCGAAGAGTGTGGTCTTGATGCGTAGGAAGTCCTTCCCCAAGAACACTGATTTCATATGGTGCTAGACAACAAGGAAACAAATCTAAACCACCACAGGAAACCAGCTTCTGGAGGAAGAGTTCACTTTCTTAGAAATCACTTTTGACGAGAAAGAGTTCGAGGTTTCTAGTCTTCGGTTCAGGTGCACGTTACGGATCTCTGGGTTGTCGATTTGCATGACAACATTTCCATTTCATTATCGTAAATATGAGGAAGAAGATCGTTTTTTTAAAGAAGATATTGCCAGATATTTTAGCTGTTAAAATGAAGATTAACTGAAACCTAAGAAAAACTTTCAATTAAATGCATTGAACGTCACATTTTGAGATGGGATGTTATTATCATTTTTTAAAATTTAAGAGAATAAATCAAATGAAAGGTTAACTTAGGTATGTTATTTTTTTATTATGTTTATTTTGAATTAAGTATTACATTAATCAATTCAATTTTCATGCTTCTGACATATTCTTCTATTTTGTCAGTCTACCTTATCTATTTATTCATTTACTGATTTCTTATTCATTTTTATTACCTATATCTATACGTATTTTTGTTTCTTTTGAAAACATTTCATATAATTTCATATATATCTAGACCCTGGTTTTGTGTTTCACTGGAAGGTAAAACAAGAACCGCAGTGTTACGTAAGCGGTCATAATGTTGTGGATGAACAGTTTGCATCACGTACATGCTTACGCAACGTCTTTGCATCGATGCGATCCGTTGACGAAGTGCTAAAGCCGCAGATGCACACACACACATAGACCTCTCTCTGGGGAAGAAGACTTCCTTGAGGAGGACAGAAAACAATGGGTGCTGACGCTTGACACTGGCTTCCTGCTCTATTCTCTCCCAGGAAGTCACACACACACACACACACACACACACACACACACACACACACACACACACACACACACACACTCAAGGACTCCAGCGCTGACGTGGAGTCTTGCTCCGCTGCATGTTTTTACTCTGCAAAAGAAGGAAAATGTTATTTGTTTTGGTTATTTCATATTTTCTGATGAGTCGTCATTGACATAATAGAGTGGCTTATCTGGGGTGGGGGGCGAGCGAGGGTCTTCACTGAACGTCAAGGTTGCCATGGAAATGAGAAAAGGAGTTGGCGATGGAGGGAGAAGAGACACTCGACTGGATGTTTCGGGTCGGTTACTGTGGAATAACAATACAGTCACTTACACCTCGGATCTAAATCGGGACATTCAGCTACACAACTTCTCTGGAAATCCGTGGCACAGATTGAGTGAAAATGTAAATAAGAAAATAAAAAAATGTATATTTCCAATGTGTGCAAAAAGCAACTTGACAGTTATGACGGAACAGAGCCAGAAGGTTTTCAATGAGATCCTCTTCTTCCCACGATCGACCCTGGATCATGACACTTATATAATATATATAAAGTGACACCGATCATCGTAGATCTCGTCAGAGATCACCACACCTCAGGCCCGAAGCTGATCACACAAACTGATACTTCCTCTCGTCTTTGTGTGCTCAAAACACACGGACAAGTGAGTCATCACACACAAAAGCTGCTGTTGTAAAAGTTTGTGGAGCACATGATCCATCTTTGGTGTTTAAGAGAAGAAAAAACATATTTGCTAGAGTAAAGGGTGTCCATTATTTATAACATAGTCAAGAACACAATAAACTTTGGGATATGAAAATAAAGAAACCTAAACAAGCACAGGGACACTTAAAAAAATAAAACTAAACTACATTTTTAAACCCTTATATTTGACCTTAAAAAATCCATTTTACTTTTATCATCACATATTTAAGAACGTGTGTCATGAGCTCTGAGTTGAGGGGAGGAAGGAACCTGATCCCAAAAGGAAAGCTTGACTTTCAGTTATTTTCCATCACCATTGTTGGGGAAAGTTCACTTTGTACTGTCAGCGTTAAGGGTCTTGAACACAGAACTGACTGTGAGCTTTTCTTTCAGCTACTGGGCAGATTAGTGTGAGTGAGAGAGACGATCCTCCAGTCATTTCTTTTTTTTTTCTCCACAGGAGTTCACGGCTGCTGCCGCTTAATGTCAACGTGGTGACGCCACTGACACCAGGCTGCCCTCTGAAGGAACTCGGTCAGAACTGTGTCAGTGGTGCAGTTATCACAAAGCTGCCAGCAGAGGGCGTCAGATTTTAATCTTCAGTAGTATTTTTTGACCATCAGATTTATTTTCCTGTCTAGGTCTACGTTACGGGTTTTCTTCTTTTTTTCCACTCAGAAGATTCATATGTTTCTGATGCTTTTTTTTTTCTTCATCTGAATATTGAGTAATTACCCCTGCCAAGGAGGTCATGTGATCATTGGCATACAGTAAATATTGATTACAAATATATAGTTGATGGCAAGATGGTGACGTAAATAAAATAAATACAATATTTCACAGTTTGTGGAAATGAGGGCCTAAGCAGAGATCAGTGCTCTCTGGGTTCTTACTGGTTGTTTTTTGTTGTTGTATGATTGTATATAAATCCCAAATATGCAGCAAAGTGTATCAAAGAAAATAAAGATTTAAAAAGTAATAAATATTTTTGGTTATGTCATCCTCAGCTCTTTCTTTTGAGTCATTTTTTATTTTTTAAATGCGTATTACAAATTCCAGTGTATCAGCATGACAAGGTAAATCGACATAAGCCTCTCATTTGAATCTGACATTTGTAAACATTCTGCTTAATAGTGAAAATAACGTCATAGAAACGATGGTAAAACACAAAACAAACTAGCATCCTAAACAAACTCAAGGCTAACTTAAATATCTCTGTTTTCACCTCCATATTACTGGAGGAAACCTCAATTTAATACTTTTATTTTGACTCTGCTAGCATCAGATCTTGCCCAGAAGTGACAAGAACCTACTGCTTAAACTGTTCGCAACTGGGTATAAATTACTTGCAATAGAGATAGTATGAGTATAAATAGTCCAGTGAAGACACTACAAGTCACTGTGTGTCCCCTGCCTCTTGCCCTATGTAGCTGGGATAGGTGTGATACCAGATTGAGGGGGAAAGAAGAAATTAAAAAGAGTAAATAAAAAGGTTGGATCACTGTATATCAATTGTTTTGGTTATTGCTAAAACAATAGTTGAAAAACAAAAAAGTTGACACACGTTTGCGATGGCCGGGAATCGAACCCGGGTCAACTGCTTGGAAGGCAGCTATGCTCACCACTATACCACCATCGCTGCTTGCTAAACAGCTGGACGGCAGAAATTCTGTAAGCTGCGCAGAGGGAAGACAACATCTGGTTCTGCAGTTGCTTCCTTGGACGCGGATCTTAACTGGAAGAGATGAAAGCGAGGTAAAAATAGAAGTATTTCAATCCAATAAAATTGACCATAAAGTGGGGAGGGGGGGATCAGAGGGGGAGTCATCACCCCTTACTCAACTGGAAAACATGCTGCCGGTAAAACAGAGGAGGTGTGTGTGTGCGTGTGTGCGTGTGTGTGTGTGTGTGTGTGTGTGTGAGAGAGAGAGAGAGAGAGAGAGAGAGAGAGAGAGAGAGTGAAAGAGAGCGAGAGAGAGTGAAAGAGAGATAGAGATCACATCATGACTTAATCTTGACATGTTAACCTTTTACAGTAAACCCTATTTAGTCATTCCATTGCCAACAAGAGCGACTAGTCATCCTCGAAAAACACAACTTCCTGAAGCCTTCTTGGCCAGCAGCCACCTGCGTTTCCCAAAAATGACCTGGACATGACTGTAATTGTAGGATAATTCCAGGAATTTTCTGTTTTTTTTTTTTTTAAATTCCCTAGAATGACTCAACAACATCTACTCATGTGTAGCCAAGCTGTGTCCCAACAGCCCTGCAGCACACTATATCCAGAGCCATTGATCCCACTTGGAAGAAGGTTGTAAACTGAGATGTGAATGTTCAACTTATCAAATACTTTATCAAATACTTAAGCTGACGACTCATTCACTTGTTGATGTTGGTGGTACAAGCGGCGAGCGTATGAACGTATACTGCCTCAATTACTTAAGTCTGGCAATGGTCGACGCGTGGAGCTGAACTTGGTAACAGATCTTTCTCTGGGCGAAGCCTACCAGCTCTGAAACGTGAGAGGTTGTAAGCTTAGAAGAAGGTCGAAGTGAACAGTGAGAGCGGGAACACTTGAGATCCTTCATTCTCTACAGCTCAACAGGACCCTGCGAAATTCATTCAACCCTAAGCACTTTTGAGAGTTTTTTTGCTAGCGTGTGAAACACACACTATATGTACCGTTGAACAACATGTTTTAAAACATGTTATTATTATTATTATTTCCTTACCGTTACAAAACAAAATGATAATGAACAGAAACAGATCTTTGTTCTTTATCCTTAGACTTAGATTGTATCATCTTGTTCTTTCTCTTTATTTCTCTTTGTTCTTGTTCTTTTTTTTTTTTGTTAATGAATAATTGCTGTATTGCTGTGGATAATTGGAAAAAAACTATTTCCCTGAAGGAGACCTCCTGAGGGATCTATAAAGTTCTACCTAAAACACATTTCTCAAATCTTTCAAATTGAAACACTGCCCCTGAATTATAAAAAAAAAGTTGAATGAATGACAAAAACTTTCAGAGTGAAACACAAAAATATTGGACATTCGTTTACTGGCATCAATTATATTCTCATCACAGGTGACGTGAGCCATTGTGAGACAGATATTATCAGCTGACAACTAAAAACCAGCCACCATCACTGAGACTAAAGCAGGTAGTTTGAATCACTGACTTCTAAGTACAATAGCATCCAAACCATTTTCATGTCAGTCTTGTGTGATGAGTTCACTGAGAGGGAGTGAGGTGAAGAGAGAGAGAACTGAGTAAGAAAATCAAGTTCAGAATGAGTTGAAGAGTGTTTATTGCGGTACAATTGTGTCTGGAAGTGATTTTAGTCAGAAGGCAACGTTCTTTGATGAGTTTGAGTTTCGATCAAAAAACGTCATAAAGAAATAGTTACAGTTGATGAACTAAAAACACCTGAACGTTGACTTATCAACCGACAACACAACCTAATAATAACAATGTAGAAGTGAAAAGTTTGTTGATGTAAATACGTCAAATGGTTCCAAAATAATCTTCTTGCTTTATTATTCACGTCAATTCACAGTTTTGAAAAGGTTTAAAGTAGTTTCTTTCTTTTTTTCCTAATAAAAACTGTTATTTCACTTACAAGTTAAATGTCATTTATCCTGGCCAAAGGGGACAAAAACACGTCAGCTGAAAGTTACAACGCCTGAGAAAAGCTGCTGAAGCTACACAAGCGACAACCACACACTCGTGGTTTCGTTCTGACGGTCCAGGGTGACTGATAATGAGCTGAAATGCAAATACATTGGTTGAGGGGAACATTGGAGGGTGTGAGCTGACTTGTCCCAGTCGCACTCGCTCAGCCTCAAACCCTCATCAGACACGAGACCAGTCATGCGACGGTGACGGAGGAAGCACGAGTAGACGCCTAAACATTTTTTGTTCTGCGTCTAATTTTAACAAATCAACAGCAGCGCAAATATAACTTTGGTACGAGGAAACAGGAAGTATGGATTCATTCACCCATGTCACTTGGATGCACGACAGTGGTTGCGATGACAGCGAACGCCTCGCAGGACAAATGTTTCAGCCTCTCAGTCCACAGCTGAGAAACTCAACAATGCTATAACTATTCCTTTGTTTTTTTGAATCGAACAATAAAACACAACATAATGCACGTCAATGAATGAAATCAAGACAAATTAAAAAGGGAACTAGTTCAATACTTGTCTCCAAACACGCTGCCCATTGACCAACACTTATCCCAGCAACCTCTGATGCCACTGTTCAAACTACAACCACAAGCAGGATTAATGACGGACACACCTTCATCCCTCTTTCTAAAAACCAGATCAACTTAACAGATTACCAGTATCACCACAGAGCAAGCCTCCATCACCATCTGATCCACATAAACAATCTCCTCGGACTTCATCGCCACCCACATTTCTGCTGCAGGGCAAGACCTCATGCCCCGGAGGGCAGACCTAACCAGGGCCTGGTGAAAACTTGTTTTCACTACAGGCATGTTGGCAGCACAGGTGAGGAATGAGGGTTGGGCGAGTGGACAAAAAAACGCTGAGTGGGATAGATTTTCCATTGGAAATTCCCTGGATGGTTGATCGGGGAAACAGAAAGATAAGACGACCAAGAAAAGTCCCTTCGGAAAGGTCAGCACAGGGTCTTTGAAAGTTGTGGCAAAAATCTAAGACACAAGGTGTTCCAAAAAGTCCCAGATTGTCCATATTAGAATGCCTGCATAAGGCACGATTTAATTTGTTCCGACGTCTCCGTTATTAACTGCATTTTTCATTAAGAGAATGTGAAAATACAGGTTTCAAATCGAAACAATAAGACAAAACAAGATCAGAAGTCAATTGAAAAAACACCACGAGGTGAGACAAGTGATCATTTCGTTGTCCGCGAAAAGGTTTTTGTTGAAGTGAATGAAGGTATAGACGCTTGATTTGTTAAACTTCTAAATGAGATAACTGTGGTTATGATGCCACTGTTTGGCCCTCGCTCGTTTTCAAATCATCAACTGTGGCCCCTTTTTCTAAAAAAGTGTGGACGCCTCTGCCCTACATGTTCAGGAAAATTTCATTTATTAGGGTTTATTTTGGATTTAAATGTCAATTTTTTTTTTTTAATATATAACGGAATTTATGTTCAGCAAATTGTAGTTAAACCTGGAAGTGGGGAAGACTTGTTCGTGTTGTCCGTCTTAAATTATATTTTACAACATTGAACACAATCAATAAACTCAACTTTCTTCCATTCAAAGCTGTTCATTTAAAAAGTGGGCTAATCTGCCAGGGGGTCTTAAATTAGTGGTAAATCAAAATGGCGCACCAAAAAAGAAGAATTGTGTATCTTTACCTAATGCGGAAGTAAGAAATAAATTTAAAAAAAAAAGATTTAGGACGCCTCCTTTTCTTGTTCAAATAAAATGATCTAAAAAAAGGAATTATGAAACTTTATGGGTCAAATGACAGACCGCTGACCCATGTGATCAATAATTTTGTTCTGTCAGCCACAACGCAAACCTCGGGTGAACGCGGCATCAGAAGACCTTTTGTTGCGGCTTCCTTAAGTCAGATATCATGGTTATTAGTCAGTTATTTGTGGATCGGAATCATGAGGGGAGGGAATTGAAATCCGGGTTCAACTCTCTTCAAAGACACCGCAGTGAACACAACAGATAATGATTAGGACATATGCTGCCATAAATAGACGATGACGGAGCTTCTTTAATAGCTCAGGGTTCGTCATTACTTAGACAAGAAAATGATTTGTTTAATCATGAACAGACTAAATTCAAATCACTATAATTACATAGTGATCATTTCTGCTCGGTCAGCATTTCAAGTATCATCAAAAATGTAAGGGTTGGGGCAGGATGACCTGGTAAGGTGTGTCGTGCGTCTTTAACAGTCAGTCTTTGTGAACTGATTATCTTCACCGCACCGAGTCTCCACCCAGAAGCTTGTGTTCAAGAGAACAGTTGTGTCTTTGATTGCCATGACTGTGAACAGAGAAATCTGAAATGCAAGCTGGACTGCTATTATTAATAAAGACATTACGCTGACTCATCATTCTGCTGAGGGAAAACGAAATGTGAAGACACTAGGTGAAGAACAGCAAACCTACTTACTTAAAATAGTATGTATTCAAGATAATCTAGAATGCAATCCTATTCTGACCATTAGGGCGATCATTTTGCACGCCTGTTTTAACATGTGACTTACATGTTACTTCAAAACCAAAATATTCAAAGTGCTCAAATACATCTATTGACACGGTTGCAAATATATTCTCATAATAAACATTTTTATGAGCAAAAATACTATATTTAATAATCACTAAAGCACTTTGAGAGTGCAGACACCTGCCAAGCAGCTCATTACAGATGACTTTTTAAAGACAGCTTACAATTAAATCACTGTGTAGTAAAGTGGCTAGAATTGTTATCCAACAGCCATAAAACTATGTGAAACAAAACATTTTATTACCACAATCCTATTAAAGTAGCTTTATTTCAGTGATCTTGTTTTGTGCAGTTTTATCAAGTAATTTTTCCCAGTTTTTGCTTGTACTAAAGTGATATTTCCCAAAAAGTTGTAGGGAACTAAACAAAAAATAAGAAGGCTCCTAAAGTTGACACATATTTCATTTGTAAAAACCGTAACGTACCTTCACAAATCACAGAAGTCAAAAAGGTAAACTATCCCGTTTAAGTTTACAAACTAATAATCAAAGTAAAAACAAATAAAATAAGTTCGGCCGATCCATATACTTAGGTCGATCTCTGTTTCCTTCATTGCTAAATGAACTGCTGAGGTGTATAAGAAGAGTGTCAAAAGATTATGTCCACTTGACCAGGATTGTTTTCGTGTTGACGAGAAAGACAAGTTGGCATCGCCTGTTATTTCTTTTCACACCTCAAAGGCCACTTGACAGCTCCTATTGTGAAGGGTGAGGATTGCAGGGTGATGAATGAATCACACAGAAAGTTCCCTCCTTCCCTCCCGGTTCACCCTTGAACCTGGCAGCTCTCGGAACTTAAAGCTTCACCTTTTTTTCAACCTCCATGAACCTTGACCCACCTCTGTCCCCCTTTCCTTTTTAAAAAAAAATAATCAGTGTGAGCTTCTATTTTTAGATCACAGCCCGGCAGATCAGTTTACCTTCCACCGGGTCGAGTTCTCCAGGAGAAGCATGTGCGGCAGGTACACACATCCAGACTGAGACACACATTCTTGATATCACACATTTACTCACCCTTGATGATGTCCAAGAACCGTCCTCCTCCACCTTCGGCTCGGCGGGGACTGATCTTTCTCTCTCTCCTTTCGTGCTCTGCCGTGTCCTACAAAACAAGGTGGGTGTGTCTGTTAGAAACAAGCCAAAAAATGTGAGTAAAGATGAGGAAGCGCACACCCACGTTTTGGCCGACTCTCGTCCTGCCCTGTTCCACGTGCAGGTGTGACTCATACAGAACTTTCAGGGACAGTTTGACCGTAAAGCCCAAACCTCGTTTCAGAACTGAACTTTCGTCGACTTCAAGGGAAACCGTGCGTCATTCTGAAAATGTGTGAGGTTTTTAAATCGTTTCCTGCCTCCGTTGCATGAATAAAGGGCTAATTCTGCACCTAGAGGCAAATAGTCAGTGTGTGTCAAGAGCCGTTTCTTATTTTCTTCAGCAGGTCAGAGTTTTTTTTGCCTCGGCTAATCTAGCTCTTGATCATATCGACAAGATGATTCTGATCTCTGCTTTCGAAGATGAACTAAATCTTACCTTAAAAAAAGTTTCCTAGAAAAAGGACGTTGAATTTAAGGCGCAATACGTGTGTTTTTGGAATTACAGGCAGTAATGTATGTCCATGCTAACGTAGCGACCGAGGTTGATCTTTCTTTAAGGTTAAGTTAAAAACATGCAAATACCTCCATGTTGCTGGTCTGTCTTGTATTGAAGCCTCGACATGAGATATTTTTCCGAAAAAATAAAACAGGAATTTAAGATACTTTGTAGCGGGAGATCCGAGGCTTGCATGAGATTTACCCTGAGATAACTTCAGCTAAAAACTTTATTTTTATTTAAATTTTTTGGTGTGTTTGGTGAGCCCCGGTCGAGACCGTCATATAGACATAAACCTTTACCTGTAACTTTGGCATTTGTTGAAGTGAAACTACTAAACATATAGTTCATTTTGATTGCTTCAATTATTTACCCATTCTTGCTTCTATTTTTAATTTTTTTTATTTGGTACTTTATACTAACAAATGATGTAATTCTTTATTAGTGGACCGATGACTTACCAGTTATCTTAGGGAGTTGCAACATGACGTGGGTTTGAGCTTGAATGAAGAAACCAGTGTGACCCTCAGCAAAGGTCGTTCTTACAACATTACCGCGAGAGAAAAATGAGAGTGAAGTCTCAGAGGTTCTGGCGGTTCTAGTCTAATGTGTGTCTCCGGCAGGTGAGCCAACTGGGTCGCTGCAGTGAACTACCAAACCAGCTGCTTCAGTGGAGCCTCCCATTAGAGCCCATGATCTATGACCAGAAACAAACACCAGGTCACACGCGTTTGCATGTTTTTCTCACTAACAAGGTCGACCTCTTTCAGCGTGACGCACCTTCATCAGGTGGATTCCACATTGCTACTCGGCATCGTAGTGCAGGAAGAGTTTTGTGTGAACGTTGTGTTGCTAAACTGTGGGTCAAAGGTAGTGAGACGACCCCCAAAAGTCAACCAATGCGTAGAAACTGATACACAAGTGAACACGGTAATGATGGCGACTTGAGGAATCTGACACGTGTATCGAACAAAAGGCGTGTGAGTGTGTGTTGATAAGAAAAGTCAGGAAATAATAAAAAATAATAAAATTAGCTGTATTTCGTTTGCATTTAAATAGGGTTAGCAGTCAGCACTTGGAGTGCTGTTGAGTCCAAAAAATGTTTTTATAAAAATATGTTTATACAATTGAAAGTGAAAATCTTTCAAGTTTAATATCTCTTAAGTTCACTGAAAAATCTAGTTTTGAGTTCAATATAGCAAATGAAAATGAGTTTGGATAATCTGTATTTTTCTATCCATAACTTCAGAAGTTCTTAAGACATTTAAGTAAAATGTTTGTAACAAGAAAACAATGGTTAGATTCAGGTGGATCCAGAATCACCATCAGGATCCACAAATAATTTGAAGATTTGTCACTGTGTTGTGCAGGAGCAGCTTCAGTTTGAGCTCCCTTATTCACGCTCTACCTTCTACCGTGTGTGTTGTGCAAGCGAGTTCTGGAAAATTCATGCCACCTGCTGTAAATACATTTTAATATTCTGTAAATTCAGCAGCTTGGCAGAGGTCTGCGCTCTCTGAGTGCTTCTCTAGTTTCATCCAAACACTGGGTTTAGTCAGCATCGTGAGATATATCATTCGAAGAGGAAATGAAAAGCTGTCAGATGTTCAGCTGGAGCATGAATCCGTCTGAGTTCTGATTCCAACAAATCCATGGACTAAAACTGAAAGTGCTTCTGAGACGACGAAGTGCTCAGCGCAGGATTAAAGGAACTCACAGGAAGACGGGAAAGAGGGAGAACTTCGCTCTCGTCCCTTTTCGGCCACAGAATTGGTCATAAACAACAAAGCATGCCTTTGAGTTACTGTCACACACTGTGGCTTCTGTGTGTGTGTGTTTGTGTCTCTCAGTGTGTGTGTGTGTTTGACAGGTGCGGTGTACAACAGGAAGTGAATCCGCGATAAGGAATTCCAAAAGCTGTCTTCAGTTATGATGGAGGGAAACCACAGAGGACAGTTTACATCAGTACACACACACACACACACAGATGAAGACACATGTGCGCACACACACACTTACACAAACACACACACGCACTTTCCCCACAGACATGCACACAGCATGAATCACAACTATCTCCTCCCCTGTGTGTGTGTGTTCCTCCCTCTGGTCATCATGAACCTTCACCTAATTCCGTATTGTTGCCTTCTCATCCCGGGGCCACCTGATACTCGTGTGGTTTGGACTTCTTACCCACGATGCCGAGCGATACGTTTCACATTTACAACTCAGGAAACATCTTCTCTCGCCGATCATTCAAGGCCGTGGAACATAATCGTGTGTTTAATCGCTGAGGGTTCTCGGCAGCCGTGGATCAATTCAACTCACAGAACTCATCCATGACCACACCGGCTGATATGAAGCTGACTTTATGAGAGTTTAGCATAACCTTTAGCTACGAGTGCAGATCTTGAGAGACAATGCTCGACTCTACCTTGAACCATGAAATGAAATCTTCCAATAATTACAGCAAATTTAAAACAATGTACGATGACGGCTTCGCTGACCACGAGGGCCTTGACGCTTCTTACATTGTTACACTTTCTGAAGGAAATCACAGTGGATTTAAACAGATGATATGGATAAATCATCAACGAATGAGACTTGGAAAATCATAGCAAACCACAGGCTAGCTTTGATGATTAACATTTGTCAACAGGAAATAAACAATGTATAATCAGTCTTCGTTGAAAAATGAGGCAACTCTGTATTTCAAATGGTGTGTTCTGAGCATCTTTCGCTGGCTAATGCCGCTATGCTAATTGTCGTGAAATACATATATATTTGAAAATGGAAGAAAATGGACTGGAATAAACTATACATTTCAATTGAAAAAAAAAATTCACTCTGAGAGTTCAGACCCCTGCCAAGCAGCTCTCATGAATTGATAAAACACCCTACAGGGGTGGGCAATTATATTTCCTCAGGGGCCACATTATATCCTAGGACAGTTAGAAAAAAAAATGAAAGGGAAAATTATGAATGAAATATGAATGGAATGCTTTATAAATAAAGCTTTAGTGTTGATTTGATTTTATAATACTTTTTAATTGATTTTATTTTACTATATTCTAAAGGAATAAATCACATTTAATACAAATGAAATAGATTAGATTACATTTTTGTGTAGTATTTAAATCTTTATACGTTTATTTATTTTTAATGATATAAAAGCACTATATTTTTCATTTCATGTGGGCCGCATAATTGGAGCCAGAGTCCTGAATTTCCTGGGTCTTGCCTACCATCAAAGCAGTAAAAAAAAAAACTTTTCAAACATATTTTATGTTGCAACATGAAAAGTTTAAGCATCATATCCCAACCATAAGCCACCAATACAGTAGCAACCTAAAAATAATGTTGAAAGAACAGAAAAGCTTTGACATGAATGTAAAAAAAAATATTAATTTTAGGGATTGTTTGCTTTTTTTGATCCATCCATCCATCCATCCAGAAGAAGTCTTGATCAAGATAGTAATATAAATGAACAGATGAATGTAGAAATGTGATAAAATACATACATCGTCATTATTCTAGTCAAGAATAAAATGATCTTTTCCTTACTTATCAGTATTTTCTTATCTATTTCTGTTAATTCCTATTTAAGTTCTCTCATATTATCCAAATATGAGTAAATCATTAAGAACATATAAACAAATATAAATGAAATGTTGAATTCCCATAAATCCATTTCTTCCCTTCGCTTTTTGCACACATTGTTACTACATTATTGAACGCAGCACACTTGCCAGAAAAATGATGCAATAGTCGTTTACTTTGGATTCAAACAACATAAAAATGTCATTTTAGTCAACAAGAAGCATTTGTAGCATATTTCTATTAATAGTTTTCATTTGTCAACAATATTTAGTTACATGTTATGTAGTCGTTCTTGTTTTCTTCATAAAGTTTTGTTCAACAAAAGCAACATTACCGGCAACGGTTTCCCCTGAGAGATGCTGGCATGGGCTCAGCTATCAACTTTAAAAATCTGCCACACAAAAGACTTGAAAGACTCACATTGTGACTCACAAACACACATTATCACAAATAAACATACCAGAAATAAACATTTAAAAATGGCATATTCTAGTGATTCCATTGAATCTAAAACACAAGATAAAATGAAACATTTTGATGAAATAAAGTAGAATTTCTGTATCCTAAAAAAAGATTTATTCCCGTGGAATAGACTCTCTAATAGATTATAACAGTCATGTCATGATATGATCAAACATATCAATATCTCCTCCGAGCAGATCAAACCGTTTAGTTTAAGCAGTATCAACAGCCATCAGTGTATTTTCATCTTACCAGGACAAACATTGAATTTTTTACCTTTTTCTACGACGTCACTCCTGCGATTGTGACAACCATCGGCTCTCAGCAAAACAACACACGTCTACGCACACCTACGTGATGTTGTCGTGGTGGCAGAGGCAAAGTTCACCATGGGAGGGAGTGGCCAAAGAACACAAACAGGTATAGGATCATTCGCCCACACACACACACACACACACACACACACACACACTTCAATCCTGTCAAACACACACACAAAGATGAGAGAGCAGATGAACGCTTACGTGTTTGTGGTCCAGTTGTGGGTCATCTTGTGCTGCTAATTCGAGCATCTGCAGCATACATTGACCTCCAGTGGAGCCTGAAAATAGAAGCGAGAGAGAGAGAGTCGTTACATAAGAAGGGCAGCATCTCTTAACGGCCTGCCATTTATTATCAACGACGGAGCTTCCACTCGCCATCCCAGAGGGAGAGAGCAGGCGGTTACATAAACACCGCCTGACATAAACAGACATTCGAAGACATAAAAAGATCTTCATCAGTCCTTCTCTATCAACGTTCTTGATTATTAATGAGGTATTAATAATGTGTTTTTTTTAATGAATACGTATATGAAAGGTGATTGAAAACAATAATGTATATTTAAAGGTAATTAAAGTGACTCTTAATTCCAATTGATTCTGCTCAATCAAACCAATTTAATATAATACAAAAAATGTAATGTTGTTCATCATCATCTATTAAATATTTTTATTATTAACATTGTTTTTTTGTTTCAATCTTTCATTTTATATTAATGACTCTCACGTTATTAAAAATATAAATACATTTATATAATGGATTTTGTTCTTTATCTGGGAAAAATAAAATTTTTAGAAACATAAATTAGAAATTAATAATTATCGTTTGTTTACTGGGAAATGTATGGCAATTTTGAAAGAGAAGTTTTATTTCTAATATTGATGAAAAATAGAAATAATTAATCTTATAATATTTAGAATTAATTGTATTATGCTATATGGTCAACACAATAATTATAAATACATTATTAAAATAAATGTATTTATTTAAATACAATAAGAAACAGACCTTAAGCCTCTTAACAAAATATTGAATATATAATGTATGCATATAAATATTAATGATTATTTTATGTGAATCTAAGAAGATTAGCACATGACTTACATTTATAAAAGTCATTTTTATAACTAAAATATAACCAATATTATATTTGCATTGCAGAAGCAAAAGTGAGAAATAAAATAATAATAGATGAAATATTATTTAGACCCAGTGATGAAGGTCACCCTGAAAAGACAGCAATGTCCTGCGATAAGTACCAGTGCAGCATCACTTCAGGGCGCTGGAAGTTTGACATGAAACTGGCCGTGGGAGAAGCTCGGATTTCAAACGCGGTCTGAGTCATTTCTGTTTGGACAGTTTGTGTCTTTGCAGCAGCAGCTTTGCGGGGAAACAGCAGAGAAAGTGCGAGAGTCTGCAGTTGAAACGCCGAAATGCAGCGTCATGCTTCCTTTTTGACTTCCAGGCCAGTGCGATGACTCAGCACGTCTGCATATTAAATCAGAGTTTTCAAGCTTTTTGCTAATAAATCCAAATGTTGAGCCAAAGTTATCAGATTGAGAGAGTCTGGCCCAGACAGCCGGGGCACAGCCCTCGGAGTCGAGTCCACTCGCTAATGGATGTGACCAGGTGTTTGTAGAGAAAAGATGCTGATGTGCTGAGACAGTTAGTGAAAGAGACGACGTGACAGATGTGCAACAAGTAGCCGAGAAATACAGCCAGGAACAGTTGTAGTACCATTTGTGGTACGAGTAGAGTAGTAGGAGAATTGTGATTCTAATTTATGAAAGTATATCAGAGACAGAAACGTTTATTGCTGTCTTCTGTGGTGTCAGGGCAAAATAAAAGAATTAAATAAATATTGATTTTTTTTTTATTGATGTTTTTTTTAATTATTCAATTACATTATTTATATTTTTAAAGGTTGAGTTTTTTTTTATTGAACTTAAAAATGTGCATATTTCTTAATAAATGCATGTTTTAACACATAGATAATTCTTTTTTTTTTAAATTAAAAATGAATGTTATTTTTATACAGTTTGCTATTCTAATCCCCAATAGTAAAAGAATATATATGTCACAGCACAGATTGGAATCCAGTAGGATCTGGAATCCTACTAGTAGAGATTGGAATTCCAATCAGTACAATCCGCAATGGTCCAAATGAATAAGGTCTATGACCTGGACCGGACGGCTGTCACCATGGTTACAATGTGTATTAAGAGAAGGCTTATACATCTAAAATATGAAGTAATTCTTCTAGAATAATAATGGTGAAATTAGTGTGTAATCTGGATTTCTCCTTTTAGAATTGGAGATTGTCCTGGTAGAATTCCCATTTGTCCGAGGACCGATTGGAATTCCAATATCCAGATCCCAATACAGTAGTAGGATTCTAATCTCTCCCAGTAGATATTGGAATAAACTAGTAGAATCTGGAATCCACCTAGTACAGATTGGAATTCCAATATTCAGATCCCAGTTCAGTAGTAGAAGAATTCCAATCTGTACTAGAACTGATTGGAATTCCAATCTGTACTAGTAGGATTTCCAGATCCTACTGGATTCCAATCTTTACTGTGACATATATATATATATATATATATATATATTTGTAAACTGTCGCCTTTTAAATTCAATACAAAAACGTTGGTTTATTAGAGCCACCACTGGTTGGCTGAGAGTTCAATGAAGTAGGTCAATACTCCTGGTAATGTTTGGTGTCACTATTATGCCAAAATATTTGTATATTGATACAACAGAATGTCTAGTTATAAATAAGCTGAGCTCTGATCAGACAGAACGTTTTAGGAAACAACTGAAGATGCAACTGTAGTTAGCATATATGCTAATGAGTTGAGCAGGTAACATACACGGCTAACGTCATTGGTCAGAATCCAACACTGTGTTAATCAAAAAGTTGCCACATTGTGACCTTGGCGATGCCGGATGACATTTAAAAGCATCCAGTGACGTTATCGCTGTTTTCTAATCCCTGTAGAAAAGAAGGTGTTGACCTTCCCTCCGCTGACATCACGACGCTCGTCCTCATGCCATCATGAGCGGAACAAAGAGCATGAATCACCGAGCGTTCCAGCGCTACTGTAGATCCAGGGAGGAGAGAATCAGAAACATGTCAAGTCGGAGGAGAAGAGGAGCCCGAGAGAGAAAAAGAAGGTTGAGTCATCGCTGAGTGAATAACAGACTAAATTAAATAATTCATTCATTTTTTAAAAATCCTTTTCAGAAGCGTGGCCACGAGGGAAATCAGTTCAAAACTGAACTAGATGAACCAAACCTCAAGTCTAGAAGAGACCGAGAACTCTACGATGGGTTGTCTTGAGTGTGATGTTAGCTTGTAACCAGACAAAAGAGACACCACAAGGGATACCACAAACACATTTGTTTTCGGGCTTTCGGGTCAAATGGACCCCCGAGAAAAGGGTTAAAGATGTGACGACTGAAGTGAGGGATGCAGCATCAATATGCACCTTCTTTTGATGCCACTTATATATTAAAATATATTTTTTATATACTTTTCATTTCCATTAAAGTAAACAACAACACAAATAAAACAAACAGAAATAAATAAATCCAACTCTGCATTAGATCATTATGAAATGTATTTTATGTAGATTTACTAAGTTTGTTTTGTCAGAAAAAAGCTAGGTAACAGGAAATAAGTATGTAAAAGGTTTATTTTATTTTCATATTTAATATTTAGGTTAACTGAAACTGCTTCGTATAGAAAGACAAATGTAGTATTTTTATTTCTTAGAAATTGCATTACATTATATATATATACTACATAGACAACTAGAGAAGCATAATATTTAAATGTGTTACATAACGTACAAAGCTGGCACGATCATATTATTTTTCACATTTTGCGAGTTTTTTTCAATCTACAGAAAGAATCGTTGTTTTGAGTCGATCACCATGTTTAGGGGAACACTAATTCAAAGTTTTGAAAAAATCATCAATAGATGTAATACGTTTAAGTAAGCAGCCAATCTAACAACCGGGAATCCCAACAGATCACAGAGAATCAGATAACAAAAGTGTTTCCGCTTCCTTGAAACCAGCAGATCATTGACTGATTCTGAACAAACCTGAAATCAAACCTACACTTTTTTCATCAACTAAAACCTGACCGTGAGCAGAAGGTATGTGAGTTTGTAGATCTGACATAGTAGAGAGGCACAGATGACGTCCTCTGTTTAAACACAACCATCATCCTGTCGCTCGAGGTGATGTAGAAATGAGTCGCTCATGTATCGTCACTAACAGGAGCAGAACAAATCGTACATTGTCCTGTAGGAAGACGTTTTCCTGACCACCAGAGGGCATCTGAGAGCTCAAATTAGCAAAGAAACTATTGTGCAAAGTCCATATTTATCATCATGGATGTGATTAAACAAGTGGTCATCAGCCTTTCATACGATTAGAGACTTGTAGGAATGTTTTCATTGGAAATCAGTTCATGTATCAGGAATAGTGCCCATAACAAACAGAAAAAAATACAATTTAAAAAACTAGATTATAAACAGAAGAAACATGACTCTGAATTTTACTTTGAAAACTCAAAACTGATTTTACTGTAAAGAGATTGGTGCTTAAAATTTAACCAATAAAGTCGGTACTGGTTTAGTCTTACTAAAAATGTAAAGTGTCTTGAGATAACTTTGTTATGATAGGACACTTTAAATAAAATTGAATAAATTCAGAATTGCTTCACGTGTCTGTCTAGATGAGAGTTTTTATCATCAAACTTAAATAAAATCATTGATAAACACATGGTTTAAATTTATTCTTATTCTTTCATATCTCATTCTTGACCATGTTTTGAACTTATTACTTTATAAAGTTCCCCCCTGTCTTGAATCACGGCAAAGGAGAAGTTACGAGAGCGGAGTCCATTATGACGTAATAATGGTCTTCACTCCTTCTCCAGCCAGCTGTAATCAGGTCCTGCTTTGTTATACAACGAGTTCCTTGGAGGTGGAGACTTTTGTGGTGACAAACATCAATGATTGACCAATCACAGCAGAGTGGGTGTGATTATGGTAAACAGTGGGCGGGGCTTAAGCACATTTTCTAGTGTAAATACTTCAATGAAAAGAGAGTTTTGTACAAATAGACGCATACTGATGATACACTAGAGATCCAACATCTATTTAAGACACACTTAAATCAATACCTAAGTTGACTTTTAAGGAATAAAGTTCAACACGTTGAATATTTCTATAGCTTTTCATTATATTGTTAATATGGAACAAATTTCCACTGGCCCTCCAAGCCAGTTGAGTTTGAGACCCCTGCAGTAGACCCTGTCACCTCGTGGCTCAATTGTGTCGTTAAAGTGCTTCAAGTAATCAGAGGTGACATCACCAGCGTCTTCTTCTGACATTAACTGAAAAGGTTCCTGTGTTGAGGAGCGTTTGAAGAACTAGTAGTTCCTGAAAAATGTTCTAGAAAACTATAAAAAGGCTACTACAGTATAAAAGCTTCTGGGAGGAGAGTCTGAGACTCTTGACTTCTGATGCTGCCTCCACGACCTGACCTCAGACACGCATGGATGAAAGTCAAGCTGTTTGCAGAAGGAAAAATCATTAAAAAAAAACCCATAGATTTTCCGCTCCTTCTTAAGTGATTCTCGTTTCTTATCAGAGCTGGTTTGAGATAAGCTTCACTTACTCTCAATTACTTGTGATCCGCGGAGGAGAGCGATGTGCTTTAAATGCATTCTTTGAGAAATGCATTACCACCACTTTCATCAATTCCATCCCATGCTTCATCGGTTGAACTTACCTCTCACATTTGCACATCAAACATTAGAAGAAAAGGCTCGATTCTAACTAAACATGTTCATCGGAGGCAGATCGTTCTCAGAAGCTGAACGTCTGTCTTTCACAATCCTTCATGGAAAACTGGAAACGTTCAGAAAAAAAGGGTGACTTGCACACATTTTTAAAATTCCCATCCACTGAACTGCTTCGTTTGACTACTTAGAAAAAAGACATTAAGCTGATTTCCATGAACTATTTCCTTAACTTCTAATCCGTGGTTGATAGTAAGTGAGGTCTTGGTCTCTTCTTCTTTCCACATGTTTTTTTCTCAGAATTAATGTCATGTCATGTGATCATTGCAACAGTGATGAAAACACATATGACCAGTTTCTTAACATCTTTTTTTAAATTGTTTGCTTCATGAAGAGCCCTGACTATCATCCCTCTGAGGGCCATGAATCCTACAGCATATCAGAGTAGCAGCTGAGTTCACTGTGAGGGAGTGAGACAGAGAGAGCAGTGTTGGAAAGTCTGGGGTCGATTGTCGAGTGTGTTTTTTTGTTAGAAAGTGAGTCTTATTTGATTTGACCTTTTGCTGTTGGGCTGTGTATGGAGATTTTAAGCATCATAGTTAATAGAAATGTCTGGGAAAAATTCTCCTTTAGGGCCGAAAATTATTGAGAAGAAGCTTCTAAAAGGAGGATGGATGTCTTTAGTGATAGATTGATGAGGTTTTAAACAACAATTTGATCATTTTCAGAGTCCATTAGGTGGCGCTCTCTTTGAAAAAAAAAGATGAAGTGAGGTTTCATTGAACTAGTTCAGGGGTGGGCAATTATAATTCTTCAAGGGCCACATTAAATTATGTGAATTTTGTTGCGGCCGTCAAGCAAAAAGGAAGATGAAAAAATCCCTAAAAAAACGGACATTCGTCATTAGGCCGTGACTATTATTAAGTTAAATAAGCTTTTTTTAAACATTTCTTCAACTAACTTATATGTTAAGTTTTCAGGGGTTTAATATATACTTGAAAATTACGCAAAAAAAGTAAATAATTGTTATGTTGAAATGTAAATGAATAATACATTTGTTAATGCATTAGAACCATTTATACAGTACATGATCATACTTTGACAGTACAAGGGCCTCATAAATAAAGTTGCCCAGGTCTGAACTAGTGGTTTAAAGTCAAAGATAAAAGAACCAAGATCGCCATCTAGTGGCCTTTGAAAATGAGGACACTGTATCAGGAAACCTATAAAGAACAAAGAGTCGACCTTTTACACAAAAAATCCAACGAACCTGTCAATCATTTACAGACTTTCTAAAAAAAAAAATCATTCATCGATTCGGTCGATATTGTCGAGCGTCAAAAGCTTAATGATCCCAGCACACGATTGTCGCTCCCAGCTGACTCCCGTCACTCGTGGTGGTCTCTGACTGGACCCCCACTTCCTTCAGTCCATTGATGAAGCCCAAAAGCACCGCTTCCACTGCTGCGTTTCCATGGCGACCGGTCGTCAGGAAGTGAGGACAGGTGTTGATTAGACATGTGCAAAAAAGAGTTTCTTTTTATAACCCCGTCTCTTTTTATCTGGTACGCAGTGAAAAACACCGCGACAAGTCGACGTTTATTCACCGCGGGACGAAGACAGAATACCGCGTTCGCTTCTTTCGATCATTATCCTGAACTTAATGAGCATTCCTCGCTCTCCGCTCGACCCCTGGACATCAACAAGCAGCCAAACAGACCCGGTTTGAAGTTCACAGACAGTAATGGGGATAATAAACGTGTGACTCACGACACGCTAAAGACAGAGAAATGTCATCACGAGCATCGCTGCAGATGGAAACAATGAGAAGGAAAGAAGCAGCCGCGGCTTCTCGCTCCTCAACATTGGTTTGGAAGAAGGATCCGGAGTGTTCCGGGATGACATGACACAAGGATCGACTCCATTGCTTTATAAAGAGCCCTGATCATCGTTCATCTGAAGGTCGGGAACACAAGGTTCATGGTTGGTGAGGCACTGACTCCTTTAGTGTCAGTTTAACAAGTATATAAACCCAAAAGGGGAACTTGGCTACTGGTTATTTCATATCTCAACAGAAGGCTGGAAATATAAATTCATTTTAAACAATTAAAAATAAATGAATTAACTAATAAATGGTTTTAAAAAAAGGATTAGCAAACGTGGATTTTAACAGTATAGATGATAACCGTGATAATAAAGGATTACAAGGAAGGCGCCGCTGATTCAATGCTCTTAATTTGACGTTTATTTCCTCCTACTTAGGAGGATTTACCGTAAAGTTTAGCGAGAACGCTCCCGAATTAATAATCTCATAAATACTTAGATTGACAGCATTATAATGTCAGGGCTGTATTTGCATTAAAATGTTACGATGACTCGATCACACGTTGTTGTCAGTGTAAACTAGTAATGAAAGATAGACTCGGCTTGTGATTGGTTAATATGTCGTGGTGCCTTCTGTGATTGGCTAGATTTACCTGAAAGGACTAAAGTTTATTGTCATAAAAATACAAGTATTAAGTATTAAATGGATTAATATAATCGTCAGAAAAACTAATAATATTTTATTAAAGGCCAAATTTAGTTTTTAAATATTCCACTGTATTTTTCTTGGTCTTATCTCTTTTTTATACGATTGAGATTAAAACCGTTTCTGGTCTTACCTTCATCTGTAGAGGTTTATAGGTGGAGGCATATTAGTGCGTGCCTCAAACGTTGCCTTTTCACTGCGGTTGTATTTCCGATCAGTGAAACTAAATAAGACCCTTACAAACATTAAACTTTTATGGTTAAAGACATCAGCCAGACTTTGGAAAACCAAGGCAAATAAACGTATCTGTGAGCATTATATTGGTGACATTCAGAGAAACGGCAACAGGCGCGCGTCAATTGCAAGTATCAACGCAGTTTGTGATGGATTGCGCATTGAGAGGTGAGGCACTGCCTCACCTGCCTACCGTGGCCGCAAGTTTGGGGGTATTTTCTTAGTTAGTCAGAAAGTGAGACAGACTTTACACGAGTTGAAAGGCCAGTGTCGTTTGGCATGTCTAATGATGACTTCAGAAGTAGCTGAGCTGTTTGTGTTGTGCTCGCCGGATCATTAATATCAAATAAGGTCAACCACAACAAGCGCGCCTGGTGGTGCGACTTCCCGACGTTGGTCTCATGGAAATGAACATCAGTTTGAAGACCTCCTGCCGAGATCTGCCCGAGGCCAGGAGACCAATCTGTGGGTGGGTGGGTGTGTGTGTGTGTGTGTGTGTGTGTGTGTGTGTGTGTGTGTGTGTGTGTGTGTGTGTGTGTGTGTGTGTGTGTGTGTGTGTGTGTGTGAGAGACTATTCAATTAATGACATCTTCTGCTTATAAATTAGTGATTCATTGTTATTTTAAGCCACAGTACATGGTTCTTTTGTCACTGCTGTTTGTGTCTCTGTATCGTTGTGTAACATCAACTAATGGAACAAAAACAATTCAATCAGTGCTTACATTACAATCACCTGCTTAACATGGTATATACATCTGCAATATATTTGTCAATATTCTGAAATAAAATCCTCATTTTTATAAAGATTATCCTTTTGTTTTTTTCTGTCGTCATCTAACACTCATTTTCTAGCACCAAGCTAACAACATAATTCATTTAGTGAAGCATCATTATATATATATGTATATATATATATACTGTATATATATATATATACATACACATTTAGCCTGTTTAATCAGCATCCAGAGGTTACTGAGTTTGTTTTTAGCAAAAGCAAAATGTCTAAGAAGTCCAATGGGTTCAAACGTTGTTTTTTTTTCTACTTGAGGTTGAAAATTAAATGGTTAGTATTAAAAGAAAAAAGGCTTGAGACGAATACTTTGTTCCAGTTTAGTGGGAAAGAAACACTGCAAATATGATGGAACACACACACACACACAGACACATGCACACACGCACGCACGTACACACACACACCAGGATGTATTTAAGCTGTGTGTTTCAATCAGTGTTAACTCTGTCAATACAGCACTCGCATGAGCCTGAAGGATAATAAGACCTAAAAAAAAAGCTCTGTGTTTGATTTCCCAAGCTCAGGGACAGCTTCGTGGACACACACACACACACACACACACACACACACACACACACACACACACACACACACACACACACACACACACACACACACACACACACACACACACACACACACACACACACACACACACACACACACACACACACACACACACACACACACACACACACACACACACGCCCGCCTCAAGCACAAACGTTACGCAACCAGTAGCCACGTGTTGCCGTGGGAACAGGGAAGGAGCTGAGGTGGTGGGAGGTGGAGACAGAGACCAGACAGAGAAAGAAAGAGAATGACTAAGCAGAGATGAAGAGGATCAATATGATAGAACAGTTGAAAGATGACACACACACACACACACACACACACACATGCGTAACGTACTAATGCCAACAATAGAATGTTTAGAGATCTATAGATTTGAATGACAGTCTCTTGATTTCAGTTCCACTCAGGTGTGACATCCAGGTCATTGTTTCGGTTCCTATCCTCATTGAAAATAAATTCACATAAAGCTAAATAAATGAGTTTGTTTCGCACTTTATACATCTCTAGTGTCGTTTTTTACTTGTGTGTTATAATACACTGTCGTCTTTTGTGTTGTAAAGACATTTTAACCATAACTTTCTTAGATGTGAGAATTTTGTGGGTTTTATTCTCATTACAATTATTAAGAATTTAGCAAAATTGGTAAAGACAACAATATAACAGCATAAAAAGTAGAACAAAACATTATTATCATTATTAGTTTAATTATGGTTGTTGTAGTTTATATTATATTTTTTATTATTAATAAAGTAGCAATCATGAGTGTAACAGAAGCTCTGGTGCTTATTATTTAATTCAAAGTTAAATAATATTTAAATAAAACCATGTTTACATGCAGTTTTGATTAAACCTCATCTTCAAGATGTTGTTTTTATATCTACAGACATTAGGTGATGTCAACGTAACACAGAAAGTCATAGACGAAAAACTATTTGTCACAAAACTGCATTTATAAATGCAAAAAAATTAGGCTAAACTTGGTAAATAAAAAATGGTTATAAAAAAATCATTCAAACTACAAGTTGTATTGTTGACACAGAATTAATCAAAGTTGCTTCACAGTCGAAAAACAGATGTTGTCACCACAACAGAATTTAATATTTCTGACTCAAAATTAAAACTGTCAATAAATGTTACATTTTTATGATCAGGCAGATGTTTAATGTGATTAAAAACGACTGAATCATTTAGATCAATTATTTGTATTTAAACTAAAGATAAACAGTAAATGACGAATGTTATTTCAGAGGGAACAAAAGGGTGTGTGGATGTAATAAAACATCACGGATGTTAGTGTTCTACTAGCTGCCCGGATTTATTTGCCTAATGTTTCTTGTATGCAAAACAAAAGTACATAATGGACACACGACTATGAGTCAGCATTGGGTTTTTTCACAGCAATTGAACTGGTTCAATGTTATGAACTCAAACTCAAACTAAATCAAAAGAGCCGTGAACGTCTTCACTCGACCTCTTGTACGTCTGAGACCCGTCACTGAAACGTCAAATTAGCAGGAATTGTGTGTGGAGTTTCAGTGAAAGTGCTGTGTGACATCAGGAGATAAAGAGGAAGCGCTATAAACAGCAAGTGTTCCGGGTTCATTTTCCAGAATCTAGGCCAGCCGTGACGTAAAAGCATCCGAGCAGAGGGAGGGAAGGTGTTGCATCGGCGAGGTGTTTGATGAGGGATTAGCGAGTAACAGCGTGTTTTTGGTGAGGGAAATTATTGTCAGTTCAGAGTCGACCGATGCTTCCGTCAGAAGTGTAGGAGGCGTCTTGTAGGTGTGGCAGGTTTATTTACCTTCTTTCAAATCGGAATGCAACCTAATAATTAAATCATTTAAAGTGATATTTTGATACACCCAAAATTCTTTACTCACTTTCTACTCACACTTATGTTGACTAAGGGTTTCAGAGTAATCTGTTCCTTTTTTTAGTTATAGTCAAAAATGTATGTTCATTGTAACGAAGCAACCAGAGTTATGACCCTCTTGTTATGAAGCCCCGACGACAAGAATTGTTAGGGCAAAAATAGTCTATATTTTAAGCTTGTTTGTGGCAGGCGTTTAAATTGTGACAAGTGATATAAATCAGAAGTACTCAGGAAGGACTGCGGGAAAATATCGCGAGCACTTCCAGATCGCATACAGTCTACTGTATACACTAGACAACTGGGCTCTAGCTGCTACATTAAATTTAATTTTTTTGCCTATAACTCTAAAAAGAACAGATTACTCTAAAAAAAAATAATCGCAACCCATAGTTGAGATTAGGGTGAGTAGAAAATGAGGGAAGTTAGAATTTTGGGTGAACTATCACTTTAACAAAAAAGAGCCCTAAGAGGAATGTACATTTCTGTAAAAACTATAAATCATTTTAACTTACCTTTCAGAACTGTTGCATGGCCATATGCCAATCAAACACAACTGACAATATTTAACTTGCATTCATTTTGTTTGAAGTTGACTCATCATTTAGTGTTTAATTTGTGATTATGGACTCACTTTAATATTTGATTCAGCAGTAGATTCAAGTCCAACAGTGAAAACTACCACCAGCTCTATATATCTCTACCAAACGTTGTGGAGGTGATAAGGGTTTTTGCGGAACTGTCCAAAGACCTGTGCCACAGGCGCTGAAAATCAAAAAAAAATAGGTTTCACGCAATCCATCCAATAATGACTAAAGTCCTGATCACTGATAGTTTCCAACCCGTTACTCTATTGCTTGCACCGAGTTGCCAAAGGCAACGCATCACACCCCTGCTGTAAAAGTCCAGGACAAAGTTAATTGAGTGTGGCTTCCTTGACTTCAGATTTTTTGATTGTTGTCAACTTTAAAAAAAAAAAGTATATCACAGTCACTTTTGAATCTCCTTCTTTCAAAGTCAACATTTGAGTGTTTTCGCCTCGTCCTCGTCTGTTGAGTCTCTGGTCACTTTGGTGACCGGTGCCGGTCCAGGACAAACAGAGACGCCGGTCCAAGAGCAACACTCCTATAAACGGCTGTCCAAACACGCCGGAGCAGAAACAGGATCAAATCGTTTGTGGGACCCGAAAAGAGGATTTGTTGACTTTCTTGTTTACACGGCTCAACAATCTGACCTCGCATGTTTCCTTCGACCCGAACAACACCGAGCGCATGCTCGCGCTCTGACGCTTCCTCTCCTCGGGGGGGGGCCGAGGTCGCCGTCCCTGGTGTTTGCCTTGAGTGGGTGATCTGTGAGGGCGAGCGGGTCAGGTGGTGACACCACAGAACAGTCTGAACTTCCGCTGATAAGAAACGCCGCTCATCCTGGCGACTTCCCCTGCCTCTGCTGACCTTCGGTTAAAGTGGTCTGTGGGCCGGCGGGGAAACCAGAACTTCCCTCTTTTCTCAGACTTGTGGTTTGGAAGCTGAATCGGTTGAAGAGTCATGACGCACGCCGGTGTTTTCTCGAAAACTTTCCCATCTGCGGTCGAACAAGAGTGTCCGGAGAGGCAAGGTTCATGTGACACCACCCTGGATCTTTGACCTACTTAGCTCGTCTGACACTGCCGTCTCTCCTCACGCTCTAATATTTATCAGAACCTGACTCAAGGATTAGTGAGTTCAGCTACTTTTAATTTCACTCTAAATCAATGGATACAAATTTGAACTACTGTAAACGTCTATATATTTTAAATTATGAAACTATCTAGCAGTCCCTGACACTCAGGTGTCTAGGATAGTGGTTTTCCAAGTGGGGAGCACAATAGGGCACTATTGGTACCTAAAAAATTAGAGGAAAGGAAAAATAGAATTTAATATAATATGATTATAATAGAAAATAAAATATGCATTAACCATTTCCTCTGAACATACAACATGCCTGACCTTCAGATTCTCAAGTTTACAATTGTAACTAAAACGTGGTTTCTAGAGGAAAATGGCCACGATTGCCCAAAATTATTATCAATAAATATAGAAAGTTAATTAAAAGTTGGAAAATAAACTTTTACAGTCGATGTTTCTTTTTATATTTAAAAGCATTTTGGGTGTTTAACGACAATTATAATTCTTCAAGGGCCACATTAAATTCGGTGAATGTTGTTAGGGGCCGCCAAGCAAAAAGAAAGACGAGGAAAATCCCCCCAAAAAAGGACATTCGTCATTAGGCCGTGACATTTATTAAGCTAAATAAGCTGCAATTTTATTAATGTATATATATGATTTTTTTTCAAACATTTCTTCAATTAACTTAATATATACTCAAAAAATGTTATGTATTATGTGAAAATGTAAATTAAAGTAAAAAATACATTTGTTAATGCCTTAGAACCATTTGACCAGTAAGTAAGTAAGTAAGTAATGTTTATTTGTAAAGCGTCTTTCCAGACCTGACAACTATCATAGACACAAGGTTTCTAGAAAAAGGATTCGATTCAGGCTCAATTCATCCCAATGAGTCACAGGAACTATCGATGTGGGCATCGATGTGAGTCATAATGTTTTCTGACATTTACTTTAAAAGCGACTTTGAATTTGGATGCCTTCAACTCACTTGGGTGTCTCCTGTGGCTCAACATGAATCTCACTCGTGACATCTTTAGAAAGTCAATCTTATCAATCAACTCTTGTGTCCAGAAAAGATGTTCCTGGTAATGGTAAATTAGGGACTCAGTCAGATGTGTAGGACTCAGCTACTCCAATGCGAAACCATATTCCAACTAGCAACCTAAGTTACAGGTACGTTATTACCTTACTTATTACTTCATTATCATGTTTGGGATTCGATTCCGTTAGCCTTAGCAGTGAATTGAATTTGATGAAATATCTCATTAGTGACTCATACGAATTCACAGAAGTGCTTCCGGTCACCAGTATGAACTCCTGGCTCAATGTTGTAGGTCAATATATTGGAGTAGGAAACAGGATCCAGCTCCGAAAGACTTGATTTTCATCCCTCATTAATCCCGACAGAAGATATCTCCCACCTCACCTCTCCTGCCCCCTTTCCACCTCCACCTCACCGTCTTCCTAGTCATCCATGAAAAACATGAAAACCGCTCTTTCGCATACTTGTCATTCCAGTCGACGTCTCGCCCATTTCCTACCACAGAACAATTTAATGACGGTTATCGTCAAATAAATGCAAAGCTGGTTGTTCTTTTGGTTCTGCGCACTAACGTTTAAGCGTCGTCCATTCTCTCCTCTAATGAAGACAGCTTTCTCCTCCATTACCCTGCTGAGGTTTCATTTTACATCCCAAGCAGCCCGAGCGTGTCACTGCCAGGCCGGACTTTCCCTGCCAAGTCACCCTCCGTCCTCCTCAGCAATTCAATCTCTCACCTCTGACCAGACCTGTTCCTTTTTCTCAGCTCCGTCACTTCAGCGGCGGCGAGTCCTTCACTGGTTCCCCGAACAATGGTGACCTTCCCTCGTTTTCTTTTTAGAGTGACATTCAGTTCACAGTGTTGCACAAAGAGAGTCGTCATGACTTCCCACAGAAGATTCTGCTGCATTTTTAAATCGAATCAAACACTTGACAGGAAGTCTTTGAAATTCTGTGGTAATTTCTACAGAAATTGTCGTAATGGTTCAAATTAATTTTGTCTGAATCAGTTTTTCCAATTTATATTTAAAATGTCTGTTTATGTTTGTTTATCAGTAATTATTGTAATAAAAATAAATATTTTTCAATTGTATTATTATTTTAATTTCTTTATTTAGTGAATAATATTTCTGGGTTGCGCAATATGATCTAAGACAAATATGGATGATTTAGATTGATTCAGAAACATTTTTATTCACTTGTTTGTAAAACAAGAAAGAAAAGAAGAAAAGTGCAAAAGTGTATCATTTTTTAATTAATTAAAACCATCAAACTACTGAAACATTAACTTGAAAATGTAACAATAGTCACAGAAAATATGGGTGGAAAAGGGAAAATTTTATGGCGTGGTACTTGAACGTCTTTATGTGTACTTCTTTATGCTTAATAGTTTTTTCTTATTTAGTTATTTAATAGTCTCTTGTTGTTTATTTGTTAAATTTTTTTAATCAATTTTTCGTAGAGATTGTCTACTTGTATATTGTGATTTATTGAGCCACATAATTGTGTTGAATGTTGTGTTTTTGTTTTAGATATTCTTTGTGTTGATGTACAAAACACTTTGAGTTATTAAGAAGGAAATAATACCATTTGAATTTTCAACAGACAATTCATTTCAATCATTCAAGATGGCCGCTGTTTACATTTGTTTGTTCACGTCAATCTGAAGGGTCTTTTCCAAATCTGGTGAGACTGTCAAAACAGCAATTAGTGTGTTCGCGGAAACAAAACCTCCACGGCGTCATTAAATATTCTCTCACACAGCTCATTGGTTGCTTCATAATCCACTGCCAATGCTTTGAAGAGCGTCGCCCCACGTCCACCCGCCGTCGCCCAGGAAGCTCGGCAATTGCTGTAGAAATATTTGACCAGTGTCAGTTACCCAACTTGTTATGAGATCTTTTTGACTGCCAGAGCGGAACCAGTGTGTGTGTGTGTGTTAGGGGGGGGGGGGGGGGGGGCGGAGATTTTGGCCACAGAGATGATGAGGTCACTGTGAATATCAACCACGGTGGTTTGGCTCTGAGCTGGAACAAGCAAATCTCTGGACAAACAAAAGCCTGTGTCACTCCTGTTTGCAGCGAGCGCAGGATAAACTTGTTTCATAATCAAAGGAGCCCACGCCGACACTGACTCAGCTCATGTATTAAAGGATGTGGCGGGAGAGACTGTGGTCGCCGTCAATCACGGCCGTTTCAAGTATTGTCGAAGACGGAGGGCTACAAGAAAGAGCCATAAATGCTAGGATGACGATAATCTTGCCAACTCTTAAAGATGTGCACACTCGCCATAAATCAGTGGACTGGGAAAAAGGATCTAGCGAAGCATTTTGTTAGAGCCTGCCAACCCCTTTGGAGTAGCTGTAATGGTTCCAACTCATTCACTTCTTAAGTTAAATTTGCCAGAAAGAAAAAAAAGAAAAAAATCCAAAGGGAGTCAACTAGAAGACTTCCGAGCAAGAACAAACCCCTTAACCAACTGGAGTAGATAAAATCATCAGACAGGATATAACATGGTTGATTAAGACTCAAAGAAATAAGCTTTTCTCAATATATGACTGATCTTATAAGGGAAAAATGCAGGTCATTGAGTGTCCACTTGAGGCTAGCTGCAGGAAGTCAGGTACACACCCAGGCAAAAAGGAGCTATTTGCAGTAATAAGAACATATTAATAACCTTGGCTTGGGTCTGAAACACCAATTTCACTATCGTGTTTCCTTTTTAATTCCTTTTATAACTGTGATGTTTAAATTGGCAAATCGTAATTCAGCCTCTTGAACGGAGTCTGGATGAACTGGAAGATTCCATTTCCAATATGGCTGCGACGTTGGTTCAGTAACAGACGTCACAGATACTACATACATATTTTATTATTATTTATTATGATGTTTTACAGTCTACGACATTTAAATTGTCGTACTTATTTTAACTATTATATTTTGTACACGTTTAGAAGTATAAGAATTTGGAAAATACAATAATAAGGTCCATTTTGTGTTGTGAACTGTGGATACAAAATGCTGACAATAACAGAACCCAAATAACGGAAAGAACATGTACTAAAATGTGTATTTGTAAGAATCTAAACAAACACAAATCATTGCCAATGTCGCACAAATGCCAAGATAGTATCAACACTGTTATGTTTTTGATTTCACTGTCAAACCAACAGACAGTCTATCGATGAGACAGTGACCGTTTAGTTTGTTAACTTGTGTCTGAGGTCAGATAGTTGTGTTGTGGGTGCGGAGATATCGACGCACAAAGAGACGCCAACACACAAAAAAGAAAGGGCCGATCATTGAATTGCTTCTCTGTGGTTTGTGTGGTGGTTTTCCTGTCCTCTTCTCTCTCTCACTCGCACCTTTTTTTTTTTGTTGTTACATCACTTCCCCTCATGTAAACACACACATGTTCACCAACGTGTCTCTGCACACACCAGGCCTGACACTCACACTCCCTGTCACATGTGCACGGCTAACTATCACCACACAGGAAATGCAAGTGTCACAGTTCTTGAATTCTTCAGTCCTGTTAATACAAATTAGCAAATAAAAGCGGATAAATTAATAATACATTTATGATGTGTTTCTATTTTGTTTCGCTACATTTGTGGTTATGTACAAAATAACACGCAAATAGACTTTTGTTTTTGCTGTGTTGATTCCACGACAGGATTGTTTTACTTTGACAGCGAAGACAATAAATTCCTCCAGTTGTTTTAATGATAAATGATATTTACGTCAGGTTGTTATCTATTAGCCATTAGCCAAGTTAGCACTAGCTTATGTAATTTGTTTGAGGTATTTTTATCAATATCCACATTTCATGCTTTTAGATGAAGCAAAATGATTGAGAACATGAGCTAAACAGTCTAATCCTTCTTCTGATTAAACTAAATCTAAATGATTGTTAAAATATGAATTAACCTAAATCAGAAGATATTTTTTGTTGTGTTTAGTCAGGCTTCATCAATCATACTTCACTCTGACGTAATCCAAAGTTATTATATAATTGTGATATAAGTCGCAAATGTTGTTTTTGAGAAGAAAAGGTAAACTATTGGAGGATATGAAATTATAATCATGAGATTAAAAAATAAAATAGGATGTCAAAAAAAGGAAATGGAAAATTTGATTTGGGTTTTCAGTAAAAAAAAAAGAAAAAAAAGGCCCTACAATGGAGAAGTCGTTTTGAATTATTAGACAGTTCAAAATAAACTGGATATAATGATGAGGAATAAAACTCATTTTATTATAAGAGACAGAATCGTGGAAAGTTTGCTGTTACAAAACAGAAATTCTAAATAATAAGAGGGAAACATTTTTTTTATAACCTTTTTTGTACCGTGGAGCAGTTAAATGTCAAGATTATACTAAAGATATTTTACAGAGCAAAATAAACGACAACTAAGTGCATGAAAAAAACAACTGATAACAGTGAATCAGAAAATGCTCTGGACTGGCTACAACAAGCTGTTTGTGTATTTGCATCTGTGTATCTTTGATTTTATGCTGACGATGGTGTTATTTATGTGTGTGTCTCCTAACTTTGTGCCAATGTGTGAGTTTGTTATAATAATTAGCATTATTAATATGGAATATGGACTCTTAAACAGTACTTTAGTTTCTAAAGAGCTTGTTATACTAATTTCCACTGTCAAGATTCACATGCTAAAGTTATTTAAGAGAAAACCAGGTATTTTTCAAAATGTAACACAAATATGTAGACTACAGACCTGTCAATGAAGGTTTTATGGGGGAGAGCAACTTGATCAGGTGAACGAAAAACGGGGGCAAAGAAGGGCAGAAGACCCCAGTGAAGATTCAAATATTAGATTTTAATTAACTTTAAACCATAAAGTAAAAGAGCTTCCCATGATTTTAAAACAGTGGCCATTTAAATTAAATTGAGAGCATATTTGATTCATATTAAATGGATGATTTCCATGATTATAATAAAGGGTTCTTCTGCAAATGATCTTTGTAATGGTTTTTCAGAGTCAAATTGATCTGAATAAAACCTATAATCACTGGATGAAAGTTATAAAAACAATAAACGCTGCGTGATAGGTTCAGTGTGTTCCCGAACAAATCCCAACAAAGATTTGAAACCAGAAGGAAAAGGATCTCATTTAGCGAAGTGAGTGAAGCCAGACATTAGCGGCTGACGCAGATGGAAAACTCCTCTCTGACACATGCAAACACAACAACGGATGGAACCGGATGACACACATGCAAAAGGTCATGTTGTCTCACTTACAGCTATTCCAACAATGTCACCAATCCGATGACAATTTTTGACACGTGGAATTCTGTGCTGGCAGATTTTGTTTAGTAATGATCTTCTCCTAGTTGATAAAAGCCAAACACTGAAGGATTAACTCTGGTTAGTGGTTTACGCCACGGGATTATTTCACGTTGACTCTCTTTTGAACGAGATGAAATTCATTTTGTGCCTCCAAACAATGTTCCACAGAGAGCCGGAGAGAAAGAACGGCGGTAGATAAAGAACATTACCACAACAAGATGAAAGGCAGTGTCATCCCATTGACCCACTTGGTTTATAACATGTATTTTTGGGTTGTTATTTTATTTGGAAAGCGAGACTTTTCTTTTTTTTGTGTTTTCAAAAAATGTTCTAGCAGATGCATCTGTAATTAAGAAACATATACTTTATTGATTTTATTTGTTTTCTTGGATTTTTGGCTGATGGACTAAAAGGCAACATAAGCATAAGCAATATTAATAGCTAAGCATATACATTGGACTGTTTATTATTTGTTTCTTATTTTAAAGACACTTTTAAAGTGTTTGGAGTTTGCACCATTTACAGTGACCTTTAATTAGTTGCATTATAACATAGTGCCTTAATGTTTTGAAATATTTAAGGCATTTGATCCTGAAAACAGTTTCAGAATCAAATGTTTTTAATCGTATGATACTTGTATAGCAGTCGACACGATAGTTACCGTTGGTTCTTCTTTCATTGAATTTCCTTCCCCCATATTTAAAGATAAGGGGAACATTTGGAAATGAGAACAGGCTTGTAAATTAAAAGGTTAGTTCACGTCACTGCAATTGGAACACCTAGCTGTCACTCAACGTGTCAATATTTCTTTACGGATACAAAAGATGAACTCCGTTTACGAGACATGAACTTCATTGGAGGGAGGATTTTTTTGTCGTTACATCATATGGGTGTGTCTTAGGAGTTTGTTTTGTGCACCACAGGAGTAAATTCTAATTTAGTTCCAAATATTGAGTGGTCAAATCAAAAGGTCAAACTCTTGCGGACGAAATAGGATCATTTAATTCTAAATTTTATTTTAAAAAAAGTTAAAACACCCATTTTTATGAGTCACATTTCTAAAAGTAAAAGGGAACAAAGGTGCTATATAAAACATGTTTGTTGCGTGAGAACTCGGATAGCCTTAAGTAAATAAGTGGTTGTAAAACAAAAAGCAGAAAATGTTCCTCACACAGTGACGTAAGCTTGTCATGACGCACATTTATCAATAGGCGTCACATGACTCAGCACACAGCCTCCTCATGAATTGATTTAAATGAAAGCCACATATTTTCTGCGTTCAATTATGAAACAAATCACGCACCGGTCGATATAAAAATGGGAAGAAACTCGAGCCTCACAATAGTCGGACGCGAGCAGCAATAAAAGGTCAGGTTGAGAAGCTGATATGCATCAGCATGATGTGATTTGTGTGTTTGTGCCTGGAAAGGTCGGAATGCTGACGTGGATACATTTCAATAAACAAATAAATGGGACAGTTGAACCGATGCATCGTCACAAAACAATCATTGGCTTTGTTAATATAAAGTCAACTAAGATTTTGACATGAGTCAGCTAAATATTGAAAAGCTGTACAATTAAATAGTAAGATAGTAAGTAAAGAGTGTAACACTTTTTAGAAGAAGAAACTGGGCAAATGTATATTGCGATGAATTCAAATTCCATTATCCTTTAAATATTTTAAAAGAAAACATCTCGATAAAAAAGGTAAATATTTGCACCATTAGCAGCTAATGTGCTACATTAGCAGCTAATATGCTACTTTAGCAGCTAATGTGCTACATTAGCAGCTAATAAATTGTTTAAGCTCTTTGTGACCCTGGTCTGGAAAAGCGCTATAGAAATAAAAATTACTTACTTACTTACTTACTTAATATACTACATTAGTTGCTAATATGCTACATTAGCAGCTAACATGCTACATTAGCAGCTAATATACTACATTAGTTGCTAATATGCTACATTAGCAGTGCACTACCTACATATTTTTACATTTTAATTTTTTGGTAAACATTCCTATTTCATGAACACCAAAGTTATAATTTTAAAAGTTTTTATAAACATTTCACCATCTACCCGATCTACCTTTGTGATGTACATGTTTGTATGTAAAGTAAGTAAAGTAATATGCAAATGGTAATACATTCAATTCAAAGGAATCTAATTTAAAGAATAATAAACATATTCAGTAAATGATGAGTCATTCTAGTAAGACTTCTGCATCTAAAGGTAAATTAAAAAAAACTAACTAACAAATTAAAGAACTATATTACAGAATTAAGAATAAAAAAAAATAAGTAAAGAACTATGTTAGTCAAAATAAAATGTTCAGGTAACAAAATCAAAAGATGCTAACATGAGTCAGCAGATTTCCAATGAAGAACTATAGCTGCACTTATTCAATGAATCTGATCCACAACTAAACCGGTTCACATGCGTCCACACTGCCAAACATCAGAAGTGATCCACTTTACCAGAGGCGAGTCACCGTCACACATCTGTCAACATCTGCACTAGTTGGCTCATAAAGTGGCCCGGGGTGTGTCCCCTCGAAACACCAGGGGCCCCCCACTGAGGACCACAAGAAAACCTAAAACTGTCCCTCAAGGTTCCTCCGAGTCCTTCCGATCCTCACTTGTTTACTTCAACTTCTATTTCTATGTGCGCAACAGCACCTGGAATGCGGACACTGGCCATCAATCTGACGCACGCACCGTCAACCGGATCCTGCTTTTTTCCACGCGTGGATTGAGCTTCACGTCAAAAACCCGAACCCGTCCGAGACCCCCGTCGTGGGAGCGCAAACACGCACCTGCAGCGGATCGGATCCAGCATCAGCTGTTCAAAAACTCCTCTTCCTCCCTCTGCTCCGGGACATGTCCTCTCCCTCCCGGTTCCGAACATCTGCGGCAGGTGCGAGCCTCGGTTCGTGCCTCCGGAACCAGTGCGTGTGTCCGCGTCCGCGTCCAGGAGTCAAGACATCCCCGTCCATGTGACGCGCTCCGGTCGCTGTCAATGGAAACTTAAAGGGACGCGTCACGTGAGGCCGCTGCCTCTGCGCGCTCACGCGAGCCCTGCGCGCGGAAGTCAAGTTTTTTTTTTTTGTTTTTTTTTTAAAGGAGAACGAGCACCGACGTTGACGTTGTACCCGGAGTAGACCGAGCTTTTACCGGAATGATGACGCGGGCGATGACCGATCATGACGCCACGCTCTCACAGTGAGGCCGATGGTAGTGGAAAATGAAGGAGGAACACAAGTTATCTTGAGGTTTACAGCCATGATGGAAGTCACACAGTGAGATAAGGAGGCACTTAAATATCACAGTTACTTTAGGGTTATGTTGATGTTTCCCAGTGATCCATTTTTCACACAGAAATACAACATACACACCAAACTAAAGATCATCACAACTACAAATGACATCACAATTTGAAGATTGATGATATCAGAACTCAAATATTAAATAGTAGATAGATAGATAGATAGAGAGATAGAGAGATAGAGAGAGATAGAGATAGAGATAGGGATGGATGGATGGATGGATGGATAGATAGATAGATAGATAGATAGATAGATAGATAGATAGATAGATAGATAGATAGATAGATAGATAGATAGATAGATAGATAGATAGATAGATAGATAGATAGATAGATAGATAGATAGATAGATAGATAGATAGATAGATAGATAGATAGATAGATAGATAGATAGATAGATAGATAGATAGATAGATAGATAGATAGATAGATAGATAGATAGATAGATAGATAGATAGATAGATAGATAGATAGATAGATAGATAGATAGATAGATAGATAGATAGATAGATAGATAGATAGATAGATAGATAGATAGATAGATAGATAGATAGATAGATAGATAGATAGATAGATAGATAGATAGATAGGCTTGATTGATGGATGGATGGATGCATGGAAAAAGAGGTTTTCTGGATTTTACTTTGAAACATCACAATCAATCACTTTTATTATATTTTTGCATTATTGTTTTGTCATGTTTTGTATTTCTACTGTTTAATCTTAATCTAATGTGAATCTATGTTAGTAAAATGGCAGAAAAAAGGGCTGAGAATTGTTTTGCATAATTTGTTTTTATTCTGAAAAGACAAAAGCAACGTCTTGTCTTGCAGAAATGACAGAAAATCGGAAAAACACAATTCAGAACATAGTTATACGGTTGCTAAAATACTTGACCGCATGAAAACATCAACAAAAAAATCACACAAAACCACAGCAAACATGTCGATGTCACCAGAACAGTAAAAAGTAGTGGCAGCACTGTCAAACAGGATTTGGGCACCAGGAGGTAAAACGGTTTGGGTTGTCGGTGTGTGTTCCACTCTGCTGGCTGTCAGGAGCGTGTGAACTCAGCAAAGGTCCCGCTGCTGTAGACGCCGGACCCCCTGCGGTTTGAATTAAAGGGGATTACAACTTTGGCCAACAAAAGCCATCTCTCTGCTGTCCAACTTTTTTCTTTATGAGCTTCCCTTGACTGGGTGATCAAGTGTCTCCTCACTCATAGTGGCTCCTTTTTCTCGCTCGTTGGCGAGTCTTGAACAACTACAGATAAAACGGAAGCGCCGATAACAAGCAATATCCATTCAGATATGAAAGAGTTGAGGGTCAATTTTACATTTACATTAACAACGCTAGGTTTCACTCAAGCTTTTGTGAAATAAAAACTCTGAGTTTAAATCAAAATGAAAGATAAAATGTGTTTTGACTTCAGGAGAGGAGGTTAATGTCACGCTACAGCAGCAGTAATGTATTTTAAGGGACGTCCAGTTGACTGGAATATGGTCTCATATTACTCATCGGATGATTCACACTAACTGTAAGAGAGAAGTGACGACTGCAGCTGAGATCACAACAAGGATTTTCATTTTCAATGCACAGAATGACTGAATCTGTCATTTTCCTGTAGAAGAAAGGAATTGTTTGTTGTCATGAAATGGTAGAACAAAATAAAAAGAACAAAACATATTTGTATGTATTTTTAACTGTGTATTGTTTTGTTTTTTAAGTGCTGTGTGACCCTGGTCTAGAAAGGCACTTTATGAATAAAAATGACTAACTGACACACAGATTAAACAATATAATGACTAAAATACAATTTAATAAGAGTCATTACATTACAGTGCCATGTACAGTTAAACAATTCATTATTTAAATAAAATAATTTAAATTAAAATGTAATAATAGTCATGATCCCGACAACAGGTAGAATGAGTTGTTGTACCGTGATGTTCTGGTCCAGGTTGATCTCAGTCTCCTAGCTGAGGGGAGCATAAAAATGAACTAGATTTTTCATTTCATTCACATTGTATTTAAATACAATCAAGAAGGAGGGATGGAAAAATTAGACAATTCAATTGTTTGATATAAAAGCATTTAATTTTAAAGAGAATCAAGTCGTAAAATGTGATAACAACAATTTTTATTATAGTTGATTCTGTTCTCAACAATACACCACCATCCCAACTGCCTGCACTCTCTTCTTCATCTCCCTATATAACACTGATAGATCGAGTCCCAATGCTTGTATCTTCTGAAAATGTCTTCATGCTACATTATTGTTATTATTGTCTTATTTCTTTTTCTTTTTGCAGGTCACAATTGCACAACCATGAAAATATGACGTTCAGTAAAGTCATTGTTAGCAAGGATATTTTTGCATTTCAACAGAAAGGTTATGAAGAGCTTGGTGGTTCTGTTTGGTCATTTTATAAACTATGACGAAAATTTGACATTTAAACAAATGGATTTGTACTGTACAAACCAGACCATTCAGAGGAAACACTTGTAAACCGGAGAGAATTGAATCTGAATAACTTGCAGAACCTAAAAAACCTTGACTTGTTCTGTTGTTTGGACTTGCAAAACCTTTATTTTTATTTATTTTTTATGAAAAATTGCTGTATTGCTGTGGCTAATTGGAAAAAAAACAATTTCAAAATCAAATAAAGTTATACCTAAAAAGCTTCTCTGAACTTGTGTTTTAATCTCATTCACGATGTCAGAGAAGAGATAACAAAGCCAAAAATGTCTTTTGATCAAAGACAGATATTTGATCGGCACCAGTAAGTTCATAAAATGTCAATACTTAAAAATAAAGGTTGCAGAGTACAATAAAAAACATTGTATTCCAGCCATAGACCTATAGGTTTGCTCACCCCTGTCATACCCTCATCATTGTCAACCAACTCCCACGTAAAATTACTTTTTTTCAAGCACCTGTTTGGTCTATGAATGGTCCAAAAAACAGCATGTTTTAATTTGTGTTAACAGGCTAGGAATCAATATGTTTAGCTTTACTACATGTACTTTCATAATCCATTATAAAACATTTGCAATTGTCATTAACACTACACATTTTATTACTCGGTTGTTTTTTTTAACTTCTGTTTATTGTCAATTCACATCAACCATAGATGACATATCCATAATATGTAATAAACATACAACAGGGTATATTCCTATTCAAGTCACCCATCAGGTGATCACAGAAACACAATAATACAAAGGCGAAAACGAAAACAGACGGGAAAAAAACATAAAAAACAACCTTTAGCTTGAGACCAATTGAGCTAGAGCTAAACATTCAGTTTGACAGTATCTGTATTCAGATGATGCACCTCAGTATATACGACTCCGTTTTAATGTATTGTAGTCTTTTAAAGTGTTATGGTCATTTACTGTCTTCCACTGCTTCTGTCTTTTAAAATGCATTTACTTGTTTACTGCTGTGTGTCATGTCTGCACTAATTTGTTAAATGTCTAATTTAAATGTTTTTCAAATTTTCATTAATATGATCGTAGAATATAAATAATACTTCCAGTCATAGTAGCATTAAATACGTGGAAACATGACATAACTATACAGATACATTTTAATTTGTTTTTACAATGTAGTACACTTTGTTAATGATATAAATAAATACAAATAATGAGGTTGAATTGTCAGCAAAAGTGGAGACGATGGCACAAGCAATTCTATGACTAATTAAAAACACATTTTTTCATCCATCCTTCGAGCAGCTGCTGCTTATTTGTGTTTACTTGTTTGTTCGGAGCGTCAACAAGAAAACAGTGCACTGTCTCTTTAAGGGCGAGCGCTGCTAGCTAACCGCCCTCTGCTTGTTATTTTCAGCATCAAGATGGCAGTCGTCCCTGAGAGCAGAGTTCTTACTTTCAGCGTTTTTAAATGGAGTTCTTATTCCTCGACATATTTGCCCGAGTAAGTCCCTCGCCCGTCGCCTGGTCCCGCACACAGTATTCGCTCGTATAGTTCCACCTGACCCGGTCCATCGCTGCTGGTCGCGGCCGGCCTCGCTCATCTGCCCGCTCGTTAGCAAGTGTTAGCAAGTGTTAGCTCAGGCTCGGGGATTTGGGACGTTTGATTTTCACATCTTCGCATCCCTTTCGATTTAAAATGCAAGAAAACTGTCGTTAAATAAAAGGTTTATTGTTCAATTTTTTCGTGTTATTACGCATTTATTGTTTTGAGTTTAATCTTTAATGTATTCTTTTAATTGTTGACAAGTCCCACCTCTAACGTAAACACATACCGCAACACTATCTGTTATGTATGTTTTATAAGTCTGTTAGGTAATCTAAAGCCATTTACTTGAATATATGAATCACATTTATTTGTTTAAATAACGAGATTCTACAAATGTTTTAACAATAACACCGGAATGACTTATTTAACCTTTTGTTTTGAATCTGCTGTGTGCAGCCGTGTGATAAACAAGCGTCTACTTTAGCTCAACCGCTGTTCACAGAAATGAAAGCTTGTTTTAAATGTATATCGTCCAGGCTTTTTGAAAATATGTTCACAGGAATTTACGAGTTATTCAAACCCGCTGTTCCACTTGTCTATCACAGAAAATGTCAGTTACAGCATAGCTATACCTGGTCTGCTCTATTCGAGTTAGTCAGTATGTAAACAACGAAGTATTCAGGTTTTATTTCAAATGATTTGTCTTATAATATTTGTCACAATCGCAAAACTTTTTTTAAATTCTCAGATTGCTTAGCCATGACCTGGTTTTAACGTGTGTTTGCATTCTTTCTTCAGAAACATTTTGGTGGACAAACCTAACGACCAGTCTTCCAGGTGGTCTTCAGAGAGCAACTACCCTCCACAGGTAAGTCCTCTGTTCTCACTGACATGAACCATAACAAACATTGTCGTTTTTAACACTGATATGTATCTTTAATATTTTACCTAAAGCTCCATCTGCATCTTAAACCCCAATATCGTTTTCCCTTTACCCTGAGGTGTCCAAAATTGAGCATGTTTTGTTTGCCGTTGCCTTTTTAAAAAATCTCATTGTAGCAGTCAATGGGTGGATGTTATGACACTTTGGCGCCTGTATTGTCTAGCAGTAAATGGCCAGAGGAGGTTGCCGGGCAACCAGCGTAGACCTGATGTTTTTCTCGCTGAAAGCAGGTTGTAATAATGAGAGAAAGCATCCCAGAGTAAACATGTAATTGCCTTTTCTTTTCGTAGTGCTGAAGAAACGAGCATCTTGTTGTGGCTTATCATTTTGCTCATTGTCGTTTCTATGACTTATATGTTAGTGGTCAATCAAGGATGAACAAATGTATTGTTGTGTAACTTATTAGGTTGAATAAAGAAAAAAAACTCTTTGATTTCTAAACATTTATGAATCATCAAAGGCAAGGCAAATAATTGTTTAAAGAGGTCGTCTACTACCATAGTAACCTGGACTTCAAAGGAACGTTTTAAAAAATATATATATATATTTATTTAGTTTAGTTATTCATTTAGCTTTCAAATCATGTTTTTTTTGTACCATAGTGCTTTTATATTTTAAGTGTGTATAAAATAAAAATTATTGGATGTACAGTACTGTGCAAAAGTTTTAGGCAGGTGTGAAAACTTGAAAAATTTGCTCTCAAAAATATTAATAGAAGTTGTTTATATTTATCAATTTACAAAATGCAAAGTGAGAAAACCAAAGACAAATCTAAATCAAATCAATATTTGTTGTTACTACCCTTTGCCTTCAAACCAGCCTCAATTCTTAGAAGGACATTTGCACAAAGTCATGGGTTTTCTAGGATTCTAGTGATGCGTATGATCAACCAATGATACCAAACAGTTGCTCATGATCATCAATTTCACAAGTAGGTTGAAACACTAACTGAAAAAGATACAGCTGTATAGGAGCATAAAACTGGGTGAACAGCCAAACTCTGCTACCAAGCTGAGGTTGTGGACGACAGTTTCATGTCAAAGGTCGTACACCATGGAAAGACTGAGCACAGCAACAAGACACAAGGTAGTTCTACTGCATCAGCAAGGTTGCTCCCGGATAAAGATTTCCAAGCAGACTGGGGTTTCAAGATGTTCAAGGTCTTTTGAAGAAGCACGAAGAAACAACGTTGAGGATCGTAAACACAGTGGTCGGCCGAGGAAACTTAGTGCAGCAGATGAAAGACACATCAAGCTTATTTCCCTTCGAAATAGGAAGATGTCCAGTCGTGCCATCACCTTAGAAACCAGTGGGACCAGGTACACCCATCTACTGTCCGGAGAAGTCTGGCCAGAAGTGGTCTTCATTAGGGCTGAACGATTAATCGCATTTGCGATATAATCGCGATATTCTTCATGGAAGAGTTGCAGCCAAAAAGCCATTCCTCCGACATGGAAACAAGGCGAAGCGACTCAACAATGCTCGAAAGCATAGAAACCGGGGTGCAGAAAAATGGCAGCAGGTGCTCTGGACTGATGAATCAAAATTTGAAATATTTGGATGCAGTTTGTTCGCCAAAGGGCTGGAGAGCAGTACAATAATGAGTGTCTACAGGCAACAGTGAAACATGGTGGAGGTTCCTTGCAAGTTTGGGGCTGCATTTCTGCAAATGGAGTTGGATATTTGGTCAGGATTAATGGTATCAATGCTGAAAAATTCAGGCAGATACTTATCCATCATGCAATACCAGCAGGGAGGCGTATGATTGGCCCAGAATGTATTCTGCAGCAGGACAACGACCCCAAGCATACGGCCAATGTCATTAAGAAATATCTTCAGCATAAAGAAGAAGAAGTCCTGGAAGTGATGGTATGGCCCCCACAGAGCCCTGATCTCTACATCATGGAGTCTGTCTGGGATTACATGAAGAGACAGAAGGACTTAAGAAACATCTACAGAAGATCTTTGGTTAGTTCTCCAAGATGTTTGGAACAAGCTACCAGCTGAGTTCCTTTAAAAACTTTGTGCAAGTGTATCTAGAAGAATTGATGCTGTTTTGAAGGCGTGGGTGGTCACACCAAATATTGATTTGATTGACATTTCTCTTCTGTACATTCACTGCATATTGTTAATTTATGAAAATAAACTATTAACATTTCCATTTTTGAAAGCATTCTAAGTTTACAGCATTTTTTCACACCTGCCTAAAACCTTTGCACAGTTCTGTATATATATTTTTTAATTTAAATATAACATACACATATTCACAGTGTTTGTTTTTGTTGCCATTAAACAAACAACTAGATCCTCAACAACTGAAGAAATAACAAAATCGCAGTTATGACTGAGGATTTTTTATTTTATCTACAGTATCTTCAAGAGTCATGTGGTCTGTATATTCTGCTATGCCCGACTCAAGTTCTCAGATAATACTCACGTAGGGTGCATCTAAGTCTAATGCCAAAGCACAAACTAAAATTAAATAAAAAATAAAAAAAACTTTTTAAAAGGAGGAAGATCCTGCCAATGATCTTTTAGGTATATTATTGTAATCACACAATTATAATTATACCATTACATTATTAAAAATAAAATTTAAAAGTTTTATTTTGTTTTGTTGTATATGATTAATAAAGATTCCTAAAATGACTGTCAACTATATATTTTTGCAACAAGTCAAGTACTGAGGAATCTTCATACGAAAAATGAATTTAATAAATATATAAAACATAAAGATACAATATGTTTTAACCACAACATGGTCATTTCACGATTCTGCACTCAAAATCTTTATACTGACATTCATTTGCATTCTACCTCTTTCCCGTAGGAGTGACTAAATGTTGCTCTTGAAGCTTTAATAAAACGTCCCTGAGCTGACGTCAATGAGAATCCTGTATGTCGTTTAGCATCACTTTGTTAGTAGATTAACAAGCTGTGGCTTTTCAATCAGGCAAATAACCCAGAGTGCATGATGCACTTCTATAAATCGTGTCCTTGAAAACCTACTGTCCTACTAGTTACTCTCAAATTGAAGGCGAGAACATCTCCAGGAACGAACAACAACTGCTCTAGTCATTGTTTGTTAAATAACTGTTGCGGACGGTGGCTGAAAGTGAAATCTTACCTGTCATTGTTCCCTGTTTACAAGTTCCTCATCAGCGCTTGCCTGTCCTTCGTTGCAGTTTCTAATCCTGAAGTTGGAACGGCCCACGATCGTTCAGAGCATCACCTTCGGGAAGTATGAGAAAACCCATGTCTGCAACCTGAAGAAGTTCAAAGTGTTTGGTGGGATGAGTGAACAGAACATGACAGAGCTTTTGTCCAGGTGAGGGCGTCGACTCCACACTTATCAGTCGTTTTTCATCTTGATCATGATTATTTTATACATTTGATGAGCTGTCATGTGATGAGGAGGCACACGTTAATTAAAAAAACAGATTCCACTTGGTTTTTGGATGGAAAACATTTTAAAAAACAATGTATACCATCATAAGTTGGACTGTAGTGTTAAAAAAATATTGATATTGTCTAACCTTTATTATTTTATTATTTAAAATGTTCTTGACTTTAGCAGTTGGATTCAAAAAACACTGGCTCATTTTTCTTTCAATTAGTTTTAGTATTATTCATTTGAAAAGTAAAATCCTCAAGATGAAGAAAAACTAAATAAAATAAAAAATGCTAAACGTATGCAACAGTACAATTAAAATGTTAAGTAAGGTTTAAAGCTTTAATCAAACCTACTTGGATTTCTTCCGCCTCGTTTCATGACATGAAGCATGAAAAATGTAGAGGGCCCTCAAACACGTCAGTATACTCACAGACGTGATGGTACATAAATAAATCAAAACCGTGTACTTTAAGAACATTTTGGCTGTCAAAGAGTTCAACATTTCAGGTTTTGTTGTAGTCTCAAATTAATGATACAACTACATTCCTAAACTGGAGAAAAATAAAAGCATTTTTGTCTTCTCCTTGATTCCTTCCTAGTGGCCTTAAGAACGACTACAACAAGGAAACATTCACCTTAAAGCACAAGATTGACGAGCAGATGTTTCCCTGCCGGTTTGTCAAAATAGGTGAGTTTGATCTTTGTGCGTCATCTTAAAAAATTCAACTTGTTCAACTTCATTTCACGGTTCTTTTCCAGTTCCCCTGATGTCCTGGGGTCCTAGTTTTAACTTTAGCATCTGGTACATTGAGCTCCACGGAGTAGAAGATCCCAACGTGGTGCAGCCCTGCCTTAACTGGTACAGCAAGGTGAGAGGATTTTTCCGTGAAGATGCTATTGGCTTCACTCTTGGACACCCTACTTCTGACACCACTTGTAGCAAAGCGTGTGTGTGCATTTGTTTGTCATGGAAACGTACATGTACACCTACAAAGTGTGATTAGTAAATATGTATGTATGTATGTATTTTAAGAACATCTTTTTACTTCATAATGTTTTCCAGCTATTTTAAGCTGTACTTAACCAGTAACAAGGTTAACTAAAGGATCATAATAAAATCTACCAAAGGTATTTTGATAGATTGGTTTGTTCAGGGAGGCCTAATGCATCAATCTTCTTCAATCTCTAGTGTTCTCCTTTTCTTTTAATTCATATATTTGTAATTCTATTTTAAGGTCTAACACACCAGTTTTTAGTTTTGGGTCAGAGATAGAATTGCGTTCTGTTGCATTCTTCACTATCATGTAGTCAAGTGCACTTGTAGACTCTGCAACTGGAGATAATTGTTTTCATAACTATGCTATTACACTGTTCTTACAGTGGAGGGCGCCACAAACAAATATGTTAAATCTAATGCTGGTTAAACATGTTTGTTTTTTTAAGTCTGAAACTTAAGTAAACTATTGAGCAGTGTGTGGGACAAGTTACCTATTGAATTGTGTGGGATTACAGTACAGAGAACAGGAAGCCATCCGCCTTTGCCTCAAGCACTTCCGGCAACACAACTACACCGAAGCCTTCGAGTCGCTACAGAAGAAAACTCGGATAGCACTTGAACACCCCATGCTCACCCACCTGCACGACCGTCTGGTGCTACAGGGCGACTTCGACGCCTGCGAGGAGCTCATCGACAAAGCAGTGAGAGGTACGGCCGCCTCTTGACTTCTACCTTGACGTCCACTTTTTCATCCACTTCATTGATTTTTGTGGTTTCGTTTTTTTTTTGTGGCTGCAGACGGCTTGTTCAACCAGTACATCAGTCAGCAGGAATACAAGCCGTGCTGGAGCCAGATCATCCCAAAATGCAACAAAGGTACAAGCGCCCAAGAAATCAACCGAGACGACATGAACAGTGAGAGCAATCATTGATGCGGGAGTTCCCGTCCAAATATGTCAATGACGCCGTGTGGCTCTGTTGCTAAAGCTGCTCTCCCTCCCTCTTTCACAATCATCCTCGCCATCATCGTCATCCTTCTCTCACGCTCCATTGTCCCCGTCTTCCTCTCCTCCCGTGCAGGTGATGGCGACGACAACAGGCCGGGGATGAGAGGAGGCCATCAAATGGTTATCGACGTCCAGACGGGTGAGACGCCGGCGTTATGACTTGGCAGTTTAAGAGAGAGCGCTGACTCACGCCCTCCTCTGCAGACATATTTCCCCTTAAACAAATTATGCTCCCGACAGTTCCGCCAGACTCGAGCCGTCTTCTCGGAGGAGGGCATTTATTCTTAAAATGTTCAAGCGTCGTGACGTGACAGACTCACAGCTTTTGTTTTAGTCGCTCAATGTTCCCGTCAACGTGTCTGGCACAAGAAGCTGGTTCTGTGTTCTGATTGGCAGTGCAGATTAAGTCTGGATATAAACGTACTTATTAAAACATGAGCTTCTTCTCCTTTAAATAGAGTGCAAGTACAGTTCAACCCTTTTATGACTATAATTATTTACAGCTGACACTTTGCATTTAGATGCTATGGTTATAGAAAGTGGTAAAAATGTTCTATTAGACCATTTCCCTTTTTTTCCAAGTAACATTTTCCACTTCTACAGTTATTCAACATAAATGTAATAACAGTTTAAATGGGAACAGAAAGACAAAACAAAACAGAGGTTTTCAACTTTATGGAAGGGTATCAACTGAAAAATTGCATTTTAACAAACTACAGTGATCCCCAATGACAAATCTGCGTTAAACTCAAACACGTGAAACAACTCTGTCCAGTGGGTTGTGTATTGACAAGACTGGTGATATGATGCAGTATCATGATACAGGGGCAAAGATACAAAAACATTGCAATACTTTAAGGTACAAGAATACATTTGTAGTATTGCAATACAAGCAGACACTCTTGAAGTCGTAATTACTCATTTTGTTTTAACAAAAAATGTCCAAACACTGGCTTTGAAAGCTGTCGGAGTCAACTGTATCCTCTTGTTCTTAGTCATCTCCGGGATGAAAAGGGACTGCATTTTTCCTATAGCTGCTGTGGCCGTAATGACTGCTGCCATCTAGCGGCCAGAATTTTATTTGCAATAAAAATATGAACAAATGCTGAGAATATTTGAAAGTTGATTCTGATTTTTTTTTTTTTAAATGGTTTGATACACACTTTAAAAAAAGGAACTTTTAATCATAGTGTTAATATAATTTAAAAGTCAAATTTAAAAACCAACAAAAAAAATAATACAGTGCTGTTGAGTATCCATACACTAGGGTAAAACAAAAAACCTGCTGATATATCGGTGTCCTTTAAACTTTAAACTTGGTGTTATGGCTATACAGAAGAAATTAACCATTCAAATGAGACCCTTTCGTGATGCAAATTTCCTGTAAATGTTTCTTCAGAGACCGTGTATGTTTTTGGAGGCTGGGACGGCACACAGGACCTGGCTGACTTTTGGGCCTACAGCGTTCAGGAGAACCAGTGGGCGTGTCTCTCCAGAGACACAGAGAAAGAGGTGACTAGTGAGGAGGATCTCGTGTGTTTATTTAAGTTGATAAATCAACACCTCAATCATTTTTATCTGCCCCGTCTCCTCCAGAACGGCCCGAGTCCTCGATCGTGCCACAAAATGTGCATCGACTCGCAGCGGCGTCAGATCTACACCCTGGGTCGCTACCTGGACTCCAGCGTTCGCAACAGCAAGACGCTAAAGAGCGACTTCTACCGCTACGACATCGACGCCAACACATGGACGCTACTTAGCGAAGACACAGCGACAGATGGGGGACCGAAGCTCGTCTTTGACCATCAGGTAAGAAGACACTCGCTGCCATCCAGAGGATCAATAAAGTTTATCTATTTCACTAAAAGGTAGCACAAAAACTTCTTCCGACAAACTTCTTTACATACAACTATCTGTATCTAAAGCTCCTGCTGACCACATAAAATTAGTCAGTGGGCAGTACGTTGTGGATTACACTAATAAAATAACCTCTTACTGCCATCAACTTTTGTCGTATTTAGTGTAGGGTTACTGTTCCTTAAAGAGTCTTAAAAGGCTTTAAAATGATTGAAAATTCAATAAAATACGTTTTGGAAAAGCCATAGTTGGAATTTAAATATCTTGATTTTCAAAAGTCTTTTAAGATTGTATGCTTGTTTCAAAACAGTCTATTAAAATGGGTAAGGATGGAAAAAAAAGATGGTTTACAGATTGACAAACTATCACAATGGCATAACTAACAAAACAGTTAAGTTTACATTTATTTATTTGAGAATTAAAGAGAGTTTGTCCAACCAACATTTGTCTTCACCGTTAAAGGTGGTACCAGCAACATGTACAGTGCACGTGTATTTTGTGCAGGATATTGTATTTTTTGTTTCAATACATAAACTTTTGGGTAAAAGTGTCTCTAAACCCATGTTATTAATGAGGTGTTTTTTTGTTTTTCATTTTTTTTAATTTTGGTTGATTGTCAAGTTTTCCTTTATTTCAATTTAAAAAGTCATGAATATATTTTGCCTAAAGCTGTAGGAACCCTGTAGTGTCTAATACAAGTCTAACATGGGGTTAAGATATTGACAATATATGTAGCAGAGAGACTGAGTGTTGTCCCTGATCTGACGTTGGGTCTGTAGATGTGCATGGACTCGGAGAAGCACATGATCTACACATTCGGTGGTCGAATTCTAACGTGCAACGGCAACGTGGAGGACAGCAGGGCGTCGGAGCCTCAGTTCAGCGGTCTGTACGCCTTCCACTGCCAGGCCGGCACGTGGAGCCTGTTGAGGGAAGACTCGTGTAACGCTGGGCCGGAAGACATCCAGTCTCGCATCGGACACTGCATGTTGTTCCACATGGTGAGTCCAGCGCACTTAAAAACAACCACATGGACGCTGCCGCTCACACCCCTGTGGTGCGTCTTTTCAGAGAAACCGCTGCCTGTATGTGTTCGGGGGTCAAAGGTCGAAAACCTACCTCAATGATTTCTTCAGCTATGACGTGGATGGCGACCACGTGGAGATCATCTCTGATGGAACCAAGAAGGACTCTGGAATGGGTGAGTTCATCTTCTTACTCTTTGAACTGGTGTGTCTTCCCAGGTCCTCCACATCTCTTCCTCTAGTTCACCGCTCCACTAGAAGAACTCACATTTCTCCGATCCTTAAAACTCTTCACTGGCTTCCAGTTTCTTTCAGGATCAACTTAAAAATTCTGGTTCTTACTTTCAGATCTATTCATGGTCAGGCTCCTCCTTACATCACTGATCTGATCCAGCCTTATACCCCAGCTCGGGCTCTGAGGTCTGTGGATCAGAATCTACTGATGGTTCCTGAACACGGTTCAGGACCAGAGGAGAGAAATCCTTCCAGACTGTTGCTCCTAAGCTTTGGAACGATCTTCCTCTCCCTCTGTGTTTGATGATCTACTGACTCCTTCAAGAAACATCTTAAGACATTCTTATTTGTTCAGGCTTTTCCTTGATTTTCTGGAACTCCTGTGTTGTTCTCAGTATTATCTTGTCCTTAAAATTATATATTTTATTAAGTAGTGTTTTGATTGTTTAAGCGCTTTGTGACCCTGGTCTGGAAAAGTGCTATATAAATACAAATTACTTATTCTTCATCATCAACCTCGTCATTGTCTTCCTCTTTGTGTCCAATCATCTTTCTCCCTAAGTGTTTCTCCTAACATCTGACTTGCTTCTCATCTTTGGAGTCAATTAACCTCAGAAAGTTCATCTTGCACTCTTTGAAATCTATCACAATTAAAAATATTTTTCTTTAACCTTGCGTGACCAGCCACACTGTGTCTCTCTGTCTTTTGTTAAATTAGAATGCTGCTCAGATCCTTTCAGCGTTTGTTGCCATGGCAACGGGCTCGTATTTTATCAACTATAACGCTCTCGATAGCCTTGGTTTTTGCTACAATATTGCTGTTATTATTGCGCCGACATAGAGCGGCGCTCGGCGGAGTACTGACCCCTTGTTTAAGCTGTGTGGTTCTGACCGTCTGCTGTTCGTTGGTCCACAGTGCCGATGACGGGCTTCACGCAGCGAGCCACCATCGACCCCGAGCTGAACGAGATCCACGTGCTGTCGGGCCTGAGCCGGGACAAAGACAAGCGCGAGGAGAACGTCCGGAACTCATTTTGGATCTATGACATCGCACGCAACAACTGGTAGGAGAACAAAACTCAAAACACACACACACACACGCCTCATTTCACTGATGTTCCTGCGATTGTCGTGACGCTGGCGAAGCAGTGAAAAAGACACACAAACTCTTCACACTTCACTTGGTTCTGTGTGTGTGTGTCATGTTTTTAATCAGTGACTGGAAAAGGACAGGCCGTCCTGCTGCTGCCTGCTCTGTTCCAGCACACCGCCCGCTCTGAGCCAGACACACACTTGTGACAATGTTTGCTTGTTTTTGTTGAGCTTGTGTGTGTGTGTGTGAGTGTAGTTGACACACACACGTGGGGTTGTGTAATAGACGTTTTGCTGCGTCGCCCTTCAGGTCCTGTGTGTACAAGAACGACCAGGCGGTGAAGGAAAACCCAAGCAAGGCTCTGACGGAGGAGGAGCCGTGTCCGCGCTTCGCACACCAGCTGGTCTACGACGAGATGCACAAGGTAACACAATCGCTGGCCGAAGCGACACTTGTGAAGTCGCGCGCTTGTTTGTTTTGTGCGACTGAATAGACACGTCAGCGTTTTTGTGTTCGAATTATGAGCGAGTTCTAAATGATCCGACCACTGGGTTGAGTAAATAGAAACCATTAATATAAGTACAGAAGAACCACAATGGTGGCGCTACAGATGTGATCTCATCATCAACCTGCAGCTGATGATGTGTTGCAGTTTAACGCAGATATTTTCTTCTGCTTTTTTTTCTTTTGAAATATATTTTGCAACAAAAATATTGAACCACGCTTCAAAAGATTAGCCACAGTTATGCTAACATATATTGTATATATTTCTTTTTACTGCCATGTTGAATAGTATAGTTATAAACACTTAAGAAATGTTTTTTTGAATTATTTTATTATATATTAAAGAGTGTTTTATTCATAGACGGTGTGTGTGTGTGTGTTCCCTAGGTGCACTACCTTTTCGGTGGAAACCCGGGGAAATCATGTTCTCCAAAGATGCGGCTGGACGACTTTTGGTCCCTCAAACTCTGTCGCCCCTCAAAGGAATACCTGCTGCGACACTGCAGATACCTCATCAGGAAGTACAGGTGAGCTGCTGCAGGCTTCTTAAAAAAAAAAGCTGTGAGAGTCACCATTTCTGACGCGATTCAGTTTGATGTAACGATGAGTGTTCAAGAATCACTGCTGCGCCTCTAACGCCATCAAGTGGTAGAACTGTGCAATTGCAATTTTGTTTGTTTCATCTGGTCAGGTTCGAAGAAAAAGCGCTGTCTGAACCACTAAGTGCACTCAAGTACCTGCAGGACGACCTGTCACTCACAGTGGACCACACTAACCCAGACGAGACCAAAGAGGTACAGGCAGCCACGCAGACGCGTTGTCACGACGACAGACGAGCTGACGGTTGTTTTTGCTTCAGTTTCAGCTCCTGCCGTTAGCACTGTTCAAGTCCGGCTCAGACTTCATCCCCCTCGGTAAGAGACTCCAGCACCTCCCAACAAAACACACGTTGAAAATATTTTTCTCTTTCTTCATTTTACTTAAATGTCCAATTAAAGTCAAACATCACAGTTAGCTTAGCTATGCACTGGAGTCTAAGATTTTTCTTCTAAGAAGGGTTGCCAGGTCCAGCAAAAAATCGACAATAAACCTGCCCCAGAGAACAAAAACAATCCAAACACAACCTCTATTGTTAAAACAACACACAATAAGGCCATTTTTTTTTAAGTATTGGGCTTAAATCTAACCACTTTAGCAACAACATTGCTTCCAAGATCCAGCTACTGCTAATATCACTGTGGAATGAATGAATGAATTTACTGTGAACTTGTCAGCTGACGTCTTTTCATGCGTCCCAGGCTTCTCCGACGTGGACCAGACGTACGCTCAGAGGACGCAGCTTTTCGACACGCTGGTCCACTTCTTCCCGGACAGCATGACGCCCCCCAAGGGCAACCTGGTGGACCTCATCACCCTCTAGCGCACCGCCCACCTTCCCCCTCCAGCGCCGGTAGAGCGCCAACAAGCAGCACTGCGTGTGTTTTCTGTTTCCCTCCAACAGTAGCCAAGCACACCGTTTTTCATTTGGCACAAGCAGACCGACGAAACAGGGATCCACGTCGCCACCTGCAGGTCGCTCTCAAACCCACAGTCCGTCACAGACGAAGGTGTGTCAGCATATTTCACTCCCAAATGCACCGACATCTCGATGTTGAAGAGTGAACCCGACAGAATATCATCACTAGTTCTTTCCGACCAACTGTCGAAGTTGACTGTGAGGACGACGTCTTTAGTTTCACCGCAGATATTAACTCAAGGCTTTCCACGTCTCTGTCACTACAAACCAAAGCCTGCTCTTCTGCTACGAATGTGATGCATTCATAACAATGTGTTTCATCTTAAAAGCTACGCCGGTCATCAACAAGTCGTCATCATGAGTTTAGATCACAAAAGGTTGACAAAACGTTTCCTTTCATATTGTGATTTAGCGCATCGTTCCTGTACTGCTCAAGCTAGCTCATTGCTAAATTGCTGCTAGCTGACCTTGAACTATCTATTTTAAATTAGTGTTGAAATTGTGGAAATACAAAAAAAAAAAAGATAAATTCGTTAAGATTTATACTTTCACTATCATGGTGGTTGTAGATAGGTGGCGCTCACGCGCCATCTAACATCCGTTTGTAACTCCATCTTCATCTACTTGATACACGTTGATAACATTTTAATGTCGACTCATGCAAGACTTCAGTTTTTACTCACCAGATTTAATGCATCTATGGTTTGTTGTCCAGCTAAGACGACATCGCAGTGTGAAGAGACATGCTAATGCTGCTAGTTAGCATCGTCTCACGATCAGCTTATATTTCTACCCGAATGTAAAGTGATTAAGCAGTTTTAAATTAAATGATCCATTGTGAGTCTAAATACATTTATGGGAATTAAATGTTGAGTCTAAATTGAAAATATATTATTAGACTTACAATGATGATGATTATGACTTTCTAGCCATCAAACAATACAGCAAAACAACAGTAATATGAACTTTTGAAGTGAAAATGCTTCTCACAGAATTGATTTAATTCATGTTTGCTAACACAGAGTTAGCTACTGTGTGATGAAGTGGAATTAAATGGAGATAGTTCAAAAGGTGCATTTTTTTTTTTGCATTTCATGCAACAACATTTCTTCAATACATTCTAAGCAATTTCTTTGCTAACCAATGCCTGCCTACCTATATACAAACATTAAACTGTTCTTAGTAGTAGTTGTTTGAATCCACACTCATCACATTCTTTTTTGTCTGGTCAATGCTAAGTCGATGCTGCGTCACATCTTCAGCCGTCGAAAATCTGAGGTAGAATTAAAGAGCGACGTAGTGGATCCGTCTCGAGGCCGAGGGATCTGACTCTGTTCAGAGCTGCAGTGAAATGTGCTGACTCATGTTTGTGTGTGTGAAGGATGGTTTGGAAGAAGAGCCCAAATATGCCAAATGATGACATCATCACTTCAACACCGGTTTGATTTCTTTGATTTCCCGCCCGGCCGGAGCCCCCCGAGCCGGTTCTGTCCGTGAATGTGTCGGGAACAGGCGTGTTGTGTAATAATGTACATAAGAAATAAAGATTGTATTTTGTTCAACTCCTGCTCGGGCTTTGATTTGGAAAATCTTTATTAGCAAAATATGGATTGACAAAAAAAACAAAAACGGTTCCAGTGTTTCAGACCCCTGTTGTCCGCTCGCTCGCGCGGGCAGACCATAAATACACAACAAACATAATGCACTTTGGTGAGGAGTCGGACATGCAAAGTGAAGCAATGGATGAACAGGCTGCCGGTTGAAATCCCTCATTGTCTTACAGTGTGATCGACGTAGTCTGGGCCTTTGTCCACATCAGTGTGTGTCAAACCTTTTATCATTTAATTTTCAATAATGTCATGAATTAATTGCTTTTCCTTTTATGACCTATGAAATTATTTGAATATATATTTAAATTTTCTTAGATGTTTATACCCTAAAACTGTTGTTTAATTATTTTATATATATTCATTTGCTAAAAGATCAATGAAAATAGTTGTATATTTTCTCACTTTTTACAAAATAGAACTAAACGATAGGTTTTAAATTGGATTTAATTATGTCAATTGAAGGTTTTATATTTAATGTTCTTTTAAGGAAGTACAATTATAGTAAAGTATAGTAAGTAAAAATTATTTCCCTCCTGTATTCTCATTTATAAGCATTTCTTCTTGTTTTATTTATTAAATTATAGGCCTAATACAACATTGTGTCTTATGAGAATGTTTTTAATTTTTAAAAAAAAGGCTGAATAATGTGATGTCATCTCTTCTAAAATAAATCTGATGTTTCAAGGCTTCAGTCCAGTCAGATAAGTGACTATATTCGACACCATGCTTGAGTTGCTGGACAAAGACCCAGTTTGACATAAACATTCTTTACACTCGTGGCATCATTTATCTACACAAACATCAACAGTCGTGACTCAAACGTGTCACAGAGTCGTGTCAACGCGCCGTCTGGACTCTCAGACTTTTTCCCATCTCTGTTAATCCAGCAGATTATCTGACTTGTTCAAAGAAAACACGACCAGTGATTCTCGACGCTCGATTCAATCGTCTACAGAAGTGCGACACTTTCACCTGAAGGGGGCGCTGTTTGCTCGAATCAAGAAGTTTCCTGTCTCGAATTAAACGGTTGTACGAAAAAACCTTTTCTTTTTCATGAAAAACAAAATAATTAAGGTTTTGCTGGAGACAAATAAAGAAAATAAATTATTGAAAATTAAACGCTGCTACAGTCCGACAGTGAAAGTGAAACACTTCTGTATTTTATTATTATTATCATTTTAAAATGACGTCGTATATTTCATTCACACCAGATTATGATACAAAGATAAAAAAAGTGTTGTAAAATAAATTTTCCCGCCCTCAGTTCTTGTGAGATTCTGGGATCTCAAAAAGTCTTGGAAGGAAGATGTGGGGGTGATGGGGGGGTCGGGGGTGGGGGGGTCACAAAAGTGTGTGTCCTACAGGTGTGTGTCCTCCTCGTCCAGCAGCTCCTCCTTCAGCAGGTTGTCGATGGGGACGATCCAGTTGTCGTTGAACTCTCCGTTGAGCGCCACTTTCTTCTCCTGCATCTCCGGCTGCACCTCCATCACCTCCAGGGTGGGGTTGTCGTGGTAACCGTTCTCCACCGCGTGCAGCTCCTCCGTCAGGTGCTGCTGCGAGGGGGCGAGCAGGGGTCAGAGGTCACGCCCGGAGAGACAGCGTGGTTGGGTCCTGGAGACTCACCTGGGTCTCGCCGTAGGGCTTGCGGTGGTGCGAGGCGCACACGGCCAGGATGACGATCATGATGAGCAGAGCGCCGCACGACGCCAGGATGGCGATCAGAGTCCTGTTGTCGTTAGGCTTCTGCGCGAGAGAGGAGCAGAGTGAGCAGAGTGGTCTCTGAAAGAGTGACCTGTGTGACCTCTCACCTTTGTGATGTCCGCGAACTGCTCCGACGCCAGGAACGTATTCACTGCAAACACATTATAAATAGTATTTGGTTCATTTATATGTAATTATAATTGAACATTCAAATGAATGAATAAATGAAATGTTTTTACCTTTGCCGTTTATGCTCACGCTGTCAAACAGGACTTTGTCTTTGTGGTGCTTCATCTGCAGGACACACTCGCCCTCCACGTAGTTTGCCATCAACCTCTGGCAGAGCTTGACCAGGTCCTTGTTCGCCTTATCCTGCACCTACACACACACACACACACAGCAAAATCACACACAAACACCAGAAACGCACACACATAACACAGGAGGAACATGATGTGATAGAAAGATGAATCGTTTAGGTGCATTAGTGTGTTTGTGAGTGTGTACATGCGTGTGTGTGTACGTGTGTGTGTGTGTGTGTGTGTGTGTGTGTGACTGCAAGTATGAGTGCAAATCTACATGTTTGTGTATGTGTGCGTGTGGTTAGTTTATGTGTGATGTTTTGGTGTGTATGTATCCGTGTGTTTGTGTGTGTTTATCTGTCCGTTTACATGTGTGTGTGTACTTGTGTGTACATGTGTGCGTGTACATCAGTTTGTGCATGTGTGTGTGTATGTACTTTTCTTTATTATTTTTTTTATCTTTTGTGTATATGTGTTTATGTGTATGTGTTTGTGTGTGTTTGTCTGTTCTTGTACATGTGTGTGTGTACATATCTTGTGTACATGTGTTTATGTGTAAATGTGTGTGTGTGTACATATCAATGTGTTTGTGTGTGTTTGTCCGTTCTTCTGATGTTATCATATTTTATTGTTCTGATGTTATCCTGAGGGATCAATAAAGTTCTACCTAACCTGACCTAACATTGTACATGTGTGTGTGTGCTAAATCAGTGTCTGTGTGTGTGTACATATTTTGCGTACATGTGTTTATGTGTAAATGTGTGTGTGTTTGTGTTTGTCTGTTTGTGCACGTGTGTGCGCTTGTGTGTGCAGCAGGAAGAGGAGTGGTCAGGGTGGAGGTCTTCCTCAGACAACACAATACATGTTCAGGAAGTCTGGCTCTGAGAGCTACAATCAAGTCTCACCTCTTGGCCACTGTTGAGGACGTACTGTGGAGCAGAAGAACAAAGTTAGACTCAGTCCTGACTCTCTCGCTCACTCGCTCACTCTCTCGCTCACTCTCTCGCTCACTCTCTCGCTCACTCTCTCGCTCACTCTCTCACTCACTCTCTCGCTCACCCTGAACGACTCAGTCAAGCCCTCCGCGGTGCTGACCACTGCGGTGTGTGTCTCTGCTGTGCTCCGTGGGGCGCTGGAGGTCAGCGGGTCGGCTGGTCCGGCTCTGGCCGTGGTAAAGGGCTGGCGAGTGGAGGCCGGGGTCACGGCGGGGGTCAAGGCCGGGGTCAAGGCCGGGGTCACAGCCGGGGTCACGGCCGGGGTCACGGCCGGGGTAACGGCCGGGGTCACGGCCGGCGTCGTTTGCTTGACTTCCGCTGGCGCGGTGGTTTTGGCTATTATTGCAGTCGTGGGTGCGTCTGTTGCTATGACGACAAAGAATGTGACTGATTAACTTGTGAGTCGCATCAGAGTGAGTGTCAACACGCCTTAAAAAAGTTGAATGCAAAAACAAGAGAGTAGCAAAAAGTTATCAAAACCTGGCGACACTATTGTCTTCACAGCCGGAGACTGATTATTTTTGAAGGTCATAGGAAGTGTTCCTACCTTGCTTCCCGACCTGCGGACTCGTCCGGGGGGGCAGTGTGGTGGGCTCTCTGGTCTGACTCGGTTTCACCGTAACAGTGGTGACTTGGGTCGCCGTGGTCGTCCCTGACGGCACCGTGTTGATGTTCGTCACCGTCTTCAGAGACGTTGCCGCGGCCACCGTGGTCTGACTGGGCGGCAAAGCGACACTGCCCGTGTCATTGGCGAGCACCGCCGGGGCGAGTGTTTTTACCGATGCTTGGGAAGTCACGGGAACGATCGGCGTCACGGGCTCCGTGGCCGCCTGAGTTTTACCGGAAGAAGCCACGCTGGTGGGGACGACAGTGATCGGCACTTGTGAGGATTTAGAAGGCGGTTCAAAGGTCACCGGATGCACGACGACTCCGGCCGTGGTCTTGGCATCTGTGGCGACCACGGTCGGCGCCAGAGTGGGTTCGGGCTTGGCCGCATCCGTGGCCGCTACGGTTATCAGCATCTGAGCCGTCGTCGGTGGATCGTTAACATTGGCAACCGTGGGCGCTTCGGTCGGCGCCCCGCCGGGTCCGGCTGTGGTTTGGTCCTTCGTCACCGTGGCCTCCGAAGCGCCACCTTGTGACCAGACGCCGTGACACGAGAAGCCTGGAGACAAAGAGAGGAAGGGTGAGTGGATTCCAAGCAAACGGAAGGGAATGAAGCCCATAACGAAAAAAGGACAAAACTCTTTACCAAGACATTTTAAAAAGAAAACATTAAACCTGAACCAACAGATAAATTGAACCAATACAACAAAAAAGACGGGATGAAATTGGTTGCTTAGCAACAAAGTTAATGGTCAAATTATTACACCCTTAGTGTCACAGCGGGAGTGTTTCAGACTAGAGCGGTTTCTCTGCATCTTGTTCCTCCAGTTCACTTAATCACACGATAATTTAAACAACGGACTTTCCAGCCTCAAGATGAACGTATTATTGTCCCTGATTTCACGTGAGATTTTCTTTCCCCTGACTATGTCTATATTTAATTAAATGATTTGCTGTCTTTTTTATTTTATTTTGTTGGCTACTTTTATTGTATAAAATGACCAACAAGAAGTAAATAAAACAAATCTTGTTTAAATCTCAGTCACTACTCTCCAGCTTTCTTCTGATCTTATGACACTAGAGGTTGTCAAGAATCTGGCAATATTTATCATGATACGGGGCGACAATATGATTTATTGCGATAAATCCTGTAGTAACGAGGATATATTTGTAGTATCGTCCGAGTACTTGACTCTGGTGTTGCAGAATTTACAGACCACATGACTCTTGACGAAGTCGTAACTGCTTTCATTTGTTAAATGATGAAAAGATTGCGGGAATCAACTGTATCCTCTTGTCCTCAGGCATCACCAATAATTCTTTTTAGCTTTTTCTTTTAGCTACGGAGGACGTGAGGAATGCCATCGAGCAGCCGGAAGTTTCATTGCAACACAAAAATGAGCAAATATTTTCATATTAATTGTAAAAAAAATAGATATATTTTATTTGACACACATTTTTTTAAGCATGAACCATAAAATAACTTTAATTCAAAATAAAATGCGAGAAAAAAACAAAAAATAAAAACATAACAACCGTAGTGACCAGTGCCGTCGGTGCCGGTCAACAACAAGAGCAGCTTATAACTGGTATTTCAGTTCCTTTTATCTGACACTTTTCCCTAAATATATATCCGAACACTCATTAGGCCGTGACCTCGTGACCCCGGCTGTCACTCCTGCGCCTGTTTCTTTGCATGAGACAGAAACACTCGTCCTCCTGCTATCAGAGCTGTTTTCACCTCACACACACACACACACACACACACACACAAACATTCCTCACGAGCCGGTGTGTTGATCCCTCTATCATCTGCCAGCATCATCTGTTCATGATCCACGAGTCAAGCTTCCACTCATCCAACCGTCTATCCTTCAGGTCATCCATCCATCCTGGACGTATCTGTTATTGCCTCAGGAGGTCGCGTGACCCACGTCACCTGCCCGTCCGTCATCCCCGACAGGACCGCTGCGGGTGAAAGTCATTTACGGAGAAGGTTTGACCCGAGAGTGACCACGGTCCCAGGACTCAAGTTATGTCTCCGTCACCGTGTCCGGCCCGGTGTGAGAACCCGACTGCCGTTCTTTCCCTGGATCGTCTTCCCAGGCTGGACTCTCTTCAGTCACAGGAAGCAGCTTTGTTGACGTGAACTCCAGTGTCTGCAGAGCTACACGTAGTGGCGACTGTTGCGTAATCCAAAAATATGTTTTAATAATCAATATTAGATACAAAATCATTTAAAATGTGCCTCAGACTTTAATTTAATTATAGACTGTTTTAGTGATATGTTTTATTTTTTATTTACCATTTTTTTATTTCAGTGAATGTAACATTTTAAATGTTGAAACAAACCTTTTTTTTTTAGCATTAATTATTTTATTTTTTATAATTTAATTCAATAATGTCTACATTTAAAGGCCGATATTGTTTTTTTTAAATTAATTAAAAATTTAAAAATTGAATATTTTCTAAATTATCTTTTACACATAGTGTTTGATTTTTTAAATTCCAATTATTCAAAAATGAAATTCAATATAAAAATGAGCCGATCTACAATCAGTGCTGAATTGGATTAGTCTGGTAAAATAAGATACAATAGAATAGAATTATTGTAATTTTATTATGAAACGCTATAAAAAATATATTTATTTTCAAAATTTGAAATTGTTTAATAGAAACAAATAAAATCTCTCAATAAACAAATTGTTTGATACGATTACTCCGAAAATATTCAATGCTTTTCTTTTAAAAATACCAAAGATAAATTCAAAAAAATAAATTCAAAATTTCAATATTCTGATGGCTAACCTACTTGTCGTTTAATCTCCATTTTTAAAACCTTTAAACATTTTAAATATGTAAACAAACCAAACAGCTAACGCTAACCAGCATAATCCCTTCTACAATATAACTCATCATCAGTTTGAACCTGCAGAGTCTGTTTGCTCCCAAGAGGTCACCAGAGGTCACAGGGTGCTCCCCCACCCCCCTTTTAGCTCAATACTTGGGGTCCCACTGTTTGCTTCCAGGGGGCGTCCCCGGGTTCCTGCGGAGTGTGAGAATCTGGGTCCAGACCCATTAAAGCCGAGTGACAGCAGGCAGGGTCCACTTTGATTGTTGGTCCTCGAAGGTCGTGTCGTTCATGAAAGACGCCCCAATAAAAAGGCCCCACACAGACCGGAACAAGAGGAGGAGCCGAAGCCTCTGATTGGCTGTTAGTAGAATGTTAAATAGTAAATTTGAGTTGTGTGTTTCTGATCTTTGTGTACTTCATCTTCGAGTTACTTAAGTATCTTTCTGATACATCATATCACACCATTCATCTTCATCTCCACTCATCCATTCTTCCTCTTCACCAAAGAGTCTTTAGAGAGTCTCCTTCATTCATCCATCCATCTTTGTACTCTTTTACTTCATGATAGCAGTTGATCAGTCAACCAACCCGTGGCTCATCCATCCATCCAGACCTCCACTTATCTACTCATCGTTCATCCATCCTTTACGGTTCCAGCATAACATCCATTCTTTTATCCATTCATGAGTCGACCTCTCCCTTTATGCATCCATTCATGAAGGATAGAGGGTTATTATTATTCAATGAAATTGAATTTTGGCAACAAAAAATAAGGATATAACATGTGAGATATTGTTGGAATACTTACAAAAACATCATGATGAATATACTGTATTATAGGACATTTTAATTTAACAATCAAGAGATACTTGGTGATTGTTTAATAGAAATAAAGAATTTAATTAAATTAAAAAGAGTTTTTGATTATTTAAGAATAAATATTACATATATTATATATTTATGGATTCCTCACAGAAGGAATCCATAAGTAAAACAAATGTTATAATCCTGCACAAATATAACAATGGAAGATGAAACGAAGAGAGTTGAACCTAAAAATAAACTTAAGATATAAGTTAAAATATGTTTAACAGCATAAATTCAAGATTCAATTTCAACACAAACATCCCAATTAGTTATTAACAACAACACTGTCCGTCCATTTTCTTCCGTTTCATTCATATTAGAACAGAGGACTCAGAGAGAGCAAACCTCCACCAAGTCCCTCATTTACAATTTATTTAAATTTGTACTTTTTGAGCATTTGAAATACCATTAACTGTTTTTTGTTTCCTTTGGAGTTTTAAAAAAATGACCAAAAAATAAAATAGAATAATTTTATGTGATCATTGGTTACATTTCAAACAATCACGACTCACACAGTAGCGCCCCCTATAGCTATTCTTTCATCATTACCTGTCACCTAACAGAGTTTCAAACTGCTTTACGCGACAGTGGGTCAGAGACGGTGGTTACATTCATTTCCATCATAGCTAGAAGAAGATAAAACAGGAAACCAGCTGAACCACATCCTTTATCTTCTTTTTTTTTCACACATTCACATGCGTGGGCTGAAAACCCTTTTAGCGTTCATGACGGTTTGCAATTACACTGTTCTAACTGTAGAGGGAGACAGAAATTAATGACGTGAAGTGACAAGCTCTTACAAATATCGCAGTGAAGTAAAGTGCAGTTTTCCTAGCGTCATACTTGAAAGGAATATTACGAACAGTGAAAAAAAAAAAGAACAACCATCTCCAGGGGTCACAAGGTTTATGTACTTGAAATGACAGAAATAATTACTTTTATTTTGGGAAAAACTGGGACTTGTAATCTTAAAGGGACAGTAGGTGGCAGGAGTACTAGATACAGCACTAGTGAGTCGTGAGCTCTGCAACGAATCTTCAAATGAGTCTTGGATCTAGATTGTTAATCAGAATCCGACCCTGAAATCAAAATATCTGGGAACTCTGAGTTATTCCAACAGATGATCTTCTTGGCAGAGGTAATTAACATCAAATGAAGTAGCAACCATCTCTTCATCATCCCCTTTTTCTGCAGTCAACGATTCTCTCTGCCTCAATCTCTCGCCAGGACGAGGACGGTGTGTCCAGAGTGTCCTTCCCTCACATGCAGCAGGAGCCAGTGCAGAGATTAAACAAACAAGAGCCGCCTTCAGTGGGACCAGCGTCCCCTCAAGCCGGTGACAGCTGGAACAAAAGACCCTCCGTCTCCTCGTGTGGCCGAGCGACGCAGAGTTTTTCCCCCTGATTCCAGCGCTCTGATACTGAGTTCCTGCAGCTTCAAACTTCTCTGCGCCAATTCAGCAGGATTGTGGGGGACGATCGGGTAAGTAAGGGGTGTCGGGTGAGGTGGGGGGTGAGGGGGTCTTCACTTCACCGTGTTGAGGGTGGTGAATGTAAAAAAGCTCTCGGATAAAGGAAGGACAAGTGAGAGGGAGGAGCTGGGGGGAGGCAGATGATGGTTCGGGACACCGTTAATCTAGCAGAGCAATGTAAATGACTGACCACACACACACACACACACACACACACATTTTCACTCACTCAACCCACAAACAAACAGACTCCCGTCCTTGGAAACCAGACTGGTATGTGTGTTTACACCAGCTGAGGCTGCTGGGAGAAGTTCAAAGTTGGACCGCTCACACACACACACATACACTAAATCACACATGCACACACACACAATAACAACAACAAAATTGAACAAGTCGTTTCTAAATAAATAGATTAATTAAAAATTAAAAAAATATGTATATATAAAAGAAAATACTGCTGCTATATATACAGGATATATACACAATTTAGTACATTTGGTGGAAAAAAATATTATAATATATATTCAAAAGTGTTAATAAAAAATATTTTATATCAAAGTAAATGAAAGAAATGCTGATCATATGTAAAAATGTAGTGTTGCTTTAAAATAATAATGAACTATTATATTTAGGATTCATGATCATAATATTTGTATTATTATAGGACTTTTTTTTAAATTTGGTACAAAGCTAATATTTTCTAAAAGCAAATGCATCGACAAAGTCATCAATAGATGATAAACGAAGCCGAGGATTAAATGCATATTATGATCCATGACGAAAGATAAAAGGGTGAGAAAGAGAGTTGAATAAAACTCATTCATAAAAGAAAAATAACTTGCTATCCATGGATGAGCTTGATTTCTAAATTAATCCCTCACAAAGTTCCTCCGGGTGAAGTGGAGGTCTGTGCTTTGAATAGTTACCAGAACTGCTTGTTGTGGCTCTTTTGTGGATTAATTTGGGAACTATGTGCCGAGCGTCGCCTCCTCCGCGGCCACAACAAGAGCGCGTCTGTTTTGCTAACATGTGATGAGGGAGAGAAGCTGAAGCTGTCAGGAGGAGACAAGCCAGAGCGAGGAGGAGCCGAGGAATGAGGAGGTGCTGGTGGTGGAGCTCAGGTCCATGACAGTACCAGCCGCAGAGCTGATTAATGGACACCTGCGAGTGTGGCGTGGCATGTGGGAGTGCGAGGTCAGTGCGGAGGTGAAGGCACGCCGGCTAATTTATATCAACACGAGCGGACAGTGATGGAACGCTGAGCTTAGACTTCCAGAGCTGAAGATCCAGACCCACAGACACCAGAATTTCCCTTTTTTTCCTTAAAAAAATGAACGTCACTAAAGTAGATTGTATTTACTTTTCAATCATTCGAAATAATCCATTTGATGTTGAACGTGGAAAACCAGACAATGATTGTATCTGTCATTTCTTGAATTGAATCTAGAAAATTCAAATGCCATAATTACATTCTTAGTAATAACCTTTTCGTCCATTGCATATATTAAATGAAAAAAAAAACACCTAAAAGAGAAGCAGTTGCTCTTCTCTGAGTATATGAAAAATGTCACTGAACCACATTCGAATTCTGCCTCCTGGCTCAGCTCTTTTTAAATGTATTTTTAGAATGTCAATTCTGATTTACAGAAATAACATCACACATTTTACATCATGTACGTTTTTTCTTAGAACTTCTTCAATCATTTTGTTTTCAAATGATTGTTTTTTCAACACGGAAGGTTCCACAGACTATGTTTCTTTTGCTTGTTTTTTTAACAATAAATTATTTTTTATTTCGACAATACTTTGAACTAGATTTTATCAAAGATTTGCCTTCACACGCTTTGTTTTTATGCCATTGGTGTCATTTTTATGTAGATGGATTAATGTGCCACACCTTAAGAGCCAGTCCTAGCTTCACAAGAGGTCTGGACTTCTTTCCTACCACGACTTTAGGTTCAAGAACTCTCATCATCTTAACTGTCACGACTCCAATGTATTCTTTTAGCACAGCAGCGTGCTAACATTTTGTAAATGTTATTTGTACCGTGATATCCTACAAACTCCTTATATAATGCCTGCAGAAGTCGTGGCTCAGGGCCATCTCCTGGTGCCACACCCTCCTTGGGAACTGGGATGTTGATAAAGTCCCCCCCACATCTATTGTTCTCGCTTCTCTCCCATGCTAACAGAACACCGACAGCCTCGCCAAGCGGTCCTCATGCGAGGACCACGTCCGGGCTGATCAGGACCCGCGACCGGCTGCTATCTTGTAGGAAACGGACGAGTCAGGAACCCAGGAACTCTGGATCAAGAGGATCCGTGTGACACGAGGAAGTCTTGGCGATGACTGATAACCGATGACAACAACCTCTTCCTGTTTCCAGGCTCAGATGTTTTTCATGAACTATTTTGAGCTTAGAAGATGGTAAAAAGGAAGAAACACCTTCAGTTCAACCCACACCAACCAAATGACACTAGAAACATCTGATCTCACGTGGAAAAAACTACGATCAGAGCTAGCACGTGACGCAGCTATCGTACGCTAGGTCGTGATGTAAAAAGGCGATTCCGGAGCGATGACCTTGTTAACATGTCTAAAACATAACGACAATCCGTACCACAACATGACACTATCATGATATTACTCACATGATACACCCATGTAAGGTTCATAGCAAGGTTGGCGTTTTAGCGCTGCTAGCGAAGACAGCTAGCTAACTTTATGAAAACCTCTCAGTGACACGTTACAGAAGCGAAAAGGAAGAATAAATTAGGATGCGTTCAAAAAGTTTTCCTCAGCTGTCATATAAACATAGTCACCGTTACTGTAAACCACAACTTAATGCTTAAACTAAATGAATAAATGTTTAACTTTTCGACATAGAAGAGCAAGAACAGATGATTTAAATCACTGTTTGAACCTCACAAACTTAAAGTCAAATTACTACATATATATATATATATATATATATATACACAAACATTACATACTAAGCTGTTTAAAAGCCACATTATTTGATAACAACAACAAAATATTTTTCAAAGCAAATTATTTGAATGCTACACGTTAGCTTAAACCAGGGGCCTGTACATTCTTTTCGATAAGGGCCTCAATCCATAAAAGGTAAAGAAGCAGTTTAGTGAACTGTGATATCGTGCCAATAGTTATCATTGGAATCTTCAAAATAAAGCTTCTGTATTCCAACATAAACAGTAAAAAGAGAGTTTTTAGTAATTAGCTTCTAAACATAGCATCTTCATTTTGTTGTTGAGGTTTTTCTTGGATAGATTTGTCATAAAAACATGACTTTAAAAAAGAAATCAGGTAAAAAAGATGTGTATTTTACATCTTTTTGTTAAATAATAAAGTTGATAACAGAGACACTGGGCCTCTTTAATTCTGAAAAAAGGGCCGCAAATGGCCCCCGACTGATCGTACAAATACTGGTATTGCAGAGGTCGACTAAAAGTCATCTCGCTTGTTAAGCAGAAATCAGGAGCAAATGTTTTAGGGAACAGAAGTGTTTTCCCTGCAGCGCCACAATCAGGCTTACGTTTCCATAGAAACTTCGTCAAACACTTTTTTTAACAAAATAAGCAGCTTAAAAGTGCCTGTGTGGACTCGTCAATCACTCCGGCTCACTTTTTCCACAACAAAAAACTTCCCTCAACAGAGCGAGGAGTGGAAGGTTTGGTGTGATAGTGGCGAGCTGAACACACACACACACACACAGATGCTTGTTCACACACTCCCCTGGATGTGATCTTAGTGCGATGACAGCGATGGAAGTGTGTCGCACTTTCAACGCTTCCCACGATAAATAATCCTCCCATCAGAGATGTCTGGGTGTCGCGGGTCCGGAGGGAGCGACAGGTGCGTAATTAAAGGAAAACACTTCATTACTGTGGCTGCTGACCGGGCGGGGGGGCGGCAGGAGGAGGCCAGGGGCTCGAGGGGGGGCAGGTGGCTCCCAGTTGTACTCTTGCTACTGGACACGATTATACACTGATTAATCACCGGAGGGACAAAAGTGGAAGAAATGTGGGCGTCCGGGCTCAAGAGAGGTGGAAGAAATAAAAGGCTTTAGAAGAAAGAATTGTGGGGAATTAAAGAGGGAGATGAAGACAAAAGGGACTTCTCCTCCTTTTTTGAAGCGATTTATAGTCTGGTAAAAACCATGTGCCTTTTTTTTCCTTGAGTAACACCGAAATACTTCTACACTATTTGTTAAATTACTTTATAAAATGTAGTTTTTGCAAGACAATTACTGCTGACTCAGCTTAAATTTACATACAGTGAAATGAGAGTAAACTAGTAAACCCAAGTGATGGCACAGTCCTAATTTTATTATAAAAGCAAAGCAGTAAAACAACTTTCATGATTCAAAAATGTATCAGTTTACTGTAGAAACAAACCACTGCACCACTACTTTACTGAATAAATAAATAAATAAATAATTTTCTCACCACAGCTACATGACAGCTTGTTTATCTAGTGATGCTATTACGTTTTATGAATTCAACTTTTCTTTTTTTGGGTTGTATCCACGAGGAGTCAGGGGTTAGATGTCTTGCTCAGGGACACAATGGTACACGTGGAGATGGGATTGAACCAGCAACCTCACAGTCAGAAGGCAACCATTCAGAGCAGGGGTGTCAAACTCAAACAAACAAGGGACCATATTTGATTTATTTTTGACTCTTGGTGAAGTTTTATATTTACCAAATATTAACTGGAAGAATTTGTCCGATTTCAAATATTATTTTTAAATATTGTTTTCACCTTTAATTTCGCTTATCTTCATCCCTGGTATCTTTATATTGTATATGAAGAACGTTACACAGTTGAACTGAAAATAATTGTATTTATGAACTAATTTTCAGTGCAAAATAACAGCATGTATAAACTGCAGGAGTTTTATTTCCTTTTTTAAGCCTGTTTGCATGTGTTTCAACGTGACTGGTTTTCAGCCAATCTTGCTCAAGCAGATAAGAGATATGAACATTTTTATAGGTTAACCATTTGTCCTACTTGTTGCATTTTTCTTCAATAAGAATGTGGTGAGAATATTTCAAACACCACAAAATACACATTACAAAGCATTTTTTTTTTTTTTTATCTGCTCAAAAATGTCAACCGCGCTCAGGTAGATCCAACACTGAGGAGATATGAAGGGTTTTGAACTTGTGACGCATTTATAAATTCCTGTCATACAATTAAAATAAAAAAAACGTACTGATCCAAGACACTACATAGTTAAGAGGAGTTATAAGTGTATTTTATTATTTAGTCAAATATTGCCACAAATTTGTTTGATTTTTTCTTTTTTTATAGTTTCTTTAATATTATATGAAAACAATACATGTGGATGGTGCATTTTTAGAACAATATTTAACATTTCAATATGTATTGTTAGTTACTTTAATTTAAACTGGAAATAAAACGTAAAAAATGACCAACTTGTGCTAATACAATTACATTACACGTGATTTATTACAGATTCTGAATCAAATACATTTATTTTTTGAACATTACAAGCCTGAATAATTATTACCTTTTACCAGAGCAAGTTATTTACAACTTTATAAATGATGTTTCTAAAGCGGTTAAGTTCAGCACGAGCTAGTATTTCCAGAGCAGCAGTGGATGCATGTGTGCACCTGTTGCTGCATCTGAGTCGATTCCCACACATCCATGGAAGCACTGAAGGCGTCAAACGGTCGGCAAACTTACCGAGAGAAAGCAGCAGCCATGTGATCCTGACGGTCGCTCTCATCCTGACGTCGTCCAGATGTATGGCTCATTCACTTGGCTACTTTCCTTGAGCGTGAGGTGGCGATGGATGGAGTTCTGCGTCCTGTCACGCCGTCGCCTCAAATCTGTCTCTGGAGAAAATGATCTGGCCGATCTTTTGTACCTTTTTTTTCCTTAAACTGAAAGCCAAGAATGCTTTTGTTTGTGCCTGCTGCTGCTGCTTCTTTCTCTCGGGGTAGAGCTGGAGGATTTGGGGGAAGAGTTTTTTCTGGTCTCCTTGGCTGCAGTTGTGACCCCCCTCTCGCTCTCTCTCTCTCTCTCTCTCTCCCTGGCTGGTATTGTGCTCTCCAGTCCGGTCGAGTGTTTGCTGTTAGCAGCCAGTCCAGCTCTCGCTGCCCATCCCACCCCGAAAAAAAAAAAAGTGTCCCAGCCTTCCCCTTATCATGAGAAAGCAGCCAGGTCCAATCCCAGAGCCGGGTCTCGCGGCCGCCGGGACATTTTGAATAACAAAGGAAGCGCTGAGACAATGTGTTCCCCCGGTTTTTGATCCAGTCCAAAAATGGACTCAAGGACGGCGGGTGAGGTCAGAGAGTGTTTGATCGTGGAGAGACTGCCGAGATTCTCCGTCGTCAGCATCACAAACATCTGTCACTTTCCCAGGAAGGAATCTTAACAAACCCCCCAAAAAAAACCATCAGCTCGACCAGCGGCCTTTGACACCAGTCACCAGAATTGAAGAATCTACTCACAGAGGATTTAAAAAGCCTCATCATTGAACATGTTTTTAACTGGTCGATGCACATCTGTCAGAGTTACAGGGCAACATTTTGTTCCGTCAAGATATTTATTGACGTCCACCAAACGCTAGACTTCTATAATGAACTTTATGGCCATGACTTATGATAGCATGTCAATGATTAATCTGGAACAAAGTCAATTGGAGGCAATCAACGATAAATTCAAGATGGAAAAAGGACGTGTCTTGTGGAAATTCTTTTAAATTGTTTAATTCATTGTGACTTATTTTCTTAATTTTAGGCCTCAAACAGATAAAGTTATGTATTAAATCCGGATAAAGTTGGTCTCTATTTTTTATTTTTATGTGGCCGGTCCTAGATGTTCAAATGAGTCTTGTTCTGCTCAAGGTTTCTGCCGTCTATGAGGGCGTTTTTTTTCTCGCCACTGTCACACCAACACAGTCTCACTCCCATCACGTCATGTGATTTAGTCATTGTTGATTCACTGGAATCTGTTTTTCTTTTCTTTACTACACTCTTAATAAACTGTTGAGTGTCTTGAGATAACTTATTATTAACTTGTTATTATTTGAGACTTAAAATTAAATTGAATTGAAATGTTTGCCCATTGCATGATGAATTTGGACATGTCTGGTTTAAAGGATGTAAAGCCTTGTGTACATGAAAACATATCTTGTTCTATTCTTTTTTTCCCCCCAGAGAAGAAGAGTTCATTCAAAATCCCTGAAAACGATAAGGTACACACGTGGTTAGAAGTATTTATTCTAGATAAGTCAGTTTATAATGTTTTTTATTTGAAAAACGAAATGAGCTTTGGTTATAGTACATTGAAAAGGAATTGTAATATATATTTTTCTCACACTATCCTACTCATGAATCTGGTTTTAGCTATAAATCAGTTTCACTCCTAATATTGGAGAAACCATAGGTCTCTCTGTATTTGATCATATGCAAGAAATCCCATATTATTCTTTGTTTGTCTTCACCAGATGATAGACGGAGATTTCAATATTAACTAGTATTTATTATACTAGACATAAATCCAGGTGCTCCTGCTTTAGTAAATAAAATGTCACTTGTATGGTCTCGATGCTCCGTCCTCTTAGGTCGGACGATATTGGGAAATACTGTCAGGAAAATGTTGATATATATCAGTCGATATCAAAAAAAAAATATCTAAAAAATATCAAAAATATCTAAGAGTTATTTATTAAGAGAACTACAATCATACGCAGCAACTCGCTCTCCTAGGAAGTGAACTTAATGCCTTTTATAAATGCTGTCACACAAATGCAGTTATTTTGGCAATTAACTGTTGGCACCAACACCAGGTTACTTTTTTTTTTTAAGATTTGAACCTGGTTAAACCACAATTTTAAAATATATTTGTGACATGTTCAAATGCTGATATCTGTTAACCTATAACCTATCATTCTGAAAACACAATAATTAGTATTGACAAATATAGTGATTTTTTTGTCCTGGTATATGTCAATATCAACCGAGTCTTTTCACCCTGTCGTACGGTGGGTCGATCAATGCTAAACTAGCCTCACCTGAGGTATTAATAATAGAATCTTTTACCAAAAATTCAATTTTGCTTCCATCCTTTCTGACATTGTGGGCGTAAGAACAACTAAAACATCTGGTATGTTTTTACCTACAGCCTACATTCAGACTATATCTTAAATCCATGATAATGATGGTATGTTTCCAGGCTAACTATATTATAGTCCAGGGTACATGAGAAAAAATAAACTACTGCCAAACCACAAAAACGAGTGGGAACCGATCGCATCCTTCCAAACCTGCCGGCACACACCCAGTTTCCTGATAAGAGCGACAGGATGAGTAGAACTAACGTCAGGAATGTTTGCAGGTTTTATTTTTATGTTGAGACTTCAACAGTGTTTGTAGAAAAATCTCAACTCTGGACTGTAAGATGGTGAGGATGGAACGTGAAGCATCAGAAATGTTTTTCCAAATGTTCTCCAAGGTCTTCAATGTCAAGCAGAAAAGCTAGCTCTGATAAGATACGAAGTTCCTCTTCCTTACTTTTCCTCACCTTTTTACATTTCGACTTTCCCAACACACCAGCTTTCTGTTCCATCTCTCTAGCCTCTGCAAGTTCCTCTTTACACACTTTTACCTGACTCCATACACACGCATTCAACGATTCCCTGTTCTGCAATCCCCTCCCCATAGACTGCACCACTTTTTCGAGCCTCTCCTTGTACTCCGACTGCTTTTTCTCCCTTTCTTTCTCCTTTTGTATGCTACCAATTGCACCTGAACTGAACACCTTCAGTATTTGATTCTCCATGGTTCGATATCTCATCCCGTCATCTTTGGGTTCCCATTTACCCGCCATTTTTTAGATCCAGTTCCCACACCCTTAATATGTGGATTTACAATACACAGCTTTATTCTGTATTCGGAATTACTTATATTGGGACAGAGAGCGACACTCTGATCTCAATACCCGTATGTTCCGACGAGCACACACTTTTGTCATTCATTCATTACCCACTAGGCGCTGCTCACGGTTATTGCTCCGGTCTTGTCCTTATTTTCTTTATCTGTTATAGTTACTCACAGGTTTTAACTGGTCTTGTTAACTATGTAGTATTTTCTGTTGGTGCAGGACTTTTTCACTGGTCTCGTCCGATCCGCGCCGGGATCGACTCACAGTTATTTCTTTGTGTTTGTGTGTTATTCTAGATTTGGCCAGTCGGGAGGTATGACACGCTATGTTCCTAGTTCCCAACCTATGAGTACACCTTATGTGGGTAACTCGACACCAAATCTTATAAATCAGTGATCTGAGGTCTGTTTTCTTACTTCACAAATACCTAAAAAGTGTATTTGTATTTTCAGAATCCAGGATCCCCAGCAAACATTCAAAGTGTACTTGTCCTCGCTCTCAGTTCCTGTTTTATTTTCTCCGAATTTTTGAGTTTTACCACACCCGGGATAATTTCACAACCCAGCAGAAAAAAAGGTTTATTTTATCAGAATTTTTGAGTTTTACCACACCCGGGATAATTTCACAACCCAGCAGAAAAAAAGGTTTATTTTATCAGAATTTTTGAGTTTTACCACACTCCGGAAAATTTCACAACCCAGCAGAAAAAACGCGTTCCGTCGAGCAACAGATGGAGACGCCACTCCCCGGCAAAATACTTCTTCCGTCACACAATATTCCAAACGACTCTTATTACACACCTCATAAAATATTCAACCACCAAAACACAGTTCTTCCACCACCCGTATAGTTTAAACTATAATTTTACTGACCTTGACGTTTACTAAGACTGAGGACACGGCTAAAAGTTAGCTTTGTTCAATGCAGGGAAATTCTGCTCACCTTAGTTTGCCGTCTCCGTGTCCCTTCGTCTGTTCGCGTCGAGTCCAATCGATCCGAACAACGACCCGTAATTATCCCGGACGAGCCCCCATAGTGTTTTGTTGTCTTGTTTTCCATTCAATTATTCATAATACAGTCACAAACTTACTTTGATGTTGAATAACTGCAGAATAACTGGTTCTTTTGTGGCGCAGTATCTAAACATGCTGGATTTTTGGGTGCAAAGTATTGGTTTTGTCGCAGCATCCAAACTTGATAATGACATTCATTGCTGTAGCTTCTACTTGATTCACTGATGCAGGAGTCAAACGTGTTAGCAGGAGTGAAAGAGTTAATTTTAGTGACGTAGTTCTTCAGTCTCATTCACAAACTGAAGAGAGAGAGAACATCAGATTAAAATGGTTTCTTATTCTGGGTGCTTGGGGTGGAATATAACTAAAGCTAAAAAGTTACAATACGGACTATGTGTAATGTCGTTTTCCCTTCGTTAGATTGGATCTCATGAAATTGTTGTATTGAAAAAAATCCTTCAGGAACCGGTATTGAAGCGAAGGTATCAATATTTATGAGGGTATGGACGATTTTTGATCGATAACGAACAAAAATCAGCAGATGTTTAACAATTCTACGGATAGGAATTCATACACAGACCACCTGTAGGTCATAGAGACATCAATGAAGACGGTATCAGATTTGAAACATTGTATCAAACCCAAATAAATCAAAAATTCAAGGACAAGAACTTCAAAGCAGAACCCAACTGAAGCATGACGATAACTTGCACATCTAAGTTGCGTTCAAACGCTTCTCTGAAGCGGAAAGAGAGCAATACATCTGTGATGAACTTGAGGAAAAATGCACGAGAGCCCAGGGAGGGATCGGAGCTTATCTCCCAGAGATTGGTACCATCTCCCTGAGCGGGATGGGATGCGGAGGAGTGGCGGTCTTGGAAGTTCAGAGGGGGGTGTTGGAGTGGACTCAAAAGGTGCCGGTGGGGAGTTGGAGGGGTACGTAGAAGAATGCAACCCTCACATTCCAGGCATGCCCGCGTCATTGTGGCAGGGTAATGAGGCAGGGGGGGGGGGGGGGGGGGCGAGGACTCCACCCAGCCGGGGGACCTAAACTACCGGAGACCCGGGTCTGAGCTCACGACTGAGGAATTCCCGACGACTGGACGTGTGAGAGTTTTTCCAGCGGCGCTCGCGTCCACAATGGTTTGTCACTGGAGATAAAGACGCACGACAGCTCGCCGACGGTGAATCATTCGTAGATGAGTCAATCATACTGACTCATCCCAGGTTTCATCGTGAGACTCACTGACTCTTGATTCACTAACAAAACATGGTGAAATGATCAGGAGATTACGTGTCTTCACTGGTCTGCATATACTGAGTCGGTCACTGAGCAACATGCAAAGAACCTTTTATAACTGTTATGACTGTTTTATTTTAATGTTTATGATTAGAATCAAACTATTATCATGATACATCTGGTTTTCAATTTCAAATTCTTCTTTTTAATCTTTAAAATGTTTTTATTTAAGTGTATTTAATAGATGTTGGACTCTATTGTACTCATCAGTATTTGTCTGTTTGTAAACAACTCTCTTTTCATTTAAATATTTGCATTAGAAAATGTGCTTACGCCCCGCCCACTGGAAACACTTTTTCTGGAGATGAAATCTTAACCACACCATCTCTGCTGTGATTGGTAAATCATCGAGGTTGGTCACCACGCGTCGTCCATTCCGCAAGTCTCCACCTCCAAGGGACTCCTTGTAAAAAACAAAGGGGAGTGTAATTCCAGCTGGCTGGAGGAGTGAAGCCATTATTATGTCATTACGGACTCTGCTCTCGTAACCTCTTGTTCTATTTCAGACAAGTGAGGACTTTATAAAGTAATACGTTCAAAACATTGTGAGGGACTTACTGCATCTTGGAGAGGAAAACTTCAACATTTGAAACATGTGAGTTGGGTTTTCACATTATGTTGCCTTTAAATGTTTTCATTACATCTTTATAACATTTTTAAAACTTGATTTTCCAATTTAAATGTTTAAACCTACTTGATTATTATGTTGCTCTCTATCTTTTTTCAGAATATTATAAGACTACATACATTTCTTAAATATTGTTTGAAGTTAAAAACCTTTCAGGAAACGTATTATACTGTATATAATGCCCAGTAGTTTCTTACATATATCTCCGGGAATTGTTTTCTTCTCTTGTGTCTCTTCTCCAGATATATATGTTTATAAACATTATATGACCATCATTTTATGATGAATATATGATACATTATACGTTAAGTGGTGGCACGACAAGAAAAACATCCACAGGTTGATTGAGATCCTTAAATAACCCCGGGTGTGAGTGTATGATTTGTTTTGTCGCTCACAACTGGTAGCTGGGATACATTTTTCATATTAGAGCATCATTGTTAGAAAATGAATTATATTTTCAGGAAAATACAGACTGTAAATGTATGTATGTTCTCAGTCTATGTTTCTGGGGGTGAGGGAGGAAACCAGAGTGGCCGGAGTAAACCCACACAAGCACAGGGAGGATATTAAAGCTCCACACACAAAGTAGACCAACTAGAGGGTAAACCAAATATTGCATTTTCACTGTAGACCTGGCACTGAAACTGATCTGAAACTTCTTTTTTTTTCTTCGTAGTCAACTTTCCTTCAGGCCCGTCGAGCTAAAGATGACTTGAAAGAGACATCCTTCCTGTGTGGTCGCCGTGACTGTCAACTACATCACAACACCGTGGCACATCCTTCCCCGGCTTCCTGCCTTCGTTTGGTACTTTTCCTTCTTTGATTGGCACCTCGGAAGTGCAGAGGATGAACCGACAAGACTCTCTCTGTGTGAGTCGAGCTTGAGCCGACTGTTGGACAGACGTCAGGTCGTCTCCGACTCCAGCTCGCAGCGGTGACAGCGACTCAAGTGGCACGAACACGAGCGCGACGAGGCTCTGCTGAGATACAGAAACCCCACTTTGTCAGCTGAAGACTCGACCTAAATAGCTCTCAGACTCACAGCTCGTATCACCAACGACGACTTGTCCTCAAGTTTAGCGGCTTTCAAACCAGCACCAGTGAACACACACATCAGCACCAGTGAACACACACATCGGCACGAGTGAACGCACACATCGACACGAGTGAACACACACATCGACACCGCAACCATTGTTTCCATCATAGTCATGTTGACAGTCCGCGGCCAAGTGTGGCACATAAACAACGTATTCATGCGGCTTAATGAGCATTAAAATTCTGCAAGATCCCAGCGATGACTGAGGACAAGAGGATACAGTGGACGCCAGCAACTGATTTTTAGAAGTATTTTGGTTTCAAAACACATGAAAGCAGTTACAACTATGTCAAGAATCATGTGGTCTGTAAATTCACACCATAGTCAAGTACTCGACAATACTATAAATATATCCTTGTTACTACAGCATCACAATATTCTGTATCGCTGCCCCTGTACCGTGATACGTATCATATCGTCAGATGCTTTCCAATACACAGCCCAACAGCAGTATTTTTTTTATGTATTACTCTTTTAAAGTTTCTATTACAACAAATTCTTATTTATTTAAGTTTTTATTTTAGTATTTCCGTTTTTCTTTTTTCCTTAATTTAATAAATGCTTTTTACGAGTATTTCTTGTCAATTATATATTTAAAGCAGCTCCATGCGATCTTTAGTCGAGCTACGCCAGTGGACTAAAGCGGTAGTGTTTAGCCCGACGAGAGACCACATTTCACCCCCACACACACACACACACACCCCCAGCCCACCACAACCAGCACGATATGTATCATGTTCACACCATCCCCAAGAAATTTGACAGTGAAAATAAAAGTCACACAAAACACCTCAAGTCACGGTATATGAGTCGTTAGTCAACTAGTTTTAAGTTGATGTGTCATCACAAGTTATTTTAGTACAAAAATATGAAGGTACCCAAAACTGACCAGAGCTTTAAAATGATGTTGTATCAGATTGATTCTGTTTAATCCAGGATTATTTTATGATTTATATTGAGAAGCTTTGAATAAAATTAAATTATAGAATTGAATAGCAGCTACTGTTTTTTTTTAGCAATCCTTGATTCCAAGCATTTGATCTTTCATTTACTTTTAGGTAGGTTAGGTAGAACTTTATTGAAAATTAAAAAAAAAAAATCCAATTAGCCACAGGAATACAGCAATTTTTCATTAAAAATAAATAAAAATAAAATAAGAACAAGAACAAAGAGAAATAAAGAGAAATAACAAGATGATAATTTTATTTTTACTTAACAGGGTTGCTCCGGCTCAAGAGGAGATATATTCAAGACTTCTTTTAACTCCCTCTTTTTTTTTAATTTAAGATTTATATATTTAAGAACTCGACAATCAACCAATTTTGGATAAAGATATCATTTTAGACATTTTAATGCCAATAAAAGCTTTGTTTAACGAATTGAATGCACTTTAAGACTTTCTAAAAAGCCACTGGAACGCTGCTTGAATACATAAACTCTAACACAAAACTGATGAAACTTTAGAACAAAAACAGAGTCATCACTAAATCAGTTTTAGCTCAAGTCTCTCATCAAACATTGATGTTATCATAACTTTGGTGAACGGACTGGAAACAGCTTCACTAACTTCCATTGTTGACTTGAGCTCCGAGGAAGTGTTTCGTGAGGTTCACTGCTCGGCGTGGTGTTGTGGGAGATGTATGACATGAGCGCCCTGATATGACACAGGACCCTCCACACCTCCTTATCAGCTGCCGGTACCAAGCGGAGCCACATCTGGAGGGATGCTGGCGAACCATTGCTGCGTGGAACGAGGCCGGGTGGAAGGAGTCCGGGTGTTCTGCTCCGAGTCGGTGACTCCTGACTTTGATATGAGGAAGATGGGTCCGTGCCTCCCTGTTACCGGGTGGATCAGGGGTCAGAGGTCACACGGAGAAAGGCGGTGATGTAGGATAACCCGGAGGAAGGAATGGAAGGATGGGGGGGGGGCGGGGGGACATTCTCCAGACACACAGCAAGGAAGCTATCAGACCCAGGAGCCTCAGAGGAATCTGTGACAGATACTTGCACCTGACAGACACACACTCTTATCTCTTAAAAGGTTAAATGGCAGAATGTTTCCATCAGACAAAGGCAGAAGTGTTAAAAACAAGCAAAACTTTTTTTACGACTAGAATATACATATTAATCCATCCCTAAAAATGTTTACAATTTTAATAGGGCAACAAAAGTATTGTGTGTTAAAAGCTTGAAACGTTTATAAACTAGAAATTAAATTAAATCATCAGTAAAAAAAGACAAAAAATAATATATCATTCTAGGAGAAAGTAAATTGCTGTATATAATTTATTAACTTAAATGGAAAAAATCTTACAAAAACAAACAGACAAAACAAAATAACAACTATCTTGCCAACAAACCCTTGTGTAACCTCAGGGTCAAGATGACCCGAAGGCCCGAAAAACAAATGTGTTTGAGGTATCCCTTGTGTTGCCTCTGCGTTCATTGCAGGTTACCTTGACCCAGAGACAACATGGATTGATGGTTTAATAGAGATTTTTTTTAAATATATATTTTGACTACACGTGTATTATTGCTTGAGTCTATTTAAAGAACAACTAAAGTAAAAACTCCAACTCTCCTGATTCACTCACAACTCAACAACATTTCAAAATGTTGAAGTCTTTCCTCTCCAAGATGCATTAAGTCCCTCATGTTGACCAAGTTTTGAACTTATTACTTTATAAAGTTCTCCCCCGACAGAAATCTTGGCGAACGAGAGGTTACAAGAGTAAAGTTATGACGTAATAATGGCTTCACTCCTCCAGTCAGCTGTTATCACGCACCGCTTTGTTTATAGAACGAGTCCCTTGGAGGTGGAGACTTCCATGATTGAAGACGGTGACAAACCTCGATGTTTGACCAATCACAGCAGAGTGGGCGTGGTTATGATAAACAAGATGTTACCTCCAGTAAAACGTTGTCAGTGGGCGGGGCTTAATCAGAATCAGACGTGATCTTTTTTATTGACATTTTCAGTGGAAAACCACCAAATAGGAATTTCAACATTAAACATGAAATAAAAATATATATATATTAATAAGTATTAATAATATTATGTAGATTTTCTAATGTAAATATTTCAATGAAAAGAGAGTATTATACAAACAGACACATACTGATACTTACATACTTTAGGTTTTCTCTCAATTCAAACAAGTGTTTTATGCGTCATGATCCTGGAAAGTGTATCGTTCAGTATTTTCTTTGTCTTGTGTACTGACAATGGTTTCTGGGCGGAGCAAATAAATACACTTAAGTGATGCCGTCAGTCGTCATGAGACGTTTCTACTTGTGTAAAACTACTGTCAACGAAAACAGGGGTAATAATCAGGGTACTTAAACCGTTCTCTGGGACTTCCTGTGATTCATTTCGCAATCAGATCAAATCTATTTAAAAGTCGACTGCAGAAGGAAACAAGAAACACTGATTATGAAAAGAATGTGTTATTTCTCCAGAAAAACATTATTATCAAATGTCTGAAACATTGTCTGAAAGAATACAGTTATAAAGTTATTACTATGATTATTCAGACGTAACCCACAGAAAACCTGTTATTCACATAATAAACAAGTGATTTTACAGATAACTTTTTTTAGAAACCATATGGTCGATATGAAATAAACATTTTTAACTTATTTTGGGTCCATCATGGAAGACTCTGTCACGGCTTCATTAAAAGAAAATACAAAAAATATAATCCAATCAACTGAAACAGCACTCAGAGAGCGCAGACCTCTGACCACCCGTCCATTTTCAGCTATGTTTTTTTACTTCAATATTATTGCAAAAGATCAATTCCAAATAAACTAGTGGTTCAGCAGGTGATTGAAGAGCTCAACTGGGAAGCAGGTGTTCTTACCTGCACAGCCTCCTTGGCAGAGGTAATGAAATAAAGAGTAAAAGGAGATAATTGTGCGACATGTTGTTAAAAAGTTGACTCGGCGAGGTCAGTGAATGATGTCAGCCTCAACTTGGACTTGAAGAGTCGCCGCGCTGACATTGTTTGCTGTTATTTACAGAGACCTGGAGTGAACAAAGGGATGCGAGGAGGGGAGGATGACCAGACGGGATGGGGAGATCCACAGAAAAGAAGGAAAGGGAAAAGGGAGGCGGTCGGATTCAACTTGGACGTCGGAGCGGTTTATTGTATTCGTCTGCCCATCAGAGGCTTTCGTGTATTCATAGCATGGGCGCAGCGCAGGAAGCGTCCAGCAGGGGCTTCCTGGAGCGAAAGCGTCTTGGGCGATCCCTCCAGTTCTATAGGAGGAAATGAGCCAGGTGGGCGTGGACCTGAAAGGGGGCCACTTCGGGGAGACTTGGGCGTGTTGGACTTTGGGAAATATGACATTTACATTACACCAGCAAGAGTGATGACACACGCTTAGAATGTGAAGTTCGGGAACAATGGAAGGAGAAAAGACTTTCCAGGCCGTCTACAGGAAGTCAACCTCCATCACACACGTATATAACTGAGCCTTCTGACAGGAAGTGCAGGAAAGATACACTGTATGTTTCTGTTACATTTCTTAATAATTGTAGCAAACATTTATGACATTTATGAACTTTGTCTCCCAGATAAGATTGAGTTTCGTACTCTGCACATTCCGTTCAGTACAAAATCAGTAAAAAAAACTGAATGTCACACTTTTTAAAAAATGTGTTTTGTTCGACTGGTATTTGTGACGTTTCATCCTCTCAGCCAGAAGGTCACTGGTTCAAGTCCCGCTGTAGAGAGCTTACCTCCTTTCAGTGTGAATCTCTTACCACGGTGCAAAAACATTAAGGAGTCCATCGTCAAAGTTCACGAGATATTTTATACGATTTTAAATCGTCATTAATGATGTCAATTCTCCACAGTCCATCTCACCTAAAGTCCATTTCACAGATCATTTTCTCAGAAGATTTTCCATAATTGTTACTTATTTAATCTTCCAGTTACAGTAACAAAAGTAAAAATGCAGTATAAAGGAAGAAGAAAAAAATATTTTATGTAAATATATAATCAAAAAACATTTTAGGTTGTAATCTATGCAGACAAAGTTTGGATAAAATTTAAATAAGTATACAATTTAAATAATAAAGGTTAACATATAAATCTTAACGTAATAAATGAATAATAAAATGCAATATCCAAAAATAAAGCAGGAATAAAGAGTCAGAGACAAAATCTACTTCACATTTGAATTTTTATTCAAAGGACTTACATGACTGTCATCATACATAATCAAGTGAAATTACAAAAAAAGAGCTGAATGACCTGATGGCATCACATTTACCTCCAGCTGACATGAACATTTCCAAGCCCCCTCCCTTCCCCCCCCCCCCCCGCCCAAACCAAATATTAAAATAAAAGCACTGACTCACAGAAACTCTCCGAACATCACACATCTAGAAACGACACGTTCTACTGGACAGCTATTGAGTTTGCTCTGTACATGAGGGTTCGACCTCTCCTCGTGTCGAACCTTCTCCTTCTTCCTGCTCGCCAAAGAGAAACTGTGGTCGGGGTCGAAGGTCGCGGCGCCGGTCGAGGATCAGGCGCTCAGCAACAGGCTCGTCATGAAAAGTGGATCTGCTGTACACCAGGAATCTGGGAGAGTTCACGGAACAAATTAAGAGATTTAATAACTGAGTTTTATACAGTAATTATTAAATTACAAACACATGTGATGTTATTAGACATAAACAATTTACTCATCAATTAAAACTGGAAAATAATCATATTTCTTAAAATAAAAACCCAGAATAAATGAATGTTTGAAACCTAAGATTCAATAGTTCTGTATTGTAGATACAAAAAGTCACCTTTTTGTGAATGGTTTAATTTTAAACTGATAAATAAGAATCTTTTAAAACTCCTAATTAAAAAAATTAAAAAAATACAATACTTTGTTTTGTTGAAAATCTAATTTGATAACTACAATGTATCCTTTACTCTAATAATATATGTATCAATAAAATAATACAAATTAAAATATATTTTTAATTTAAACATGAAATTTGTGGCTGCATCTGGAATTTTCTCATAACACGAATGGCGAGCGAGCTAAAGAAGTAAGGCGTCGCCATGGCAACCGTACAGTAGGAGTTAATCCCAAATTAATTTCACTCTAATCAGATTTAAACCCTTGAAAAGACTTAAGAGTCGTCTCCATGACGACAGCAGCCTGCAGTACCTGTTGATATGAGGTTGTGTAGACCATGACGTTGGACTGCTGACCGTCTGCTGTGATGATCCCGGCTGGAAGCTGAGTCGCTGATGGAGGACGAGAAATTAATTGTGGGTCACATTCAATATATTAAGGGGCGCAGGAGACACTTACTGAAGCTGTCGTCCGTCAGCTCCTCCCCCAAACTTCCTTCCACCGCCACTCCAGTCATCCCCTTCTCTCCCTTCATCGCCTGCAAGTTAAAGACCTTTATTTCTTTTGAAAAGTGTTGGTCTCCAGAAAAGGGTGAGCAATAAAGTTGATTGAAAACAAGGGGAAATAATTTGATGGAAAATGGTTGTTTTTAAATTAAAATGAATATGAACAAAGTCATACTTTGGCTTAAATAAACATATAACAACAAATCCAGCTGTCAATAATAGCTTTAATTAAATTTAAAAATATGATTCAGTTTTTATGATAGATTTTAAGATTTACAATATGATTTGTTTGAACATAACACACTTAAATATGAAAAATATAAATGTATAATATATATAATTTATCACATATTTCAGGACATGCAAAAACAAGAAAGACAAACATTTATATTAAGCCGATTGCTCGATAAATTCAAAAGATAAGACTTGTAGTTTTAAGGCAGACGTCTCACCTCTCTGAACTTCTGCAGGTAAAGCTTCAGTGGCTCCACGTACATGTCGAAGCCCAGCGTGGACATGGCGAAGAGGATGTCTTCCCCGTTGATGGTCTTCCTCTTCTCCTGGTGGCAGCGCTCGCTGGCCTCCGACGTGATGAAGCTGATGAACTCGCTCACACACTCCTGCACACACTCCTTGGCGTCTTTGGCAATCTGAGGTCCACACACACACAAACGTGAGGTTAGTTACAGCCGGTCCTGATCGTATAATGATGTCACATATTTGACAAGTCATTATCATGATCTATAGACAACTAGTCACCATCCTTTCAATGGTTCGTTTTAGTGCTGAAGTGTCATCGTGAACCATGACTGAAAGTGGTCTTATCTTGTGGATGGCGCCCTCTTGTGGCCATGGAAACATATCAGCATTCAGGATGTGGATGCAGTTTTAATGTGTTGAATCATTTTTTATTATTATTGATTCTTCTCTTCAAAGAAGATTGCTTGAGAGGATAAGGGATCATTATTTAACTCAACATTTGTCAGAAGAATCTAAATCCAGAATCAATAGTGTAACAGTGGAATACTAAAAAAAAAAAAACAGACGTATTATAATACTACAGCATTTTACACTTAATGTTTTTTTCCCTTTCTTTTTTTAAAAACATCCCTGGTGAATTAAACAGAAGTTATTTCATTTGTTCACGTTTTTAAATGCAGGAAGCAGCTTTTACTAAGGTACCAAAAGTTTAGCGATACATGGGGAAACAATATGACATATTGTGATAATGTAAAAACAAGAATGTATTTGTAGTATTGTCCAAGTACTTGACTCTGGCGTTGCATAATTTACAATTAAAAAGCTGCTGGACTCGATCCTGTCATCTTCAGTCACCAAAAGTTTCTCGCAGAATGTCACTGTTCGTTAAGTTGCAGAGTATGTAATGAATGCTGCCATCTAGAGAACTGAAGTTTAATATTTGCATGTTAATTCTGAATTTACAAAATATATTATACATATATATCAATATATATCAATATATATATATATTGATATTTTCTAAATCTCTATTTACTAGTGGTTATACTAAAAATAGTACAACTCCTTTAAAACACGTTTTAAACCTGCTTAGACTTGGCTTTGATCTGCGTTGATCTCTCAAGATTTTCTTGGGCAGAGAAAAACGGATGAAGCCGTCACCCACTGAGCTCGACAGCTGACAGATGTTGAAGAGCTCGTGACCTACATACCTCAGCCAACACATTACATTTATTCTGACAAGCCTGAACTTCATTAGCACAACACCACACACACACACACACACACACACACACCTTTCCCGTCTGCGGTACAGCATTCTTCATGATGCGAGCCACGTTGGCGATGGGAAGGTAGATGTCCTGCTCCCTGTAGTTCTCCTTCACGCCGCCATCGTCGTGATCGTTCAGACTGTCCTCGGCGTCGTCTGTAGGCGGCATCAAGGAAATTAAAATTGTTTAATGTAAAAACAGAATAGGAGTCCGTTTAGTTTGGCTCACCATCTTGAGATTGCAGGACATAGTGTCCAGATGCCATGTACTCTCCGGTGATCCCGAGCTGGGAGGCATCGGTGGTTGAGCTGTCTCCATCCATCTGAGAAAGAAGAAGAAGGAATGGTAAGGAAAGATGCAGAAGAACCAGGAATCTAGCCATAAAGTCTTGTAACTGTGTAGGTGGAAAACAAAACAGTGACAGACAGCAATGGTAAAAAATAAAAAAAAATAGATGAGAATTGGGATGGATATCGGTACATATCGGTTTTATTTTTAGTGAAGACCTATATAAAAAATAGAAACTGAACATCCTGGTCATCTTGCATCATAGTTACTGACATAATTAGACACATAACATACAAAGTCTGTTTCAATGAAAATCCATTCAAATCATTTAGTACAACATTTGCCTGACAAGGTTTTAGATCAGGTTTTTGTGTTTCCGACTAGGCATGGGTATCGAACTTAAGATTATTTTGTGGCACCGACAGAAATGCTCCAAGTATTGAAACATGCTTCGTCTTTTTGGGCGAAGTTCGGTGCCGACGCGAGATTAAAACTTGATAATGTTCTTTCTAAAAGAAAGACTGATAAGTGACAATAGTAGTGAACATAGGGTTGATATGTCTCTTGTTTGCAAGTTTTCTTTTGTGAAGACATGGAACGGAGATCAGTGTTTTTGTCCATGGGGATGAAAAACATCACGACACCCATTGAGAGCCATACAGTGTAGATGTAATGAGGACAGGTGGGCGAGGTTGTGGTGACCCCTGATGGCCAAAATATGAAATACTGAATAAAAAGTGATGAATTCTGCCTCTTATTTTGATTAATATTAACCTAGACACAGCATATAGTATACATGTTGTACACATTGAAAGAACTCTTAGAAGATAATGGAACATGGAAGTTGATCTGGGAGCAAGTCGTGCACACATTAAAAAATCTATTGTGTCAGTGCCCTCTGTTAATAACTATCTAGCTCAGCAACAAACTTTTTATGAGCATAAAATAAAGATATTTTGTGGTAAATGTTCTACAGTAAAAACATAAACACTAATAATTAGGTCTGCACGTTATTGGAAATGAGTGCGATATTCAATATTGGCATCCTGAATTGCGATATCGATATAAATGCAATATTTTTTTCTTTCACCTAAAAATGTAGCCGCAAGTACTGTAGTGGAGGTCCGGGGGTTTGGAGAAGGAAAACGATGCGATATTTCCTTTTCGTTTACTTCCGCGCTTCGGTGCCGACATGATCGGAGAAAAATATCACTTATAACAATCAGTCACGCAGGACTTGCATCACTTTCCCGCAAAACTGAGCGACATCAGATATCAGCCGCGATATCACCGAATCAATAATTAATACCACCTCATTGTACACGCACACATAACAGTTTACAAATGACCTGACGCTTACAACGTAGCTCATCAGCATACGGCATGACAGGTGTACACTAGCGCTCATAAGTTAGTCTTACCTCCGTGTATATACTGAGCTATAGAGTGTCGCCATAGCAACCGAGCCTAGCAAGCTGCACAGCTCACAGACAGACAGAGACTCAAACAACAACGAGACATAGAAGTACAAATTGACAACTTTACAGAACGTGACACTTTTTGGTCGAAGTGCGCATTTAAGAAATTCTTGTTTTATACAATAAAAAAATGATCAATTATCGCACATGTTTTTGATATACATATCGCGATATCGATATTTTTACGATATACATGCAGCCTTACTAAGAATAGTATGATTGAAGAGGTCTTTTCATTGGTCTTAAACCATGTGTTTGGAGCACTTATTTATATCCATTTATATAGTACATGCTAGCAATTTTTTTCCTGTATTCTTTAAGTTTAAAGAACACACATCTTGCCTTACATCGAAAGCTATGGCTTAAAAGCTAATTCTAAATATTACACGACCACATTTTATTTGAATATTGGTGGTAATGCTTATTCTTTTGGTCACATTTATGGTTCCGAAAACCAGCGTGTCCAACGTCAACCTACTAACTCACCTTCAGCTCCGCTGGCTTCTCTGGGTACATACTGGCACTAGATATACTTCGAGTCTCTCCTGGTTGGCTCAGCTAACTTTTTCTTCTGCCAAAGAGTGTAATTGTTGCCGTTCGTCCATCACTAAAATAAATAGTACATGGATCGACAGATTTTAGTTTATAAAAATGATAAAATTGGTGTCAATCATCTTCGCCTACTGTGTTTTGGAATATGACCTGTGCTGTAACTCATTGCTATCACTGATAATACAGTAAGAAGGAGAAGTATCAGAGTTCATAGTCGTAAAAATAGGTTCATAAAAACAATACGAGCTGCTTGGCGGAGGCCTGCACTCTCTGGGTGTTCTTGGAAGAGCGTTGAAGATATGGTGCAGACAAGGCGCACAGCTGGCAAAACAAAAGGTTAAATAAAGATATATTTCTCCCACAAGATTTCGCAACAAATCCAGTCTTTTATGCGAGGTTTGTTCGCCCGTGAAGCGCAGATAACCACGTAATTCAGAGCTATGTAGCAAAACAAAGCGGTGTCATTGAAATGGCGTAAACAAAGAGCAACAGCAGTCTCTACATTCAACATCTTCTAAAAAAGATCCTTTTCTTCTCGACAGGCGACTGTTGGGGACGTGAAGTCAAACCAGACGAGTCTCCTCGTCCGGTACTTTTCGTTTAAAGACGGGTACGAGGACGTTAAAAAAAACGGCCGAACACAAGAGAACCGCGGCGGTGCTCGTGAAGGGAAGCTCGCCCGCACACGCCGCCGCTGCCTCGGCCTGCTCTTTGTGCGTCTCGTACCCCCGGCGTGGAGACGATGAGCGGCAGCCGCTTCACCCGCACGTCAACAAATAAACTCGAGACAGGGACCGGACATTTCCATTCGAGCTAACGAGGCATCGGTTAGCAATCATTGGCCGGAGCCAGACACAGACCTGCGGTGAAGCCCTGGTTGGTTCCCTTCCTCAGACGGCTGTGTGGTTGGACAGAAAATGGCTGCGAAAGAACCAGTCCCAGCGCGCGCGGGGCCGGAGCAGACACGCCGCCGAGACGCCTTCAGGGACCCGTTCGTCGGCTCCGACAGCGCACGCTCGCCGCGCAATGTGTGCTACGCCTTTTGTTTTGATTGTTACAAAGAAAATGACTGAACTCAAAATATAAAATCCGTAATATACATATGTAAGCAGCGACACATCGAAAATTAAATTAAAATTAATTAAAACACTTTAATATTGTTGTAATTCGGAAATGTGTTACGCATAGCCACCATTTCCTACATTTAGAAAGATCACTTGAATGCATCACATTTAAACTGTTTCGAATTCTACGGTGTAAATAACCTTTATAATATTATTACAAAAAATAACTTCTACGCCAAATAAATATATATATTTTGTTTAACGTTTATATCGCATTTCCCTAACCTTGTAGCACTTTTTATACGCACTTTATTTCGGTTCTTTGTGGTAACATTAGCGCCTCTCTGTGGCAGAATAACAACACTGCAGCGCATTTCTTTAAAAAAAACAAAACACTGAGTGTGAAGATGGATTTTAGAACTAAATAATTTTTAAGTATAGCAATTAAACAAAAAACAACAAAAATGAAGCAGTTATTTAATTTAATGGAATAAAATTGTATGCAAATAAAACTAATTCTTATATATATATTTAATTATTTTTCTGGTGCAACATCTGTTTTAGTGAATGAGACAAATCTAAAATAAAATCACATTTTGTTGACTAGTAACGATAGCATGACACAATTAAAGTTGTTTTCATTATAAACACGCCGTATATTTCTTGAATTGCCTTGCAAGGCTGAAGGGGATCACGTCTGACACTGTGGTGTGCAGTACAGGAGCACCTCAGGGGACAGTACTGGCCCCTCTCCTCTTCACCATCTACACTTCAGACTTCTGCTACAACTCAGAGCTGAGTCTCGTCCAGAAGTATGCTGACGACACTGCCATTGTTGGATGCATCAGGGACAACAGCGAAGACGAGTAAAGGAGTCTGATACGTTACTTTGTGGACTGGAGTGAGAGGAACCACTTGCAGCTGAACACCTCAAAGACCAAGGAGCTGGTTTTGGACTTTTGGAGGTCCAGGACAAAGCCACGTCCAGTGTACATCGGAGGTAATGAGGTGGAGATAGTGGACAACTATAAGTTAAATATAAGTACCTCGGTGTGTGGCTGGACAGTAAACTGAACTGGTCCTGCAACACAGACCATGTATATAAGAAAGTTCAGAGTAGACTGTACTTTCTGAGGAGGCTTCGATCATTTAACATCTGCAGGAAGCTCCTCTGCATGTTCTACCAGTCTGTGGTGGCCATTGGCTTGTTTGATGCTGTGGTGGGTTGGGTTGGGAATCTGTCCAAGAGGAGTGTCAACAGGTTGATCAGAAAGGCTCTGTGGTTGGCATGAAGCTGGACTCACTGGTGACAGTTGCTGAGAGGAGATCATTGAACAAACTACTGTCCATCATGGATGATGACAGTCATCCTCTGAACACTGCCATCAGTGAACAGAGAAGCAGATGGAGCACGAATGCTCCTCTCCAGATGCAACACTAATAGACTCAGGGACTCGTTCATTCCTTGTGTTATTAGGCTGTTTAATTCTGAGTTTGGGGGCAGAAGTGGAGTGAAAAGACGATTCTATTCTGTGAAAATATTTGTATCCTTTTTTCGTTTGTTATATTTCTTTGTTCTACGTTCTTTATCTTAATCTTTCGATCGTGTTATCCTGCACATTTTTTCATTATTAAACTTTGTTCTTGTTCTTGTTTTATGAATCTATCATCCTTGTTGCTGTGTGCTGTGAAAAACAATTTCCCGAAGAAGACCTCCAGAGGGATCAATAAAGTTTACCTAATCTAATCTGTATGATCAGCGTCTGTTACAGTCCAACAAAAAAGGCAGAAATCCGACAGCATGTTTAGCAGTCTTGTGGTACATATTGATCTCAAAGTGGTTAATGACGACTCAGTAGTTCTCACAGCTAAACTGCACTCCAGAACCTTGTGGACTGAACCGCCTGCTCACACAATTATCATTTTAATGGAGCTTATGTTAATGAAAGCATCAGAGTGCAGCTCTGTGTTGAAGTTGACGGGCCGCGGGGAACGGATGATACACTTGTTTGAATATTGAACAGGCTTTCTCCCTTACATTTGAATGCTGTTCTTTTCATTTTGTATACAGTACAAATATAAATAAATAACACAACAAATTCAAAATATTACACATTTAAATTAAAAACTATATAAGGAATGAAGAAAATAGTCGCAAATAGAATACTTCTGTATAAGGTAAGGTAAGGTAAAACTTTATTGATCCCTAAGGAGGTCTCCTTTGGGAAATTGTTTTTTCCAGTAGCCAGCAATTTTTCATAAACAATAAAAAATAATACATAAAAAATAAAATAAGAAGAAGAACATAAGAGGAAGAACAAGATGACACAATCTAAGTATAAAGATAAAGACAAAGAACATAGGTCAAAGAAAAACAACAAAGACAAAGGATACAAAGACTAACATGGAACAGAACATCCAGATACTTTCACTCCACTCCTGCCCCCAAACTCAGAATTGTACAATTTAATAGCCCGAGGGATGAATGAGTCCCTGAGTCTATTTGTTTTGCACCTGGGTAGGAGTATTCGTGCTTCATCTGCTTCTCTGCTCACTGATGACAACTATGCAACTAGTCCTCCAGAGTATATAGTATCATCTTCTAGCACTATATACTAAGTACATTTTGACTTGAGGTTTCAGACAGTGTAATTCACCTCTGTATGTTTTTCAACGCTATGGGGAAAACTGAAGTGCACAACCTTTACCCAAACAAGAGTCAGTCCGTTCTTTGTATTAGACACAAAAATGTAGTTTTCAATCAGACCTGGGGAGTGAGTTTTCCTGGATTTCGTGAGGCCCCTCATGAGGTCAAAGTAAAAATATAAAAAGTGTCGATGAAGCATGTTTCCAATAGATCACCAAATGTACACTGTTTGTATTGTATTCATACAATGTAATGAAACATATATGTTTCAGAACTTGTTATCATGTAATTACAATGAATACTTTTTTTTAAACCAATTCTTTTCACTTGAATAAAAAGGTCTTTGATTTTATTAAAATGCATACAAATATGAATAAATATGTGAATCATTACTTCTTGATATCACTGCCAAATATTCTAAAGATGGTAAAAATGTGGATCTTCTCTAACATGCTTACCGAGTATTACCTTAGCAAGTCCTTGGGGAAAAGACTCAGTATATTCAGGGTCAGAGGCAGAGACGTGGATTCAAATGAGTTTCCGACACCATCTTTCTGAATTATTCATGGATTATATTTGACTCCTGCTACATCGGAGGGTTAACACTTTGACATTTTCCAAATGTAATTAATACCATTTTCAATTGGATTTTAAACGGAGGTCAGCACAGAGTCGTTGAGGAATGAGTTTGCGCTCGGGTGGCAAGTCTACAGTGAAGAAGATTGATGGTTCCGAGGGCAGCAGAGAATGTTATTATGCAGGTTGTATAAATTATTACATTATGGTCAAAGGTCGATTATTTAACATAAGATTTGTAAACATCTTCACTGTCCTATATAACTCGCAAAATAGCTGAGTTTGTGCTGTTTACTTTAAGTGTTGTTTTTTTAAATAAAACTTTTTCACCTTTACTGTTCATAAACCCTTTTTATTTGCACAGTTCATAATCAGAATCAGAAACTTTTATTAGCATTGTTTTGAACACAACATATTACAATTTTTTTGTGGCGTCAGTACTCCACAGCTACTCTCATCGTTGGCTTGTTTTTTTTTTAAAGTATATATTGGACTATTTTAATATAGTCTCCACCTTTTCCACCCTGCCTGCACTCTTCTCTTTATCCCCCTTAATATCTGTCCATTACTTTGGATCATTGACTACAATCAGACCTTGCTAAATATATTAACCTCTCCCAAGAAGGTCAAATGACTGCTGTCAAATTAACTAAAAAACCGAAGACCAAATATCAATCAAATCTTCAGGAAATGTCTATTATGAAACAAGAAAAAATTCCAGCAACTCTTCTTCGCCTATTGTGTGTTGTCTAATTGTCTAATTGATTTCCTTAATGCTACTGGCGGGCGTACAGTGGCCCAGTGGTTAGCGTATGTTCTCTCCTAGTTGTGTGGGTTTACTCTGGGCACTCCAGTTTCCTCCCACAGTCCAAAAACATACAGAGGTTGATTGAGAACTTGGGGAAATTATCCATAGGTGTGTGAATGGTTGTCTGTCTTTGTGTGCCCTGCAACTGGCGTCCTGTCCAGGGTGTCCCCTACCTCTCGCCCAATGACACTGGGATAGGCTCCAGTCTCCCCACGACCCCCATAAGGGATAAAGCGGTGGAAAATAAATGAATGAATGCTACTGCCACCTGTTGTCCCAATGGAGCTCACAGCTAGCAAGTATAAGAATCAGAAACTATTATTGCCAGTGTTGTTGAGACAACATAGGATTTTAGTACAGGAAATAAGAATGACATAACATAACAGATAAAATAAATAATATCATAATAATTAAGAAAAAATAGACATTTATATTGGCAAAATTACTGTAAACACATCATGAGTGTAAATGAGAATCTTGGCAGAGGTCTGCCCCTCTGTATGTTTCTCTAACGTTTGAATTCTTTTGTGATTTTCAACCTTTATCATTTGATACCAAAAATGTATTTAGTATTTGGTGTTGTGCTGCATTCTGAAGTGAGACATGTACCTTCCAGGTCTGCCCTCCAGACCACCTTCCCTCCTGACGGATGAGCTCTTGCTGGAGAGACAGATTTCCTAATTAGCCGGAGTGCACCTGAGCCCCCGCTGGCCTGTGTATGAAAATGCCATTAGAAAATAATTTGATCTCCGTGATGGACTCTCCCTGACTTTGTCCAGGTCTCACAAGGTTAATATTCTGGACAGAGGTGCATCTATCACTGCCCAGAGGCTTGGACTCCGTTCAGGACATTTGAGGTGTTGACCGCTAGACGCCGCTGTTGCTTCATAAACATCCAGTTCACCAAAAGATGGATTAGTGTTTGTAAGATTAATGTTTTGGGCTATAATTTGACAGACGTTATCAAATCTTGGGCTGCTTAAATGTTCGTGTTTTAAAAAGGGTTGCAGGCACACATTCTCAAAAGCTTATCATTTGATGTCTTAATCGAATTTAAAGATGCAGCACGTGACACAAGTGGCTGCTTTGAAGATGGTAAGGATGCTTACTTAAAAAAAAAAACATCTGCCAAGAAGCTCATTTCACGTGAAGTCTAGCAGGACAGTTAGTTGAAAACCACGTTGTTCATCTTGCATTGTGTTCAGTTGGGCATCTGGGAGTCTGGTAACACCTTGAGGACACTTTGCTGTTGACTGAGACTCAAGATTGGTACCGTCTCTGTTTTTCACAACAACCTTCATGACCCTCCTGAGAGGAACATTTTTTCATTTCCTTTCATTGCCTTTTAGCACCATGACACTCTCACCCCTCTACTATGACCTATTAGCCACTTGGGATGGGTATATGTTATACAGGCTACAGGTTGAAATGTTACTTTTGAAACAATACTTAAGGCAACTTTTTCAGCTACCAGGGAGAAACTTATCTCAACAAGAGCCTTAATCTTGTGTTGTGAACAAATGTACATGCAAAATAAAAATCAGTAATGAATCAGGGATTTGTCTTTGGATTATTCCAACACTAGAGGGAGACAGAAACACCATTTAAAATCCGATTCAATTGGGCTTTTAACACAAACCTTTGCCATGCATAGTTCATCTACACAAACTAAATACAATGAGGTCCATCTGCTCAGGAATCTAGAGTAAACATCAAAACTGAAAATGGAATATCGGAAAGGCAGAATTTTACCTTGATCAAAGGAGGGGGGAAGTGACATAATTAGATTAATTAATTATTTAATTATTAATGAGATTATTACGTATTTAACGACTCCTTACACCTGTTTTCAAAAAGGGTTCAGACCAAAGCAAAAATTTTGCTTAGCTCCGCCCACTGACTTTGATGTGTGTCATTAATAACTGAGTTATGTTTTTATTTATTTAATTTCCTCAATATTCATTTTCCATACGTATCGAACATGCAAGCATGAAAAAAGCTAAAGAAGATTCAGACACATCCATCTCTGGCTCCCTCAGCTCAGTGTTTGTAATAGAAACTCTTAATTGACTGAACATGTAAATGATCTTTTATAAGAATTTTCTGCTGCAGAACAAGAAGCTAACCAATCAAATGCGTAAAAATAGAAAACCATGTGGCTAGAGGATCTGAGAGAACACTTGGCGGATGTGCAGATATGAATCTGACACAGGTCTTTGCTCTGCCACCTGAGCATTCTGATGTATGGCCGGTCAGCAGCCCACACTGAGAGCAGGTCGCAAGTGAACTTGACACTGCTTGACCGATGCTGGCAGCCAAGAGAGCTATTATGACTTCGGATGAAGACCTTAGATAACAGGTCCAGCCAAGATGTGGAACTCAACGACAGTACATATTCAGCCATTCTTATTGCTGCCTTCTTTGACTTGCTACAGTTCTGGGTGGGGAAAGATGTATTAAAAAACAATGTATTAAAAATGGAACTACAAACCCTCTGGAGAAAGAAAGTTAGAAAATTAAAATCGGAAATACAAATGGTAAAAAAGATACTCACAAACATTGTAGCAAAAGTATTAATGAAATAAATGCTATATCAGAGCTTTTAGAATGTACCATCAATTGTGAAATAAATACCATTTTAGCGGTTGATTGGGTCAAAAGACGGAAGCATTGTCCGTATTGAAATACTTATATTTACTATTAAATACCATTCATTTCATTCCTAAAAAAGGAAAGGAATTCCATTTTACATTTAACACGCAATTCAAACAACTAACTTAATTCAGCGGATTTAAAACAACAAGAACAAGTAAAATATTACTTATCCCCCGGTAATTTCAACATATAGTGTTTTGGCTCAACAAGTCAAAATTGTCAACAATGTCAAATAAAATATCTTTGTAATGTTTTCCACTGTGAAAAAATAAGACACTGTAAAAAAGTGAATATTGAGCGTGTATATTAAAATGAACATGAAAACGTTATAATATCGTTTTTGCGTTTAAGAAATCATGTTAATTTTTTATATATTTTTAATGTAGATTAATTCATTAAAGATGTATAAACTTAAGCAAATACGGATTATTCGGATAGACAGTTTTTAAGCGAGTGTCCCAGCATGCTTTGCGGGACCAGCGGTTCCTCAAACGTCTTGTTGACTCTGTGTTTGTCAACTTGTTTGTTCGTGGCGCGCACATCTGGACTGGCCCACTTCCTCTCTCCGGGAGGGGCGCGACTCTCTCCTCCCCCTCCACGCCGGCCGTTGGTTCCCTCCGTGCCGGCTGTCTTCAGCTCGTTGACGGGCGCTCAGTCCACATCAGTACCAGCAGCGCCCCCGGAGCTCCAGCCTCTCTCTCTCTCTCGACCCCCTTCAAAACCAAGAAGCTTTTTTTTTCTCCGCCATGAAACAGACTCTGAGCGATCTGATGAGGATGAGCAGGATTTGCCGGATGATGTTTGCCACTTGTTTGGGATCCTTTATTCTCGTCATCTTTTATTTCCAAAGTATGTTCCAGCCAGGTAGGACGTCTCTCGCTTCTCTCTCTGGTTCTGATGACTGGCACCGCTGCCCCAAAAAAACACACGATTTGACATGTTGTTTTTGACATGTTGTTTTTGTTGATCATTTTTAACTCCTTTGTTTCGCTGCTTTGTTCCGAGTTTGATGACGGTTTTTTTTGGAGCTTCACCTGAAGTGGCATCAGTTTCTGCCTCCAGAAACGTGGCAGCGTGAAGCACTACTTGAATGATAATCTAAAGAACATTCTTAAAACTTTAGAAGAAACAGTAATAAACACACTTTCTATGAGTTTATCTGTGCGAAATACCTGCGTTAAACATCGATAACGGTTATATAGTGGAGACTCAACACCTCTAAAAAAGACTTTAATGTTGAGTTTTTCCTCAGAATTGTGCTTATTTTTAAATCTTTTGCTTGTTTATTATCTAAGTCTTGTTCTTTATTACTTGTGACGTGTCTGTGGAGATGCTCACCTGAGGAAGGAACCAGCAACTCCACCCACCAATGAAGCATCAAGACGTTCAAAAGTCTGCAAGAACAAAACCACAACATTTTTTTTTTTGTAGAACAAGAGGTTCTGGTCTGTTTCCCCTTCATAGATTCATCCATCCATTCATTGTTGTTGCTTTAATTAGGTCATAAGAGACTGTGGCTGTCCCAGCCACCCGGGGCCAAGCACTAGGAGTTGCTTTATTTTCTCACAATCAACACAATGTCTTTTTTTTCCCGAAAAGCTTGTACTTGGGTCACAAAGTCAGTTCTTTCCAATATTATAAGAAAGCTACGCGGTAAAAATGTTGAAAAGATTTGCAAATTAGGGCTGTCATGTAATAAAACTTTAGGAACCAGGTTGTAAACAAATAATAGATAATCAGGTCCAGTTCATTTCCATGGTTTACTGGAACATAGATACAGGAAGTCTTGATCCATTTGATGTCCAAGACCTTATTTGTTAGATAGAACCCTCATTTTGAAGTCCATATGAGGAATGAAGCTGGGCCTCTGAAATGTCAACTAATGAATTAAAGTTATATATAGTACTTGTAGTTAACTCTTGGAAGATTATGAGACGAGGTTATAAGTAGGTTGCAGTAGATTTTGGAAAGTTTGGTGTTTAGAGATGCAACTAGTGAATGTCTATATTGTGATGGAAGTGCTGAGGGTAACGTCATAACAATTGCTCGGCTACACATCCATCGATGGTCACGCGTGTGTTATTGGACAGTAACCTCTAAACAATTGAAACCTAAGAGCCATCGTAACCTTATGTCCATGTGACAGTGATGGGAAATTACAGAAGAATACTTCTTTTAGAGAGACTTCTCTGTACATCATCTCATCACATGACTGGCGTAGATCTTGTCCTTGAGCTGAGACTTGTTTTCTCCATCTCAAGATTGTTTTTCTGGTACTTGAGATGACGCATAGTACAGCTGAGCACATGTCAGGATCTTATGATCATTATGACTATGATTCAGAATTAGTGGTTAATTCTAGTTAACATGTCAAATCCTCACATTCCAGATGTCCTCATCGGACATTTGTCAAGCTCCTTTATTGCCTCCAAGAGGAGCTTATTTAATGGTCCGTATAAACAACTTAAAAAGGTATGAATGGGTTTCAAGGATCATATTTGGGAAATGTTGAAAATAATACAAGGAACAGATGATTTTTGTTGTGTTCTGGATTACCATTTGGATCAGCGTTTATTATTGAGGGACGAGTGTGATGGAGTGTGAGCACCACTTACCGCCACACCCCTTAAAATGTGTGAAAGTGAATTCCAAAATGTTTCAGCCATCTACTGTCCAACTGAACTGATAAGGGATATTCAAAAGCTAATGAAAGAGTGTAATTGTGAGATACATTGAAGTCTCTAGAAACCAGACAGGTGTTGGAGATCTTGTTCACGCTCAAAGGTAGTTTTGTTATGTTCCTTTCAAGGCTGTCAAACCGCTCTGAGCGTCTTGAAAGCATCGAGAACATAGATTGCTTGAAAATTGAAGGCCGCTGAGTCCCCCAAGGGCGTACAAAATAATGGCTTACATGGAGAATAAGCTTATCACACCAACCAAAACGCTTTACATACATCGTTTGTCATTCCGACCACTTTCCACACTGGTGGTGGTTTGCTACGTTTGTAGCCACGGACCCCCTCGGGCAGGGAAGTGTGTCTGTCGAAGTGCCTGGATGATCATTCACGCACATTCACGTGAAGTCTGTGCGACAGTCTCATGGACAGAGCGGGAGTAAAATGATCAACAACTTCAATTTTCGGAAGCATTTGAGCCACTGCTGCCCTAACATATGCTGAGACGTCAGAAAAGGCGTAGTTGGATATCGACAGTTTGGATATCGGCTGATTCAAAAAGGGGTTTCATGGTGAGTTTTAACAGAATTATGTTGTAGATCGACTTATTTCAAGGGCTCCCGGTCCTAGTGGAGGTACAAAGTAAGGCAAGGACTATTACTGACAGTGGTCAAAGGGAACTAAGAAGCTGCTACTTCCTTGGTATAATGTTTTCCTTACAGATGTCAAACCACCCATTAAAGTGAGTCAAGACCGTTCTTTGGCGTCTGATCACTTCCACTCTAGCCAATGAGAATTTTGCTTTCATGAAGCGTCTCAGAAGCAGCTTAAATAACCAGGCTTTACTTCCCTTAAATTACACAAGCATTCTATTTTGGAAATCTTGTCAGTCAAGAGTATAGCGGATCAGGTACAGGGAATGCGAATGCAGTTTCTAAATAAATCGCTGTGCAGATTTTGAATGGCAGAACATCAATGTCATGTGTAGTATCTATGGTTTGAATGGTATAGATGAAAACTATCGTAGAGATTTGGAATCTACCGTCATACTGTGGCAATGCAACTGGAGCTGTAGATGAATCCAGAATCATTCGGCTGCTCATTGTATTTATTCTACAGTACATAACTTATCCATTCACGGATTCAATTCATACTGTGATATGTAGCACAAGAGACTTGGTAGGTCTGGTAGCTGTCCTTAAAAGGTGTCAACCAGGAGGGTCTTGAAGGACCAAAAAGCATGGAATGAAGATATAGATCGGCCCAGTCTCCCTCAGGACTTCCTGATAAGGACACCGTTCAAGGGCAGAGAAGGTGTGCTCCTTCATGTCAAAGGGTTTTAGGGCTGTCTTGGGACTGACTTATCGCAAAGAAGTAGTGATTGATGCAGAGCCAACCACAGCTTAGCAAGGAGGGGATTTTTATTTATTTATCCATTCCTGCTGAAATTGTGATAAAAGGACATGGTGACCTAAGTCTTCCTCTAGGGAACCCTGGGTCGTGTGGCGGCGGCGCATTATTCTAAGGGAGGAACTTTAAACGATTGAGCCAAGACTCCATTAAAGTTCTGACAAGGCCCTGTAGAATTCCCTCTAAGCGCTGCCAACGTCCTGGAGGGTTGCATCAGCCTCACAAACAGGAGTGCGCGCACACACACGGGGATCAAAAAGTGTATTCTCCTGCGATGATGATAGGCCACTGCATCCGGGACGTCCTGATTGAAGAGGAGACATCTTAGGCGGCGGTGTGTTTGTGTACAGAGGCTGGGATGGCTTTTTAAGCTTTTTAATGCCGTTTGTCTTCCTGTGTGATTATATGCCGCTACTGCGAGTGTGTGTTGTTGTAACTCGCTGCATGTTTTTTCATGAGTCGACTTCTCGAATCATGCAAACTTCGTCTAGATGATTTCCTGTGTCCTTCCCTAAAACCCAAAGGTCCAACTCCCATCAGATAATATTCTGGTCTCCCTGGCTCAGGCATGTACGACCAGAATCCTCCCCTCCCCTCGTCCCGCCCACAATGTAAACTCTCACCCTTCTTCTAGAACCTGCAGGGTCACGACCTCTTGTAAAAGACACAGAGAAGGGTAGACGTCCAGTATCACACAGTGGCTTTAATGAACACATTCTGAGCGAAAAGCCCGGAGTCTCGCGGCACTTGAAATGGGTCTTCGACATGCTAAATGTCAGGGGACGGAGCAAAACGAACTCCAGACAAATAACTTTTAACGATTGCTTCATTTATAGCTGTCGCAGTGTCTGTTCCCATGACTTCCCTGCAGGCGCTCTCCCGCATTCTTTATCCGTCTACATCAAATCAGATATAGAGCTGGGAGGCGTGGAATTATTTTGAGCCCTTTTTCGCCGTGTTGTGTTTAAATCTGTAGTCTATCAAGTCTCATGTTTTCACTGACAGTGGGTGGTTTGTTGGAATTTGAATGGACTCTCTTAGGTGCTTGTTAATTTTATGGCTAGAGTTTTTATAAGATGCTTTGTCCAGTTAAATAATAGGAGTAAAGGATTAGCCACAAAATGATCCACATTTATACTAACTTTAGTTAAGATTATTCTAGCCTGAACACTAAAAATAGTGCTTTATTATTTCACATTTAAAAGTTACCGCTGAGTCTGCAACCGTATCTCTTTACCGTATTATTTCCGAAATGTCATGATCGTTCAGGATTTTGTTATTAACATTTTTTAATTAAGTATGACATTGTAATGCTATGTTTCGCGGTCTTTTTAATTGGATATCCTGAAGGCATTTGCAATATCAGATCTTTATTTTATTTTTGAAATTAATGCTGACTGCCTTTATAGTATTCGTTGTCATGCTTAATTTCTGATGTAAAGTAAGATATTTTCAAATCCCACTTTAGAGTAACTGGTCACGGTCAAGATAAAGAAAGATTTATTTCAATATTTCTTGTTAGTGAACAAGATTACAATAGGATTGTTCCCTCCCGTGTTGAAAAACCATCTTGTTTTATTTGGAGCTATTAAGCATGCCACCGGTATAATTCTGCTAGTTAGCGAGAGGAAGCTGTTTAATAGAAGCTTTTCTCTGCCACTGTTGGGCGAAAGATGTTGCCCTGTTAAAATTCTGAGTCATGGGTTTTTTTGGGCCACAATCAAATCCATGAACAAACGTAATCGGTGAGGCAATTTCCCTAGATTTGCCCTTCTGCCCGTGGTGTGTACGTTTCAACACTCAGACCAAAGATGGTCACACCTTCTGCATACTATTGTCTACTGAGGAGTTTTGGTTGTTTGGATGGAAGTTGTGTTTGATTGAAGCATCAAGAAAGCATCGTATCGTTGCTGAGTTGTCTTGGAATCTTTGACACTGACACGAATCTTGCCAGAGGCCATTTTGCTCAAGACACAAGAATATAACATGCAATACTGTCCAGCTTAACAAGTTAATTTCGTCCTTATATGAGACTGGAGAGGGTTGTGTTAATCAAGTTTTGAGGGATGTGTGCTCACAGCGATGACTCACAAGCTTTTATGAACAGTTGTTAAACGTTAATTTTATTCATATATAAGTCTTGTGTGTACTTATAAAGGTTTTAAATTTGTAAAAATACGCTACAGTTTCTTCTCTGATTTTCACTTGATGCGGGTGGTCCTGGAACCTAACCCCCGAGATTAACAAGGGAACACTTAAGTACACAAGGCTTGCATGCTATACAGCCACAAAACATCAACACTGATATTAGAGAAAAATTAAACTTACATTCTGAGCTACGAGGGTCTTCATATGCATATGAACGAGTGAGAATTTTCAGGGATACATTTCTAAAAAGTTTCTAAAACTTGAGTTTCCAGCGACTGAAAATACTTTCCTGTCCAGCACAGAACTTTTGGGACAACCGGCTGGATCTCCGTGTGGAAAGGCCCTCAGAGACAACGTATCTGGCCGGGATTAGTGCCGCTAATAAGGCAGTTTTCGCCGCGGGCTGCTTGTTTGGTCTCTTTGTGAAGAGCTTCTGGGATAGTTTGGAGTCTGGGAGTGTGCTGACACAGCAGCTTTGTTTCCCCACACGCGCCTGTGTCCTTTTAATCCACAGCGGTGATTTGCTTTTTGTTTTAACACTGGCTCATTTGTGGATATCGCTTCCACAAAGGCGGCGGCAGATTAAAGTCTTAGTGTAACACACCTTGTTCCAGATTATTAAACCAAATACGTTTTCCTGCCTTTGTTTTTTTTGTTCAACTGTCCAGCCAGTCGATGCCTTTGTGGGAACAAAGCTGGTTGAAATGATGAGAAAGGTCTTTGGAAAAGAATGAACTTTTTTCTGGCAGGAATTTCTACCAGCGACTTGAAATTCCTCACTTCCCTTGGTCGCAGGCATTGTAGGATGTAACTGCTGAGTGGACACAAGCGACTGAAGGTTTCACTGAGGAAAGTAAACATAAACAAGCTTGAAAGAAAAAAGTAGCTTTTCATTTTCGTAGCTTGTGTTGATGTTATGAAACATTCTATGAAGAAGGATATTATTTGAACCCGAAAACGTTCGAACATCTGTTTGAGTTTTATCTTCAAATGTAATTAGTGAGTTAATGAAACGTGTTGCAACAAAGCATGAAATTTATGTTTTGAGCTGCTTTAAACAAATGTCACTTTGCTACATTTAATTAGAAATGATGTTGCATTGGTACACACCGATAAACAGTATTTAACAGATCATTATGTATGCAGTACAAGTTATGATATGGATTTAACAAATAGCAACAAACAGCAGCGCACCATAACTATCTGCTGTAGTAGATGTTTTACTTTTCAGTCACAATAGTCCAGACAAGCTGAAAAATGATGATTGCAGAATTATGTTAGTATTTTACTACAAGTCTTAAAAACTGTTAACATAGCAAAGTCCTAGGTTTTGAAAGTGAAGTCCAAATATTAGCTTTCAAATAAATTCCACAGTTGTTGGAAATGCTCGACTCTGTACTCCATTCTTAAGAGAGACGAGGCAATGGCATCAAAGAGTCCGTCTGTGCAGAGAACATTTCTATATCTACTCACCCTGAGGTCATCATTCAAAAAGTTGAGGTTCCAGTGATTTAAAATAACTGAGGACGAAAAGACTGACCAATAATGCAGATACTTTTAAAACAAGGTCTGTGGGCTGTTCTTAAGTAAGTAAGTAAGTAAGTAAATAATGGTTATTTCTAAAGAGCCTTTCTAGACCAGGGTCACAAAGCCCTTTAACAATCAAAAACAATACAGGGTTAAAATATATACTTTAAAAGGCCGAGACACAAGTGACTTAAAATACCCTAAGGGTCAAGGAAAGGTTTTACAACCACACCACCATTTCTGAACGTTGACCACTTTATTCCAGGTTCACCGGGTTTGAACTGTTTTACGTCAAATTGTTTTCTCATGTTTTTGCTACGAAACCAAATAACCATCCATTTTTTCCTTATGGTACGATCTTGGGCAACTGTCCCAGCTACATAGGGCGGAAAGGGGGAATGTCCTGAACCGGTTCCCAGTCTTCCCTGATCACATACAGACACATACTTATCCGCAATTCGTGTCTTCTTTTGGTATCTCTGTTTAGTCCTAGTCATTTTTTTAAACTGTCCCTCGTATACATTCAAAAGCCAGTTGATAAAACGTTACTTTTATTCATCCTTTAAAAGATGAATGCTTATAGATTTGTCACACTTTTTCCTCCACTCAGCAATTTAAAGCGTAGTAAAAAGTAAAATATCTGTCAACATCATCATCGATTTTCTAAATAAGCAGGAACAGCAACAACAAGTGGAGATAATTGTAAAAATACAGCACCTCAGTGAGAATAGTGACCTGGAGTTCCACCTCATCTCCAGCCCCTCCTCTACAGGAAACAAATCTTTGGCTCTTGATGTAAAATGCAAGAGATAGTGTGAGATTTATCGGCCGCTGATCGGAACGAAAGTAATGGGCCTTCATTTAAATGTTAATGTGCCACGCTGCCGCTTGAATTTATAGTTGTGAATCCAAATGCAAAGAAATGTCATTAAATATCAATCAGTCGGGACGTAAATGAATCCGGGGACGAGGCGAGGGCAAAGGTTCGGCCACGGGAACACGTTTCCGAGACATCTATACGCTAATAAACCGTGGCACTCGTCGACCGTGGTCAGTTTTACTCGCAGAACCGTGGCGTGTAAATGGACACTCGGCGTCACATTAAATTACTTTTAATATACGATAAGTTTCTCCAGATCAGTTCATTAAGTTTTATGTGATCATACAAAAATGAATTTTTAACAAGATACACGATTGATGGACATCATTTAACTTTAAATAATGGTTTAAAAAAAAAAATCGCCTTTCCATCCTAAGTCTAAGATTCACTCTTAATGCATATCTCAACTTAAGTCTGATATGGGATAGAATTCCTCTTAGTCTGATTTAATGGCCGAGATAATCCAGCTAAAAGCCAGAGTAAGTCTAAAACAACATATTGCAATAATCACATAAAAATATTGTTTAAGATATTACTCTTTATGTAGCAGTGAAAAAAAAATGTAATCTGAACCAAAGTGTAGTTGTAAATATCTGTACAAAATATTGCAATTAGCAGCTTTCTAACCAACCAGAGCAGCTTTTGATCCTAGATAACTGGGACAAATGATCATATTCAATTTCAGATGAAACCACATTAACTTTTCTTGTTAAACATCAATATCAATTTAATGAATTGAATGTTGCTGTGTTGTGCGTAACTGAAGTTCAAATGATGAGCTTTAAAAAAAAAACGTTGTTCAATCCTCATAATGGTTCCTCTCAAATAAACGCATCACGACCCCAGACCTCAGGCTCAGCGTATTTACGGCTCATTGTGAGACACTCGGTTTGATTGAGGCTGAGAGAGGAGATAACCCCGGAGAGATGGACTTAAAGATAGCTTTTGTTTGTGTGTTTGTTTGTAGTGGAGCGCCTGTGTTGGTGGTGGTGTTGGTTGGGGGGGTGTAGCAGTGGCGGGCCGGTGTGCTCGTCCGCTTGTGTATTGTGAGAGAGTGTCCCGGATGTCCCCCTGGTGTGATCCTTCTTTCCTGCCCAGCTGTGCTGCTAAATCCCAGATCAAACATTCCGGAGCGGTTGGGGGGAGGAACATCCATCGTTGTGAGCAGAGCCGGGTCATTCATCGGGACCTGGATCAGACGATGCGATTTTAATTCAGCTCGTCGTATTGTAAATGAATCTTCTGTGGTCCACATGTAGACACACCTTCTCTTGCACTCCCACTAATGTCAAACTCCAACTCTCCTGACTCACCAACATGTTATAAAAGTTGAAGTCTTCCTCTCCAAGATGCAGTAAGTCTCTCATCATGACCATGTTGTGAACTTATTACTTTATAAAGTTCTCCCCCGTCTGAAATCTGGACGAACGAGAGGTTACGAGAGCCGTGTCCATCATGAGGTCCAGCCAGCTGTAATCACGCCCCGCTTTGTTTATACAAAAAATCCTGTGGAGGTGGAGACTTCCGGGATTGATGACACACGGTGACAAACCTTGATGACGAAGCTTCATGAAGAAGTATGCGTTTTATTAGAGCCCACAAGGTGGCAATACTTTTAACTGTGGGCGCCACCTACTGAGCTCTTAAAACATGACACTTGCTTCATGAAGCTTCATCAGATCATCATGTACAGAAGAACGGGAGACGAGTATCCAGTGTTTTCAAATTAATCTATTCTGTGGGAAAAAAAACTTGCCAAAAGTTAGATACAGTGAGATGTGTTGGTTCACTGCAAGAAAAGTGAGCAAGTCTTCTATATAAGGACTTGTTTTTCTTTCCTTTTTTCCTCTCATTTGTCCTTTTTTTTTTTTAGTAGTTCTTGTCCCTGGAAAGCGATTTAAAAATGTTCAATCAAGTTTTGTCTGTAGAACCTTTTGATTATTTCTCTTTGAATAATTTGTAAATACAATAAGATAATATACATTAACATTACTATTTTATTGTATGCTAACAGTGTATTACTACTACTGTATTATCCTGACTTTCAATATTTTATCGTTTTTTCATCTTCTTAAAAGAAAATGAAATTCTACTTGTATGTCAACATTTTTGAAAAGGAGGACAAAGGCAAGTGAGGAGGTTGGACAAAGTTGACGCTCCAAGAGTTGAAAACATGTGCAGAATGATGGACAGTTTGTCCTTAAACCATCTCTTGGGTAGAACCACATTTACTATTCGAGTAATGTCTGGTCTTTTGCCGTCTGAATGGCCTCGTATGTTTCAATAATCGCCGGGTAATTCACAGCAGATCGACTCTGCTGCCAGACCATCTGGTCCGGGGTAAGTCGGCAGCTCGGGGGCCGAGGGAGCCCGACTTCTCAATGAGACCGCCTGGACGTCGTTACACCTTCTGAATGGATCGGCACAATCTAAAACCGTCACTCCGGTGCACTGGTTAGTGTACTTAAAAAATTGAGATTATCCGGAACAGTCGTGGGTCTGAAACAAGACTGTTTTGTGTATCAGCTGTGTCACACTTAATCACACACGAGGCCAGCGTAGTTTAATACTGTAATAAATTCAATCCTGGACAGAATCAACGTCTGTTTTAATTCACAATTATTGTCCTTCAACATGACAAAATACACTCCATCTTTCACTGAAAAACCTTCCACCTGTATTATTTTTTAAATCGTTTATGATGGTATAGTTAATGTATTTCTTTAAATTAACAGTTTTTTAAAATCCAGATACTCTATGAAGACTTAATACATCACATAAAGTGTCTGAACAATGGACTCCTCAATTGACCTCGATTATTTTTTGTATCAATTAGCATTGACGCAAAAAAGATATTTCCCTGGTGTTTTGAGTTAATATCATGAGCTGACCTTTACGCTGGGCTTGATCAGGTCCCTCGCGATCACACCGGTGCTCAAAACTAAATGCATCACCAAACTCGTGTGGAGAGCGAAGTGGTCACTCCGGCCTAATTTAATGTGACCTTTAATAGAATCCTGCCCGGTGTGAGGCTTTCGTCGCCAACTGGGCTGAAAAAACAAAGAGTCCGTGTGTTTGAATTTTGGTGGAACATTCTGTATCGAAGACAAAACTGGTCATTTGTACCAGGGTTTGCTTGATTTGTGTAGCGTTTTTTTTTTTTTTTGCCTTGGTTGTCACTTCTTTTTTCAAACAACTGAAATTGAGAAGGACTATATCAAATGGCTTTCTTCAGACCACAAAAATAAGGGTTGAAGTCACTAGGATAACATTTGTAAATAGAATAATAAAAGAAAAAAAATACTTCAAATTATCCATATTCGTCCATAATAATTATTTAATTTACCACATATTTTATCCATTTATCCAACCATCTGAGGTTGAGTTACCGAGAATACATTTTCTTCTTGTATAGCTGACAAAAGAAATGTTCTGTCGGGCCAATGTCAATAAATCAACTCCCATATTTTTCACACTGTAAATGTACTTAAAATCCTCAATTTTCTCAAAAACTGACAGTTCGCCTTATGATCTGGTTCATCCTATGTATGAATTCTGGTTGTACCTACTGAGTGACCTCAGAGGGTTGTATACAGTCCAAGGGTGCTCAAAGAAAAATGCCAACATTTTGGTAAACTACCTCAAGGTGGCGTAGTATTTCCCTGCAAGGTGCCTTCGTATAACTTTGCGAGGCTTCATTGTATAACTCCACAAGACGCTGTGGTATTACTGCGCGAGTCGTGATGGTATTACTGCGCTAGCTGCCATGGTCTGCAAAGCGCTGCGGCATTACTCCAGGAAGCTCCTAGTATTACTCTGAATAAAGTTATGCTTTGGAATACTTGTGTTGGTGAACTACAAAACCGCTCCTCAGTCATGCTTTGGATGAGGGTTGTCTGTAATTCCCTCTTTTCTTTTTTCTTCTCCGCACACTAAAACCTTGCGATACTCAATTATACTCTTGCTCATAACTATTCCTGGGTCAACGCAGTCGCATTACACGACCAAGCCGTGGCACGTTTAATGCGCCCTATAATTGGCTGCCCCTTGTGTTTGACCAGTTAATTAATATTGAGCCTTATTAACCGATGAACCTTATGATCCGAAGAATACAGTTTATTGAGTGTAGTCCAGTTACGTTAGCTGTAGATGGATCTCAGTTATCCATACAGGACAGAAGGGATTGTTACGTAAGTTGGAAGAAATAAATTACAAACTTCATACTGAACTGTTACGTGCACCTCCAGTTGGTTGGAGAATAATTCTTCTTCTCTGGTGTGTTCATCAACGGTTGTCACATCAAGTCCTCCACTTTCCTCCTCCTCTCATTACACTTTCATTCAGAGTTTCCTCCCCACACATCTGAGCATCAGTCCTCTGTATTTCCAACTTCTCAAAATGTTCCTACGGATGAACTACTTTCTCATCATGTTCCCTCTGGTCGACGAAGCATATTATCTTCCCCCAGATCCAGGTTTTCAAAAGAGCTTGTAATAAGGGTGACCTCCCTAGTTCCAAGAGGCTCACGTCCTGATCCGGCGATGGTTTGACTTCTCTGTTGTTCTTGTGTGTAATTGTGACGATACGCCGGGGAGTCGAACCCTTCAATCTGTGTTTGAAACACGTCACCAGGCAGACCCACGGCCAGTTCTGCTTTAGCCAAAAAAGGGAAAGATTTCATCATCGGTTTAGCCTTTTTTTTCTGACAGAAGCCAGACACACACACACACATGCACACATGCACACGCACACTGACAGTGTTTCCACTATTAGTCATTAACTCCAGCCTTCACTGGGAGACAATAGGCATCAGTGTCCCGCAGGGTTCTTGAGCAAATGTGTGTGGAGTTTGATGAGAGACACGATGGTATCCCCTGCAGAGATCTACAACTCCAGATCTGATAAGTCTCTGAATCACAGACTCTCGCTGCAGACGCCCGGGGAAAAGCTCCGTCACTGTGGCCTTGGATCTCCGCCTGTAAACCCTCCACCCGTCGCTCACCGTGATCTCATCTGACGCTGTATAATTAGAACGGAGCTTTTGAGACTTTGTCTTGTTGAAGCCCTTTTTTTTTTTTTCGTTGCAAAGCGATTCGTCGTAACAGAGGCAGAAAAGTTTAGGTGCCGAACCGTCGTCGGCTCTCAGAGGCTGTGTTGAGTTTGAATGATTCAAGAGGAGGAAATGGATCTCAGTGACAGACTTTAGCTCCGGGGCTCAAAAATGTACCTGCAAAATAAAATATATTTATTTTTTTGTGAACTTTTCAACCTGTTCTACTGTATCTACATATAAAATGTTTTTGTAATTAATACAAATTAATGATTTATTTATTTAATTTGGGGATAAAAAATATTTTTCATAGCTGAAATTTCAACAAAGTGTAAAATAAGTAAATAAGATTTTTCTATCTTAGATTACCATGCAAGTATTCAAGGCGTTCCAATTCGTTGTGTTGCAATTAAACTTCCGGTCGCTAGATGGCAGCAGTCATGGCAGGAGCGAGTTCCTGTTGATGCCTGAGGACGAGAGGATACAGCTGTAAGTACAGCACATATTTTGGTTTCAAATCAAATGAAATCAGTAACGACTTTATCAACACATGTGAATTGTATATTCTGCAACACCAGAGTCAAGTTCTCGGGCAATACTACAAATATATGCTTGTTACTACAGTATCACAATATATTTTATTGATCACCAGATACTTAAAAAAAAACAACACAATATTCTATAAGGTTTAATCCTTTTATCAGTTCAGAAGATCAGTTTTTAATTTAATTTATTGGTTGTCAAACTTTCAAACATCATCTTTAAAGTGTTTTTAACCTGCCAAGGCCACAGTTTAAGGCCATTTTTCTTTTACAATGGAAGTAGTTTAATCTATATTACTGTTACAATGTTTTTTTATGAATAGGAAACAACGTCCTTTGCACCGGCATATGTTGACTCAGTGCTTTTCTATTTCTGTATTTGTTATTTATGGCCTTCTTGAGCATAAGCTTAAATAGAAACATTCATTTTTTTCGTCACACCGATGTAAACGGTTGTCGTTGTCAACATCCCGCTGTCATGGCAACCACATGCACGCCGACGATCCTGTGGCCAACTCAGTTAGTCTTTAATAAGCTTTAATTTCCTGCGTCGCCTCGTCAATTCATGCTCCGCCGCGATAAAGCGAGGAAGCAGTTGTTGACCAGACATCTGCCCGCTGCTCGTCGTAAACTTACAGATTGTGTTTTTGAGCAAGACGTAGAATATCCGGCGCGGCCCAAGCAGCCGCCTGTAACAGCTTCGTGCTTTAAAATGACATCTGCTGTGTGTCGCCGCTGAAATAAGTAGGAGCCGAGGGAACTTTACAGCCACTCAGCTGTAAGTTACAGACTCCTGAGAGACTGTTGGATCCCTGATTCAGTTGTTCGTAGCGTCATAGTCTGCACCAAATGTATGGATAACTAACCACTACAGTTAATTATTTCTTGGGTTCGACGATCTGTGAGGATGGAGTTTGTTAATTGTTTGTTGCTGTTCGATGACAGATTGGTCCAACACATCCTATGATGCTTCACCTTCTCTTTGCTATCACCGAGCTGTCCTGCCGTTATTACCTTTTATGGCGTAGTATGTTAAAAATCTCTTGCATGTGCTTTTGAAAATGAGGTGCATTTATTGAGTTTTTGACATTCTGAAAGGCAAGAAAAGACCAAACTAAGTGGGTCACTAATTCAATTTAAGAACTGACATGACGTGAATGGGAAAACTAGGATGATGACTATAAACCTTTCCATTTAATAGTACAATGTCGTGGCTGTTTTCAGCTGATTCCGTAGGACTGAGCAGCCTGATGGTTTCTCCCTGACTGTCACGAAATGGTTGAGCGAGAGTAACGTTTATGAACTGTGCCTCACTACCTTTCTTAATCAAATAAAACAATTTTCTAACTCAAATACACATCTACAACCTACTCCTTCTTTTACTATAGTACTCTCTTTTTATCTCATTCCCTCTCAGTGAACTCATCACTGTGCGTTTAGCTAGTTTGTACCCATCATTATGCACAACAACTACAGCAACAGAAATGTATTATTAATGTATGGATAGTTCAGTAGTTGTCGTACTTTGAATTACTCTAGACTCATGTGCGTGTGTGAAGTAAGACATAAGAAAGTCAAATATTGGCAACAGGAACAAAAAATCTATTTTGGTTGTCAGCTTTCTTTTTTGAGGGATTCCTGCTTTGAGACGGTGATGTTTAATCACATGTAATCTAAGAAAAATAGCGTTAAAGTACTACATCCCAAGATACGTCCCCAAATTTAACTTAATTGCTTTTTTTTCGTCTTTTCCTGAAGTCCTCATGTGGTCCAGCCAGTTTCATACGTCACCAAAAACCTCTGTACACGGCCGACAAAATCGGCTTGACTCAGAGAACATCGCTTTTCAGTGGTGTGGTCAAGCCTTCTTTCTCGCTGCTTCATCACAGGATTCTCCGAAGTGCGATGAAACATACTTCAGACTCCAAGACACGGGAAATGTTTCCCCGGGCCGAGGAAGGGATGACTGGAGTCTCTCCAACGCAATATTGCTGACTCAGCGGTATAAGTCGTGTCGCACCTCTCTACCATTAAGAGAAATCTTTTCCTGAACTCAAACCAGACAGTTCACATTAGCTGAAAGTGGGTTCGCTGAAAAAAGTGAATAGCAGCACTTAATCACACAATCCTGCACTGAATGCCCTGAATACCACCGGCTGACGACATTTACAAGTGTTTCCAAAGTATCCGAGGACCAATTAATGCTTCTCTTCTTTTTTTTTTTCTAGTCGGGAGGGTAGAGCAAAGACGGAGGGGAGGAGAGGAGAGGAGGAGAGGAGGGAAAATCCTTCCCAGCTGTAGCTTCTGTGGCGTTTAAAAGTTCCTTGAACAGGCGTTTAATGAGACTCAACCCTTCCCCTCTTAATTAAAGCCATGATTCACTTTGGTTACGCTGAGCTGTCTGCCACACAAACACTGTCGGGCTTTATTTAACTCCTCGGCATCACCTCCTCGAGAAAAGAAGCTGCCGGAAAAAAAATGGGAAAGTCAACACAATCAGGCGTCTTGGTTTCCTTCGGCTGCTTGAATTTGTCTAAAGATTAGCAACCGTGTCTCGAGGGGGGAAACGGAGTCAGATAACCAGGTCAATATTTATCATCGGCGCTGCTGTGATCACACTTCTGGACCAGAGGATCCGATGTGCATAATGAACTCAGGGAGTCCTTCCACTCCCACTCTTAAACACACTTGTGCAAAATGATTACTTCGGATTGTGTTAACGGATTGTTACCATGGTTATTAGGATGTCATCGTTACAACATTATGTTGTCTGTCCCTTAGCGATAAATTGCAAAAACTGATTCCCAGAATTGAATTATATTTTAAGGATATGACTGTTATGAGACAAGGAGCTATTACATTATTTTCTGGTGTTCTGGGTTACCATGTGGATCCAATAATCTTTTGAGGGATTTATCACATATTTGTTTCTTCCCTGTCCTTAAAACAGGTGTCTCTATATTTCTTGTTGTCTACAGAAGTTGAATTGTTAGCTGAGTTGTTTTTTGTTGTTGTGAGTTACTAGCATTAAACTTTTGTTCATATTTCATCATAATGAAAGTCAAAAGTATTGATCGGTGGGGTTTTTGGGGTTTTTTCTAACGTGACTTCAAGCATCTTCTAAAACTTGAGAGGTTTTTAATTTTTGTGATTTGTTGTTAACGTTTTATCTTGAAAAGGATGTGGTAAGAGCATCTATATAGAAAAATGCTCTTAAAAGTCTCCACAAAGAAGTCAATCAAGGTCTTCGGTGGCATAGCTTGGACAGAGGAATGGGTGTCTAAGAAGTTGCTGGTTCAGTCCCACCTCCAGATATGATTGTCATTGTGTTCCAGAGCAAGACCCTTAACCCTGATTGCTCCCGATGATGAGCTGGCGTGCTGCGTGTCAGCCTACTCCCATCGATGTTTGATCGTGTGCATGATTGGATGACTTTGTACACACACACACGTGCACAAACACATGCCTAGTGATGTTCAAGTAAACATGACCATTCTTGTTCGGCTAATTATGGTGAAGCTAATGCAATTGCTTGAATTAAAACGCTGGTTGCTGTGATTCCTTTTTTTCAGACGAGTGTCACAGTGACACCTGCAGGCCTGGCATATTTACTACATCCTTAAATCGGTGGGATAGATAGATAAAGAGATAGATGGATGGATGGATGGATGGATGGATGGATGGATGGATGGATGGATGGATGGATGGATGGATGGATGGATGGATGGATGGATGGATGGATGGATGGATGGATGGATGGATGGATGGAGGGAGGGAGGGAGGGATGGAGGGAGGGAGGGAGGGAGGGAGGGAGGGAGGGAGGGAGGGAGGGAGGAAGGAAGGAAGAGAGGGATGATGGATGGATGGATGGATGGATGGATGGATGGATGGATGGATGGATGGATGGATGGATGGATGGATGGATGGATGGATGATGGAGGGAAGGAGGGAGGGAGGAAGGAAGGAAGAGAGGGATGATGGATGGATGGATGGATGGATGGATGGATGGATGGATGGATGGATGGATGGATGGATGGATGATGGAGGGATAAACTTTAATACAACACAAGAATTTGAAATTGTGGCATTAGAGAATATAAAAACAAAATACTACAAATGAATTCAAAAGAGATTCATAAAATACAATAAATTCAAATAAATGAAGACACTTATTTTCATAAAACGGCTTATAAATAAAAGCTGAATAATTAATCTAAATAAAAAAAAAAAATACATTATATTTAATTGAACAATATTCTTGATCCAAACATATAATTGCAGTTAATTTGTAGCACAGAGGTTTCATTTTAAGTTGTGCTAAAGATAAAATGAAACCATTACACTTGTGATTACTAATTTAAGTAAATTAACAGTCTGTCTGGTAAAGTATATGAGCAGCTGACTTTTTTATGCAGCGATAAGTACAATGAAAGCAAAGGCTTATGTGGAGAGAATAATGGTTTAAATATTTTTAAACGGACGTTGACATGATTCAATCCACTCGTTTCATGGTTGTCTTAATAAGTCTCGCTGAAGTTAAAGAAGTGAAGCTGCACCTCTGCATGCATCACTTTTCCTCATTACTCTCCATCTGGATTCAGGAGTCTCTATTTTTCCAGCCACAGTCGGTGTGCCAGCGTGGCCGGCTCGTCTGGAGGAGTTATGGGACGCTGCCGCCGTCCTGGCAAGACTCTTTCTTGCCTCCAAAGAAGGTCATCGCGGACATGTTGGCATAGCAGAGCAAACAAAACTCATCACTGACTCAGCGAGAAGTGCACAACACATTTTTCCTTCTGAAAGAAGCCTGACGAGAGGACGCTGCTTTTTGGGATTGAAGGGAGATGTTGAGGGTGGAAACCGAGTTATGGATGTTGCATTGGAGGGAGCTTGTGATCGAGCTGTCGTTATATCCAAAGTTGGTGTTAAAAATGTTTCATTTGGTCGTTTTTCTGCCTTTATTCCTCCACGAGTTATATGGATGCTGTCTAGTACTATTTTAAAGCTCTACAAAATGTTTCAAAATCTATTTAAAAGGATCGAAATTTGAACCCTTTTGATCATTGAGTCATCAATTCAAATTTTCGTAATTTCATTAGTAAATAATTCTCTCAAATTGTATTATATGTCTTATCAAAATAAAAGTATTATTTTATAAAAAAAAATATATATATATATTAATCAAATCATTTATTTCCGGCCTGTGGTTTTACATACCAGCCAGTAACGCTTATTTTCCTTCCGAGAAAGAGGACATCACTCAAACCATTGCAGGAGCTGAGGTCTAAGGCATGCATGTTTCTACAGAATCATATTTAATTGCCTTTTTTAGTCCTTATATAGTCGTTACTTTACGCTTAACACCAATTAACCCGTGATAGATTTGAAAAATAAACAAACATTTGGTTGCTAACTACTTTCTGAATCCATTTCTCCGGGGTTAGAGGTTTGAACCCCACTCCTCTCCATGACACACAACATTCTTTCACGTAATAATCTTTTGTTATTCCTCCCATGAGAACCAGAAAGCACTTTGGCGTAATGGTTCCATCTGCCGCCGCAAACATGCATTAATGGCTCAGCTAATCAACCGTCTCATCTCGGTGGTGAAAAACAAACCACCATTAACTGATATTATATATATTAGGGAAGAGTTGTTTCAATTTGCTGTCTGCTTGATGTGGAGGAGGATGGAAGAGCCACAGGGAGACAAAAAAAATAACAAAACAAATGCGTGATGGGGGGGTTCACACTTTAACTCTTCTGTCAGCTGCTACTGTGCTGGCGGGATGCGGTTGCCATGGCGATGGCGGTGAGGAATACACTCGTATCCCAGTTGGGAAGGGTCTGCTTTTGATGAAACCGGTGTGGAAGTGTGAATTGTCAATCAGACGTGCGCCCTAAGAGCACGGTTTTCCATTTCCACCTCCAGTGTTTGGTGTGAGGACTTGGAACAGGTAAAAGAGTTCGGTGAACAAACCTGCCGCCTCTTCTTTTTTTTTTTTTATATCTTCGCTGAAGAAGAAGCTTCTCAGGGCCTGTTTTTCTGCGGCACCACGTTTTTAACTTCATCCAATGAGGTTAGAAAAGGGTTTCATTAGCCAGAGCGTGTGTAATTTTCCCAATCCCCTTGAGGACTTTATAATCCGTTAATTAGGGTTTTGAGGAATAAATTTAGAGTTTGGAGATTTCCACTTGGTGATATCATGGCCATGAAACTAAATGAGGTTTGGGCAAAATCATTAAAGACTTTCTTCTTTTAAATGCAGTCAATTGGTTTTTTTTCTAACTCGACTGAAGAGGGAGATTTATTCAGCTGGGATTTTTTGCCGGGTCCTAGTTTTGGTTTTGCCAGCAAATATATTTAAATATAGTCGCTTGAGTCTTGTTAAAAAATGAGACGAAACACAACTTAAATGTTTGTAATGTGACGATAATGATGTCTCAATAAGTGAAATCATTGATATGTCCATGTCATACTGATGATATGGTCATTATATATGATCCTTAAAGGAAGTGATGGTCTGATGAAGCTTCATGAAGCAGTGTCATGTTGTTTAGAGGTCAGTAGGTGGCGCCATCAGTTTAAAAATGATGTGATGTTTCATTAGAACAAAGTAAAAATAGTGCAGAGACCGTCATCTAGTGGACTCTGAAAATAATGACACTGCTTCATGAAGCTTCATCAGACCATAACAACCTAAAGGTATTTGTTTTGGACATGAAACAATCAAATGAAAATGTTAGTCTATTAGTAAAAATTCCAAGAAGGCGAACAAATTAAAATGACTTTGGGTCTAAAAAAGACATATTCTAATTGTTTCGAGGGTCTCACCACTTACAAGACAGAAAAGCAAATACAAATATGTTGCTTTAAAAGCAAGTAATAGTCACTAAACAGAAAATCAAATGAAATGCAATGTTTTATATCAGTAGGCAAAAGAGAAACTCACAAAATGGGAATGAAGAGAATATAAGAAATAGTAATAAAAAAAAATAATTAGAAAAAAATAGTTATATTGAAAATCAGTTTTACTGTACCTTTTCTTACTTTGAAAAAAAAACAGTTCTATCTTTATCTATCTTATCAAAGCTATATATACTGTATATATATGTTTATTTTTATTCCTCAACTATCAGAGATTGTACAAAGATGGAGGTCTGCATAATACACTCTGATGCGGCAAAAATTGTCTTTAACATAACCAAGTCTGACTGTAAGACAAGGGAAAACTAACATCCCAATCCAGCTCAATTTTCTTTTCCGGTTACTCATCAAAGAGAGGTCGTAAGTCTCTCCCAGCTTCTCCTGGTCGACACAGTGACACATGTTTCCTCTCTCTTCCCGGATCGATTCCCAAACTGCAGCTGGTCAACGGGAGATGATTGAAGTCAGCCTGCGTTTAGCCTCACACACACACACACACACACACACGCACACACACCCCCACACACACGCACACACACACACACACACGCACGCACACACACACACACACACACACACACACACACACACACACACACAGATGGGCACGCAGGACCATAATTTCCACCGCTGTCTATTTTAGGATGACTTGCAGTCCTGGAAAGAACACACACTATAATTTAACGGTGCATAAACGCAGTGTTGCGAGCAGAGTCGGCACTGAAAGTATCCGAGCGCACCGAGAGACACTGAAACAGCGAGCGCGTGTTTATTTATAATACGGTGTTTACAACGATTACCCCGTCTTTACCGCTAACACATCTGTCATAAGCCAGTCACATACAATACACGCAATAAGAGAATTGGCTGTTTTTGTACCTTGATGATTTAGCAAATCTGTAGCAGGGAGGAAGACGAGGTCGGTTGCCAGGGACAAGCAGAAAGAGCTAAAGTGGATCTGATTACAAATGGGACTGAGATTGTTGATCGATGTGAAAATGTGGACATTTTATTACATTTTATTTATTAACCGTTGTGTGGTCATTAGGTCAAGGTGACCCATTTGCCGGAAAACCAATGTGCTTGTGGTATCCCTTGTCTTATCTCTGGGTCAAAGTGAACGATCTCAACCACTGCATATGTGGACCCAAAGACAACACAAGGGTTCATATCTTATACGTTCTATCAAAGGGAAAATAAAACACGTAGATTTAATTATTAAATAATAATAAGCCACAGCAAGTTCATTATTGGTCAGACTATACACTATCAGCCTATATCGGATTTCAAAGGTCATCAACTGGGAAGAGACTTCATGACCTGTCGTACCACACATGAGCGATACGTTTTCATCGTGAAGTGTGCTGACAAATCGTAAACAAAATTCATGAAAAAAAGGTTTGATGTTGTCGTTTGCAGAACTAGTTAGTGGCTCAAGTAATGTAACCTTTGGCATTTCAAGATGCCTCAAAAGATTAAGGTACAGCTCGCATCAAAAGAAGACTTTGTCTTTTGGGAACCAGAGGATAATCACGCGGTAAAAACTTGATAATTCTGCCAGTGATTGGCTGTAACCTTTACAGGATTGCCTTATCAATAAAAACTATTTATTTTTACCGAAGATGTTTTTCTGTTACACTCACAGACGGACATCACAAGATGGTACCGACATTAGCAACTTGAGTTATTTCCCTCACAAGATGGTTCGTCGGTCCGCCGGTAATAGTTGAGGCATCTAGTGATCTGTATATCTGTGTCTAAGTGTGACTTTTGCGTAATGGGCAAAAACTGTTTATTTAAGTGACTTAGTTCATGCCAGAATGAACCGGTCTTTTTCGGGGGGTCTTTTAGTTCATGATCATAACTGTAGTTTTTTCAATTGTAGCATTTGCAGCTAAACTTATGTAGATTAAGAAGTAATGATAAGATGACGAAGCTTTGTGAAACAGTGTCATGTTGTTTAGAGGTCAGTAGGTGGCGCCATCAGTTTAAAAATGATGTGTTGTTTCATTAGAACAGTTGTTCAAAACAAAGGAAATTAGTGCAGAGACTGCCATCTAGTGGACTCTGATAATAATGACACTGCTTCATGAAGCTTCATCAGACCATCACTACCTAAAGGGATTTGTTTTGGACATGAAACAATCAAATGAAAATTTTTGTTTATTAGTAAAAATTCCAGGAAGCCGAACAAATTAACATGACTTTGGGTCTAAAAAATACATATTAACATTGTTTTGAGGGTCTCACCACTTACAAGACAGAAATAAAAATACAAATATGTTGCTTTAAAAGCAAGTAATAGTCCCTAAACAGACAATTATATAAAACTTTTCTTTCAAATTGATCTTGTAATTCTTAAATTAAAAATAGAATAAAAAAACCCAGTGTAAAAGACTAATGCTCGGCTTCTACCACAACATTGCGAAACAAAATGTCTTCATTGAAGTGAGTCATTCGGCTCAGCTCGTTTCCCATCCCAGAATTCTCTTCCTCCAAACCTCACCTGGTCTCATAATTCACACAACATTCGTTCAGCTCTGCAGCTTTTCCAGCTGCGTTCGTCCTTGTATTTCAATTCCGTCGGATCTCAGCATTTCCTCCCTCCAAGCTCCTTGATTCCATTACTGCAGCGTAAACACACTCGCGGCTCGTTGACACACCGCTGCCTTGCTATTGATCAACATGATGAACATGCGGGCGCCTCGGGTCGCACCTGGAGCCCGCCGGACCGGCCCTTCGATCGCCATCGGTCGCTCTCGCGGACGTTTACCGCTCAATTTGAATACGTTTACCGACGCGCCGCTCAGCCGACGTTACTGTAAAATCAATCCCACGCCTCTTTATGTCGACTCCATCACTTCCCGAGGTTTTCTTTGTCTTTTTCCATTAGTATCCGTGTTCTTTCCCTTAGCCGTTTGATCCCCGGCGCAGCATCGCCGTAAGAGCTGATGCAGGTTCAATTTCACCTCTGCGCCTTCATTTGAGATGCTGAGCCCACAGGATCATTGCTTCCTGTTTATGATTCTGATCAGCCTTTTTTTTTAAAAAAAACCTCCTCTCTCGACCGGGAGGATCACTTTTATCTTTTCTTTATGAAGAGCTGCAGCGAGGGATCTGCTGTAATGAAAGCAGCGATTTGCTTCTTAAGTGTTGCATCAAGTCTTCACAGAGACCCGAGTGTGTTTGAGTGAATCCTTCAAAAGACACCTGTGTGTCAACATCAATCAAATTCTCAATTCAGCCCGTAGTTTTAAGAGGAGAAAGATGACGTTCTTTTGAAAAGCATGTCAGCAAATTGACAATGAGCTTTTCATTTGAGGTGGATCAATGTGTGGGAGATGCTTTATGCAAAAAAAAAAGCATTTGTTTAGCATTAGCATTCTGTTAACGTCTTCCTGCTCAAGGGTTTCAGTGCAAGGGGCAATAAGATTTCCTGTATCATGTATGCATGTCACGTGGCCCCTGACATAATGACGAAAAACCTTTATTTTATAATAAACTTAATGAGAAAAGTAATTGGGACTTAACAAAAAAAAAAAATATGCCATGACATTGTAAAAATTTGCTTTATTATGATTTTAGATTATATATTTTATTTAAAGATTCTAAATAACAAGACAAAAAATCTAAAAATGATGTGGAATGATATTTCCATTTCATTTTATTCTTATATATCCCCAATATTCTTCTTGGATATGATTTGCACATAAAAAAGACAACTTAAAAAACATAAGCTAGTAATAAAAGTACAAGAAAACATATTTTTACACCATCAATTTTGTATCTGGCTGAATAAATACAGTCAAAGAGCTGGATGTGGCCCTCAGGCCCTTGCTTTGCTTTTTATCTTTAATTAAAAAATGAAAAGACATTTCCCTTAAGGGCCACATTTCATACTGTGACTGTTGTGAGGGGCCGTCAAGACAAAAGCCAAAGGCAACAAGTTAAAGAAGGGAAAAAACAAATTAAGCCAAACATGACAATAAAATATGTATCTCTGTTAATTAAAAAAATAAAAAGATATAAAATAAATGTATATTCTTAATTATTATTCCTTCAAATTATATTGTACTGCATTGAATATTCACAAAAGGGACAAAGAAAAAAAACCTGAAAAGTAAAACAAAATAAAATGTTATATATAATAGTAATTGCAAGAGCCGTGTAAATAAATTAAATCGTCCTTATGTCTATTTTCCCAAGTCGGTTATAGAAGATGTTTTCTGTTGCTGCGCTTATTACAGACTATTTCTTTGCCTTGAGTCAGAAAGCCCTTATAATAGAAGATGGAACATCTCCTGCTGTGCGATAATCACTGAAATCCACCGCAGAGGTCGTGATGGTCGCAGCGACTCCTCTCAGCGGCGTATTGTAGCGCCCGTAACTCCAGATTTATCCCTCCGCCCAATCTCCCGCCTCGCTCTCCGCCTGGAATCGCCCGATCCCTCGGCTTTTCTCCTCTATATTTAGTCCCAGTTGCGGCTCCCGAGCCAGATCAAGACCTCGCCTGGGTCTCGGCTTTTCCGCAAAAACCCTTAATCGTGCGAGCCGCACCCCAGGGAGAAGACGGATGAACGGGATGTTGCTAAAAGGGAGTAGAACAAACGCTGCTACGTCAGAGTCGAAAGAAGAAAACGTGTAATTAGCGTCCTACAGAAGTCTTATTTTCGGACATGCTATGGCGAAAACCATCACATGTTGCTCGGTTTTGTAGGAGAACATTCTTGGCAGGGATGCTGTTCATGTCCACGACTGACTGCCTGTTACTAAAGAAGTGAAATTACAAGACACGTTTTTTTTTTTTCCTCAATAATCCGGCAACAGAAAGCAGCTCGGAGCAGTTCAAAAGCTGATATCAAGCTGCTTCGCATCAGTGCTCTCGCTCGCTGGGCTGCAGTTACGGAGGCACAAGCCTGTTTGCTCACAAGTCTGTGGCCACATAGGGATTATAACCAGGCTTGTCTCCGCATTATTGGTCTTGTCAAATGTTCACATCCAGACCAGGACCTTTAATTCTCGCTGATAAACATCACCCCCCATTTTATAAGTCATTAGGTCTATCAAGTGAAACGCTTATCTGTGCAGTACTTCTACTGCTGGCGCGACTGCGAGGCTATGAAACAATGCTGAAAATGCAGTATTGTATCTTAATGCAGGTGCAGAAAATGTTGTAAAAACATTGGCTTGTTGTCATTTTACATGTACTATTTGATTAGGTTTTACCGAATATACTTGAAAAGTTTGTGCTTGTTTGTGAGTCTATGTTTATTTAAAACTATAACTTTAAAGTAATGGTATCTTTAGGCCATCGTCATATTCTGTTCACATAAAATGAGACGCATTTTCTACTCGCCCTCATGTCAATTAAGGGTTGGGATTATTTTCAGAGTTATAGGCAAAAACACTTAAATACATCTTAATACCTCAGTGGTGCTCCTCTGTAACGTCCATCCTGAAACCTCGGGATTAGAAATTACTCCGGGAAAAATAAAACAAGTCTATAATTTGAGATTGTTTGAATACTAAAATAGCCGAACACAGAACGTGAAACTGATATTTTCTACCCATAGAAGCGTAAATTCCTGGTCAACCAGAGCAACCACAGAGAAACACTTTTGTGACCAGGAGGTAAAGGAAATATGTAGCCAGCACTATTTTCATTTTTACGGACTGAAAACAAAAGACACTATAAAAAGCCGCTGCCACCTTCTCAAAGAAACCTTAGGTTGCAACAGTTTCCAACTAAAAGTACATTTTACCAACACTCATTTCGTTCTAATTCAACGTTTAACCTCAACTATATTTACTGTTTAATCCTTTAACAAAACTAATTTTCTTTAAATTTAACATTTGATTGAAGTTCTTTTTACTGAATACGTTATTGATATTTTTTTTAGTTCCGTCTGTCTAATCAACCAATGAGAACATCTTAAGTCACCTTCATCAAATCACCGCATCAAATCACATCTCCATGGCAACCCCTCTTAGAAAAAGAAGTAATTGTGTGTTCTGCACCCAAACGAAATATTCCTGAGGGACACCTAGGGTGCCCCAGCTTTCCATTCACGCTCAGGCAGATCTTAAGACAGCTTTTTTTTGGACCCTTTTCCTGCCTTCCCTGCAGACGGACTTCCTCCTCTGATCCCCTGCAAATGACCTCGTCTTCTGTCGCCTGAATTAACGCCTCGTGAGTCAACCTTTTCAGCGACTGCTTTGCCTTCATGAGACTTATCAGACTTATCTACAGTACGCCCGGTTGTTTACTGCTCAAGGAAGCTCTTCCATCTCTCTGAGAGCCAGATAATGGAGATGCTGGCGTTGACCAGCAGCGGAGAGACAGAGATGCACGATAGAGAAGCTCCAAGTATTTCAGCAGGAAGTGGCGCCGACGCAGACGTCTTCTTGACGTAAAACACTCCAGACTTCAGAGGCGCAACAAGCCGCGAGCTGACCTTGAAGTCCTGACAGAGAGATAAACGCTTCATGGCCTTCGTAGCGCCCTGACACGCACACATCAACTTGCGCTGGGCCAGAAAACTCATCAGCTATTTTACACCCGGCGTTTTTCTGCTGACTCGTGATTTCCACCGCCCACGTCTCATCCTCCCTCGCTCAAAGGCCCTCTGTGTGACGTCGATGAAGGCGTAGTGTCAACAGCGGCGGCGACGAGGCCGTCGACGCAACAGGCCGCTGCATAGACTCTCGCTGTGTTTGCGCTGTCGGCAATGTTTGTCCTGCAGTTTGTGGGTCGCTCGGTTTATTTAAAAGGCCTTTTACTGTAATTTAATTTAGCTTAGAGTTGATGCGGGAGGATGTTGCTCGTAAACACACTTGTTGCGTAACATCAGCGCATGAAGACCGGTCATTTATGATTGATTTATTTGATAGAGGTCGTTTGATTTTTGTTAAATCCACTCATCCAAAGTAGATTTTTTTTCCTAACCATGTTATTGCATGAATAAAAATGTATTTGATCAGAGCTTCATGAGAATATTTCAAATGTATGTGAGCGCACCAACTATTATATTAACAATGTTTTTGTTTTATATTTTCTCTAAAATATTACTTTGGTCATGAGAACCAAGAACACATTTTTTTGGGTGGACCCGTGACATCAGGGTGAACCCAAGACCCCCAGTACCACTAAGTTTAAAGTCACAAAGCTCCACCGGCAAGCAGACAAAAGTTGATTTACAGAAGACGAGGTCAATTGCAGGGTTCAGAGGAAGACACAGCAGACGGTCCAACGGCAGTCGCTACAGTCTCGTTGATGTCCTACATTTAAGGACTTTTTTATTTGAAATACAAACACAAATGTCTACTTTATTCTGGTGAAAAAAAAGAGACTTCATTTTTTGAAGAGTTTGAAGCATCATCCTTCTGAAGTCCTGACGCCTTGTTAGATCTCAAGGGGAGCTTGAAGGGGAAACGATGGCGCGCATGAATGAAAGTCTTCCTCATTAAATATTACTGAAGCCGTAGACCTTCTCGGCCGTTACTTATTATGGGATATTTGACGTTCCCGCGGTGTGTTTTACGGCTGCTAAATAATATCTGCTGTTTAATCGAGGGTGCAGCAGCACTCCTGCGATTCACCTTTAACACCTTTTTTCTTTTGAAGTGTTTGATTGATTCTTGGGATTTGAGTTTGAGCAGCTTTCCCACCACGATACCTTTAAAAAAATAAATAAAAAGAAAATCAATGTTGCTGGCTCGGCTCTTCCCGAGCGCCCCGAACCAGCAAACACCACAGGGGTCCGGGTGAGATAATGGGGTGGTGAAGGTCATAAAAATGGTATGGTTTGATGTAAATGCAGGTACACCCACGTTTTATGATTATAGCCCAATTAAAAAAAAAAGAAAGCTTTGTTGACTTCAGCTCCAGGCGGCTTCTGTAAAAGATCAGCTCTTGATCCGATCCCGGACATGAAAGAGGCAACTAATGAACCCCTGATTTTATTAATTCCATGCTGGCCCTGAGAGAAGTTTTCCTCAAATCATTTCTGTCAGATGCTACCTACTGGTGCGTGCTAATGATTTTCTCTCTTAATAATTATCTTTATAGACACATGGAGAAACGCCTCGCAAGCACTGATTTGAGTTGAATTCTCTTTTTTTTAATAGTTAAACTTGGCCATTGATTAACTTTCCCATTGGCCAACAGGCTTTACAATAACATTTGTGGCTCAAAGTATAACTTGAAGAATAATATGATGCCCCGGAAAAATTCCAATTTGTGCTCTTAGTGTTTCTAGCTTGCACCCATAGTATGGATTACAATTCTGCATCAACAACACTATCATGGAAGACAATCAAATCCCGAACAAACGGACAACATAACGATCACAGTTCTAGTGGTGGAAATGGTTCTAGCTATAAAAAAAAAACTATATAAAAGTATCTGATTGTAAATAATATGTTTATACTACAAAAGCTTTAACTTTAGCTAATGTCTACTTTAAGCAAATTAGCAATAATATTTGACTTGACTAACAGTTTAAAGGGTTAGTTCAGCCCAAATTAAAAGTGCATTATTTGCAGTGCTTTCTACTGGAAGCGCTCACGATATTACAAACGTTTTGTTTGTGTAGCATGTTAGCCTTCAAGCCTCTGCTAAAAACAAGCTTAAGATATAGACTTTATTTCGTTTCCAATTCCTTTTGTCGAGGCTTCAAATAAAAATGGATGTTACAGAAAAACATTATGGAGGTATTTGGATGTTTTTAGACAAAGATAAAGACAAAGACAATTGAGCTCCAGTCGCAACATAGAAATGAACTTACATGTTTGCCTATAACTCTGAAAGGGAAATGGAATACTCTGAAAATAATCTAAACTCTTAGTCGACTTGAGGGTGAGTAGAAAATGAGTGAAGTTTGAATTTCGTTAGGTATTAATAAAGTTATATTTAATCTAATTTGGAACAAATCTATCTAACAGATCCAAAAGTAGTGTTTTGCTGAATCATTTTAATTGTTGTTTATGTTGTAAGTGTTTATTAATTTATTAAAATACCAATTTGGTCATTTTGTTGTCTGCAAATTGAAAGCTTTGTTTCAATCAAAATAAGAACAAAAAAACACTTTTATTACAATAAAATCCTTGATATAATTTGTGTGCAAGTAAGTATTTGTTGGGTCAAAAACCAACCAACGTCCAAGTCCTATGCCCCCTATTTTATACGTCCTTTTCTCTCTTCTTCTTACAAAAGTGGTGAACAGCAGCCTGAAGTAACCCGGCGTCACTTCCATAGCATCGTAATGAAGCGATTGTTCCTCCCATGTTCAGCAGCCTGGGCTGTAATCACCTCCTAACAAGGGCGTCTAATGAGAAGACGAGCGACGGCTAATGAAGAATGACTAGAAGGTCAAAAGAATATCAGTGGCGAGAAGAAAGCTGCCGTGAAGCGACTTCTTTCATTGAATGAGGATTCAATGGGATTTGATTGTCTGCGGTTTGAAGTTAACAAGAAGGCTCATTAAAGGAAAGTTACACAGAAATCAATTAATCCTCCGTTTTTTTAAAATGAATTTGTTCTGGGTCGCCCGTCTGTCACCGCTTGCCAAACTGATAAATGGGTTTCCGTTGAGACGACTAGTGGCCAAGAGACAATTGATTAAAAGTGAAAATCCAGCGACTTTCCACTGGGCTGTGACTGCAGCAGATTTATATTTGTGTGGACTTGTCAGTGCAAACACAGTGATGGATTTGTTTTAGGGAAGAAAAAAAAAGAAGGAGGCAACAAATGTGATGAATTATTCCAACATTACATCATTACGGTCTGTTTTCTTCTTTACGTGTTGATTTAAAGATAGCTTAAGTCCATATGTTTTTTACCCATAAAACAAATCCCACATATTTAGGGGTGTTAGCATCTTAGCTTGGCCATCTTAAGTTTTATGCTAGTATTAGAACACAACACCTTATTTGTGTTTCCACTTTTTTTTTATTAACAACTAACCAGTTGACAATGATACATTCATGTAGGTGATCTATTTGTAAGTAAGTAAGTAAGTAAATGTGTGTGTTTCTTATGCTACCGCTTTAGATACTTTTGGCAAAGTGGTTTCCAAACTGACAGAATAGTATAGCTTTAGCAAAACTGTGCAGTATTACTGTATTCTATCATTAGTGTTGACATGCTAGCTTGAATCAGTATAGCATTACTAGCAAAGATGCTAAATTCTCTTTCTATGGTGAAAATGTTTTATGTTTGAACGTGTTTGTATCGTCAACTCATCATCTATGTTAGCATATAAGCAGTATTTTAGCACTGGGATTAGTGCATTAGCATGTTTGTAATATAACATAGAGGTTTGCTATGCTAACAACCTAGCTTTTTAATGCGGCTATTTAAGTTCTTTGGACTGATTTACAGTGTTTTTACACACATGAGCTGTGTGGCTATGCTAGCACTTGTTCATCGTTGCTAACGTGTCAATACTAGCATGTATTCTAAAACTGTTTTCGTCAGTGAGCCTCAGTTTAGCCTCAAGTTGAATAAGCTACGAATCACCGATCAGCTCTTTTACATGTTTGTATCCATGATTAAAACACCAGGAGGGATGACATATGAATTTAAAACACAATCTTGTCTCTGTCGACACACACACAGACACACACACACACACACACACACCCACACACACACACACACACACACACACACACACACACACACGTGGTTCACAGCCGTCGGCGAGTATTCTTGCGATTTCAGAAGTTGCTTCTCGAAAACGGTGACACAAAAATATAAAGGCAAGAACAAGAATGGAAATGAAAAAGGATGTGAGTCGAGTCGAGGAGGTGGTTAGCGGCAGCACAGTTGTGTACGTGTGAAGAGATCCATGCTGGTCTCCACGGGAGGCTCCGATTCAATCCTGGCCTGTTAAATATTGTATACAGCAATTCATTACAGGGAGAACGAGTCCGGGGAGAATAAACCTCCTGAAGGCTTTTGGACTCGGTACCACGGAACATTCAGCGCGTGGGTTCGGACCAGACAAGGTCACGTGATTGTCAAGAGGATGAAAAGTGATGTTTCTCACTTCAATACCAAGTCAGGTAAAGTATTTGCTGCGGATAACGTTCAAGTATTTTATCGTTCTTCATGGGGTCATATTGGGGCTGGAGAGTCCCAGCTACTCCGGGTAAGTTCACTTCCTGAAGGGCACCAATAAGACCGGGGTACAAGGATAGACAGGAAGTGGTTCTGACTCTGAAGCATAGCTAGTACACCAGAGTACAGGGTTTGGCAATACCATTATTCAGGGGCCACATTATAAACTGTGACTGTTATACAGGGCCGTCAATCTAAAAGAATGAAGGGACGAATGAAGAATTTAATATGATGAAAAAATTATTTAAAAAAAAAATATATATTTGACATTCCAAAATTAATATGCAAGAGCTTTGTCTTAATTTAATTTTAAATTATGTCATTTTTTAAATTAAAATAAATCATTTATATTAATTATTTTAAAGAAACAAAAAATGAAACACATCAGATGCAAAAAAAAGTTTTATTTTGTCTTAAAATAAAATGTGTAATTATTTAATTTTATGTGGAATTAATTTAATAAATATGAAATAAAAGTACTTATATGTACAAATATATAAAACCAAAATAATAGAAAGAAAGAAAAGAGGAGAGAAAAGGCCTTCGAACAAAGATATAATTTTACTAGAAACAAAAGGTCAGATAGACGTCAGAAAACATTTCCAATGTTTTTATATTTGTATCACAATAAGGAGAATTATTTTCAGTAATTAACAAATCGAAGTTTTGATTTCTAAACCATTTAAAGTACTGTTGTTGTAAAGACCTCAAAAGCTACCACGCAATATAAGAAACAAATAACCAGATTTATGCTCTAAAAACGGTTTATACGCTTTTGTAAATGGTCTGAAAACTTCTAATCCCAGGCAGAATCCTTAAGTACAGATTTAGAGAGCCTTTGATGATTGAGGTTTTTAACCAGTATTTGGAAAAAGTCACGAATAGCCCTTTAAGTTGTTGCACACGTGCAGGCGGCGGTTATACACGGTCAAATTTAAGGCTTAGCGAAGGAAAAGAGGGTTTTCTGGGTTGAATCATTAGAAATTCACTATCTAATTCAAGTTCGTAAAAGATTAAAAAGGTCAATCCGCCACGTCGGGTCCGGCAGCCAAGTGTGCAGATTTGAGGTTAAGAGGATAAATCGAACGTGCCAGGGTCGATGAGTGGAGCACATCTGGAGGAGAACTCTCAAGAAAGTAGCTGTTAATGACTCAAAATCTTAAAGCGTGACTAATGACTCCAGTGGCGCCTCTGGGAAGTGTTAAAGGGGGTCTGTGGAGCCGCAGGAGGGTTTAGGGGTGGAAACCGGTCGTTTTTGTCTGTTTTATTTGTAAAGATACAGAGTGAGTCTTCAACGTGCCGATTGGAATGCAGCCTTTTTTTTTTGGGTTATACCGACAATTTGGAGGGAAAAGGAAATAAAGACCCTCTTTTTTTTTGACCACCATGTCAAGACCAACACATTCTTCTGGTGGTCAAGAGCGATCTTTCCCATTCTCATGGGGTCCCGTCCACAAGTTCCATTAAGTTCTGTTTCAGTTTTCCACGTCTGTCTTTTTCTGTTGGACCCAAAAACCAACGTTTTAAAGGTTGGCACATGAAGGACATGCATATATACTAGGGATGTCACGATACCAAAGTGTGATGTACATAAATACATTAAATTAAAAAAACATTCACATTCACAAACAGTGTTGAGCAGCCTTCAAGGGTCACACCAAACTGAAACATTTGTCTTGTAAATGTACAAATAAATCAGAAATTTAAACCAATATTATACGTTCAAACAGTGGTAATAAGCAGAATTAAAGTACAAAAAGAACACGTTTTCACAAAGATTCTTGTGACTCTTGGCTGCAGTCTCTCTTATCCTGGTTGTCAGGCTGGTCATCCAGGCTGATACTATAAAGGAAAAAGTGAAAAGTACAATTTATTACAAATAATTTGAGCTCAACAACATTCAGAAAGCTAATCTTATAATTACATAAAATGACAGTTACATTACACATATACTGTCCACCGTAGGTTCTTCCAAGAACAAGCGTATACAGTACAAGCTGGTATTGTTGTATTTTTTGCATTCTGGTACCAAATTGGTACCAAAGTATTGGTACTTGTGACTACCCTAATATGTTTATATATTTCTTTTAAATGACACTTATAAAAACAAAATGCAGAACAATGTATATTGGACGATATCATGTTCAGTTTAGTTTATCTTGACAGTGTATTGTGTAACCATGACATCCCTAATGCACAGAATAAATATCGTACATTGAGGACCAGTTATTTTATGTATATATGGATATGATACGTGGGTTGAAGATGTTACTTTTATACGAGTAACTGTTTGGTAGCTGCATCCAGTAAAATCGTTTTGAGACCTGATTTAAAAATTTGTGGTCTTTTTAGTTTGGTAAAACATTCACCCAGTCAGTTGCAGTGAGAGGGGCAGGGAGGTCCTGAAGGTCGCCGTCCTACAACAGGGCCCATAAAAACAATATGAAATATTAAAAAGAGGAGCAGCAATTCGTTTAGTTCCAAATGTTTCAGGTGACTGCGCAGTCAAGTACCTTTTCAATCCCCAATCCTCTTCCCTATAAAGTGTTTCTCTCACACAGTCGTTGAGTTTATGAATATTTATCTCAAGTATCAAACAAACACTTTGAAGCTTTTTTCGCTTTTTCCCAATTCCGCCGAGGCCACGCCGGCTAAAAATAGCTTCCCGCTCCTGCGGATGAAAGTGCCGGCGAATGTTTCCAATTTAATTGTCAAGTTTAAAAGTGAAATCATTTTTGGGCCGCAGAACAGTCATTAGACACCGGTGGAGGCAATCATCGCGGCTGATCCTCGTCGGCAGCACAGCAGGGAGACAGGAGAGGATGGTGGTGGAGGGGTGGAGAGATGGAGTGGTGGAGAGATGGAGTGGTGGAGAGGTGGAGTGGGGGAGAGGTGGAGTGGTGGAGAGGTGGAGTGGTGGAGAGGTGGAGTGGTGGAGTGGTGGGGTTGTTGAATTAAGATCTAGACTGAGGTACTAATGAACAAGCACAGGGTTTTTGTCTTGGCACTTCAGACCCTGTGACTGTATTTACCTGGCACATGGTAAAACTATTGTACGGGCAGAAATGTTGCGGTTAAACACTTATTTTATCTTGAATTTTGTATTCATTTAAATGATTAAATATTAAGGTAAGGTAAGGTAAGGTAAAACTTTATTGATCCCTCAGGAGGTCTCCTTCGGGAAATTGTTCAAGTAGTTTAGTTTAAGTAAGTAAATAAGTAATTTGTATTTATATAGCGCTTTTCCAGACCAGGGTCACAAAGCGCTTAAGAATCTAAAAAAATAAATAAATTGATTAACAATTGATTTTTAAAATAAATATAAACACCTGTATTATTGCAATTTAATACATTTATAATATTTCGATTTATAATTTTTTTATTCAACTTTTTTTTTAATAAACATGTTTTTTTCTTTGCCCCTGATTTTCCTTTTTTTTTAAACTTCTATAATCTTTTACAAATTTCATCTGCTTTACAATTTTGCCTTCTTTCTTTTGGTTCATGGCCCCTCAAAACAGTCAGATAAAAATATTGTTCCTATTACCTTATTGGTGTCATCTTTACTGTAGATTCTCCCAGCTACTTAGGGCGAGAGGCAGGGGACGCCCCGGGACAAGTGGCATACATGTTGCTAGATTAATGCACTCACTCACTCCTCAATGCTACATCAACCGCTGTATGTTCTGTGGGAGGAAACCGGAGTGCCTGGAGTAAACCCATAGAAGCATGAGGAGAACATAGAAACTTTTGACACAGGTTGCCGTAACTACCGTTGTATTTGGACCTTGATGGAAATGTAATTATTGCTTTAAGACCAGTCAAAGAAAAGCAACTTTAATAATGATAAACTGTCTTGAACTTTCTGGGAACATCAATATTTCATGATTAAACGGCCAAATAGAATAATAGAAAGAAAAATGAGTGCGTAGAACATTAATTATTGAGTTGACTTTCCAGTGCGTTATACTTCCACGGTGCTTTGAAACCTTTTCTTTGTTGATTAAAGATTTCACCTTTTCATGATTTTTTGAGCCAAACATGCAACGTTTTACCATTTATTATATGCAACATAAGATTTACCATTTTGCATTTACATTTTTTGTCATTTGTCACGACATCCAACATGTATTGAAATCGAAATGCCACTGTGATTGAATTTTTATCTATATATATTTATTTTTACTTTTTGCAATCATTTTATATCCTGCAGGCATCGAACGAAAACCTGGCAGATTTTCTCCTTTCAAGTGATCAGATGATTTGATGCCGCGTGACATCCTCCGACAGAAGAAGTCGATTAACGGCGGCAGAAAGTTGATTTATATAAAAAGGGATATCACATTTCTCTCTTTCTTTCTCAGCCGGCGAGTAAAGTAAAATAAGTCGATTTCCGGATCCCATTTCTCAATACAGCAGATATTCAATTATTGGATTAAACCCGAGGTCACCCGGCGTCCTCGGCGCAGAGGAGACGAGAATACAAATGGATGGAATTCACTACAAAAACCCTTGAGAGCCATTCCAGCTCCGTAACATTTAGAAAAGTCTCTCGCTAAGTTTTCCGCCAGACCGACGGCGTGAAGCCTGAGGGGGTTTGGAAAAAAAGGAATCACTCATGTGCTCACATTATGTTGCCAAAAGGATTTCTATAGCGTTTAACAAAGCGTCCAATCTGAGAAAAGGCAGTGGTTATTTTTTTTGTAACGCGAGAAATAGCAGTGAAGAGGTTTGGTCCGCCGCAGAGACCAGTTAGTGACCTTCAGAAACATGTTTTAAGATACCATTTTAAGATGTGGCGGTTGTTGCAATTTCACAAAATTAGAAATAATAACTTTGTTTGTGAAAAAGTTGCGGTGTGTTGTTTTTTTGGTCCAAATTACAGCTGCTCAATGGTCTATTCCGTCTACCAAATACTCAATCTATCAACAAAATGATAAAGATAGAACGTAACCGCGACAAAGTATACAGGCACTTGTTCAAATGTCCAGGTATGGATAGATTTCTGGATACCGAAGAGCATAGAGATAGTTTTGGACCATTGAATTTCCACCCAATAGAATGAATGGTTAGACCTTATCCAATATAGAGTTACTTTTACCTTAACATTTTGCATAAAAGATAAATAAGTCCAACAATACGATTTAAATTTTGGAATAGATTTAACAGCACTTTTTTTTATTCTAGAAAACTGTAATAAAATGTGCTTTTTGCCTGTCTCCTAATAATTATAACAGAGCCGGTGCTGTTCACGTGATCACACAAAATCAGAATGTTTGCTAATATTTTCTAATGGACCACTGACCATTAAGTATGTCATAATGATGTAGCTACAACAGACGTTTAAAACATATATTTATCCATAAATATATGTTCTTTGGAATTCTTTAAATGTACAGTATAGTACAGTATGTACTCTGCTAACTGTAACGTAAATACATTACATGTACATATATGTACAGTATACTTTCTTGTCATTACCTGACCTCACTCTGATGGTTTGCACTGATTTAATCATTTGGGTCGATGAGGTTTAATCCAGCGATCTTCCAAACGCTCAATCAGCTGTTTAAATTGACAGCTGGCTGATCCAATGAACTCGGACCTTCTCCCAAAGAAAGAAGCCCATTGGTCCATTTTTCAACTGGTCCAATCAGCTTGACTCTCACATACAACGTAATCCGTAGAGTCAATTAACTTGTGAATGCTCTTACATTAACGCAATAAAATACCAAAGTCAAAGTGCAACGTACAAAAAGCTGAGTGAGTGATGGAGAACAGCGACGTCAGGAGGAACAAATGATGATGATGGTTGTGACGGATCAGTTTTGAAGCTCTTTTTTATCTCCTTGTATGGCCTTTAATTGCTGCTGCTCTGTTGAGTTGAGCAATTATCACTGAAATAAATTGACTTTCATGTGGCTGTTCATTTTGTTAGGGTCTGACATCGATGTATTTTTTGAGACATAGCCAACATAACGGTTAGCCCTCGTGGCTACTGGTACCAAGCAACCTCGTTAAAGCTACCTTTTTGTTACCATTCGATTTTATTCGGGGGGTTTTATACACAGCATGGGAGATGTATTTTATATCTTCTTATTTTTATGGTTAAGATTTATTCAGTCCAGACTGATGATGAAGAAGCATCGCTAGATGAGATAATATTGTGTCTGTAAGTGTGATCATGATGAAGAACGAGGAGATCTGAGCGCCTGAATATGTATGAAAAAACAGATGAAGGCCAAGAGCTTCTGTCCTCCATTAAAAGTCGATCCTCGCCAAAAACCAGCTGCTCGCCTCGATCATTACTGTTCAATATTCTCCCTTCAAGTCCCGTGACTGGAGCTCATGAATTACTCACAGCCGCGAGTCGACTTCAGATGTTTTATGCATCGCTCGGGCCGAAGACAAAGATCACTTTCTCTGTACTTTGTAACGAGTAAAGCGTCGCCGCCGCTCCGGTTGGATTGTCTGTTTCTTCTCCGAAGAACGGCGTCCTCATCCACTCCAGCGCCGCGATGGATTGGGCACGACAGGTTGACTTGTCGACTCACAGTGGGATTTCAGATTCCTGCGTCTGATCTCAGCGTGCTTCCCTTTCCTCACGTCCTTTGACAGTCTTTGCTTTAGGAGGTGCGGCTCCTCATTCAGACACACATTTTAAGCGAGTGTGATTCCCGCGGGGCGTGTGCAAACAGGTTCAGGGGGTTCATATTTTTTTTTTTTTGGAGACGGGGGGGTTTATTGGCTGGTCCTGAGCAGATGTTTGTTTCCTGCCACATTCTGGTCTTCAACTATTCTGACAGCAGGTGGACTCAAACAGGGGTTGATGAGTTCATCGGGAGAGATGGAAATCTACATCGATTGTTAACATGCTCGACGGAGAGAAAGGTCTGATTAAATTTATGACATCTTGATACGTCAAGCAGTCCAAATGCTTCACTGTTATTTAAGATTTGCTTTTTTAATATACGGTTAAGTCCCAAACTGGACACTGTTGCACCTTTCAAATAAATAAATAAGTACAAAAAGGCAATCTTCGAAGGTTTCTGCTACAAAATTAAAAGAAACATAAAAAATACACAAAATATACTTTAAAAAAGCCCACTTTTTCAAGGTTTCTAACTTTAAGGTTACCCTGCCTTTTGTTGGCTGTTGGTAAAAATCGTTTAAATACTGTTTTTAAAACAGTTTAAAACATGCTTAAGTTTACTTTAAGTCTTTTTTATAATATATTATATCTAAATTAATATCTTGAAAAAAATATAGATTACAAAAATGGTTTTACCATACAATAATAGGAAAAGTTTTATTAAACCTTTATTGATATGCACACTTGTGAAAAACGGAGAACATTTCCCAAACTAAGCTGCAGGGATGAGTTCCCTGAGAGGGAGTGAGCTAAATAGAGAACAATTTAGGAAACAGATTTGATGTGAGTTTATTAAGTCAGGAAGTACGTTTGAAAGTGATCTCCACGTCCTGTCCAGGGTGTCCTCGGCCTCTCAGAAAATGGATGGATGAACGGAAAGAGGTGCTTCACATGTTTGAGTCTCACCAAATCCATGCATAAGGAAATTTTACTTATCGCACATTTTTCATATTCTAGAGCCATAACTTTTGAGCTGAATATACTGTAATATCATATTGTTGTAGTTGTTTTAACTTCCCCTTCATCTCTTATCACACAGTCATGGGACTGTCGATGGTTGTCTATGCTTCATCCGTTGAAACTGGTTAGTTCTTGATTGTTATATATGAGTTATTTATTTCATGGAGATGGTGTGGAATATTCCTGCCCTTCTGTCCTACGTCGTGCTAGTTTCCAGGCAGATGTCGTCCTTCACCTCCTCACGACTCCCCCCAGCCGTGGTCTCGTGGTTTCTCTGGGCGTCTGTTGTGGTTCCCCCCAGTGGTCTTTTCTCATGTGACCGAGTCTCTTCCACGCTTGATCACCTCCTGAGAGAATTAGCCTACAGTTGACCGCAGTTCACCTCAGCTCCATTACCGCTCAGCCGGACTGTGTGTGTGGGTGTGTGTGTGTGTGGGTGTGTGTGTGTGGATCCCCATAAACAGTCACTTCCTGCCTAAACTTCTGTCGATTTGCTATCTAAGTGATGGAATGTCTTTCTCTCCTCTTTGTTTATGAAGCTGCCCTCATACATAAATAAACAGACCGGTCGTCCCGCAGACAGGAAGTCAGACAGTTAGAACTACAACAAGTTAAACAAACCTCAGCATTTTTTCAGTCAGTTACAGACAGGATAATCATTCATCATAAGCTTGGACTTTCACTTTTTTTTTTTTACTGAATATTTAATGTTAAATGAGAGAAGTCTGGCTTCTGTGTCTTTTTCCTCTCAAGTTTATAAAACAAATGATAGTCAAGTGTTTCATAAGTGGAACATTCAAGTTTAAAAAATAAACTCTAAAGTGACGCCTTGACCATGTTTTTCTTTTTCTCAGGATTCAGTGGAAGTTTAGGTCAGAGAGGTGAACACATGACTCATAAGCATCTGTCTCGCTATCTCACGGAACTTTGTAGTGACGGGAACGTTGAGTCACGGAAATGCAGACTATGACTCTGTGGCCTTCTTGGTTGCAGATGATGATGTAACAGCAGTAGCAGACGGAGGTTTGAGGACTCTCCAGAACCTCAAAGAAACGTGTTTTCCAGGGCAGCTGAAACTCACGTTTGACTCACTAATGTGTGCAAATGTCATTTGCATTATCAATTACTTATTATTTAGTTCTTTATTTTTATTTTATTAATGTTTTTTACAAAACTTTGTAGTTAAACTTTACTTATGGAAAATAAAAAATGTTTATAAACCATTTAAAATACTCTTACCATGTGAACATAGCAAAAAATGCCTTCCCCTTGCAACAAAATAAATGTAAAAGGATTGAAGAGTTACAGCGATAATCTACTAAAGCTGTAAAAGTATATATGTAAAACTTTATTTTACTGATGCTAAATGACAACCTTCTCCTTCGACAGTCATCATGAAATCATTGGTGTTGCCTTTAGGTCCGTTGGCTAAATAACTAAAACAATTGTATGACCTCTATTACAATTTTCTGTGTTGCATATTACCATCTGGATCCACACATCTTTTTGAAGGGTCCGTCACTCTTTGTTGAGAAACTCATTTTCTGACTTTCGATTGTAAGTCCTAAACCACCGTACTTCCCTTAATGCTATTTTAAATGCCTCAAAAGAAATGTTATTATGAAGATAAAATAAATGTTGAAAAGTAACACTGATTAAAGAAAACTATGGGTGGAAATGGGCCTCATGGAGGAGGTCTGTACTTCCTAAGTCAGAACATACCAAGTTGACATCATCATTTCCACATTAAGCACATGTCTCCTCGTGACATGCGACTGGACTCCACCATTCATTATTTAATAAGCTAAAGCGGAGGCTGATACCTACCTGAAGAAGTGCAATAATAAGGAAATGAAATGTCTCTGCACTGAAACATGTGCGTTTGTTTACAACCCTTCATATTTCCACTCTTCAACAAGAGCTTTTAATTCATCTGAAAGAGCGCAATATGACGCTGACATTTCCAACTTAATGAAGAGGGCTCTCAGAGAACCTTCTGGAAAACCGGAGCGGCTTCGGCGAATAAAGTTTGGCCTGAATGTAAAAACAGGAGGAAGGAGCTCATGTTACGCTATTTCACATCGAGGGCTTCCTACCGCGGTATAATGGCGCAGGCATCAATAATGGACCGACTCATGTTAAATGAATGAAAGCCAGGGGCAGAGAGAGGTGCAGCGAAACCCTGTCTGCGCCCAGATCATGTGAGCTCATCTATCTTTTGACCCGCTGCGTCTCATGCTTCGCTGTGTACGGCGAGAGGTTGAGTGTGTTTAACTGACCTGAAGGAAATCACAGCACCTCACTTCATCTGATTTATATGATTCTTCTTTCTTTTTTTTTAAACATATGGGATGTCCTAGATCTTGGATTACGATCTAATGCTCAAGAGTTAATAGGGCTGTATGGGGAAAAAAAGGCAATTTTGAGAAGTTTTTTTTTGGGGTCGGATCCTTTAAGAGCTTCAATGAAGGTTACAGCGGGTAGAGTTTGTTAGGGTTAGTTTAAAAGGGTTGGTTGACAGCAGAGACATTTGAAAACGCGGTGGTAGGTTCTTCTGGTAAAGTAGAGACTCGGGAGGATTTTTAACAAGAGTAGGAGATAACATGTAATCACCTCCTACTTTTACCCAAATAGATTTACAATAAACCAGCTTTTGACGCCTTGATGCCTTGGCTACCTTACTGGGATTCGAACCCAGGACCTACTTGTTCCTTGTTACATAAAGAGATCACTGAGGCTATTCGGTTGTGACATCTGGTCTTGAAACAGCTGACGAGGGTCTCATGATACAGTTACTCAATTTAGAAAGCCAACAAAAGACAGTCTTTGCTGGATAATTTTTGGCTCTGAACCACTCATTAGATGAAACCTTACATTTTTAAACTGGAAGCAGCACATACTGACCTCTGACTAGTCCACACTGTATCATTAAACCTCATTAATCCATATACTAAACTAGTAAAAATTTGCTTTCCCATAGATGCAAATCATAAAGAATGGTATTTGTACACATAGATTCAACAGGTTTTTTCTTGATTTGAAGTTTTGAGTTTGTTATTTAGGGTATTTGTTAGAGATTATCTGGAATGTTGCTAAGAAGGCTTTGTTGTTTGTTAAGAGTTATTTTAATAAGAATTAGGATAAGTCAAAAGTCTAGGTTAGGGTTAAGATTAGGTCTAAATGCCTGTCATTGGCGTGGTGCGAGTTACGTGAGGTTGGTGTTTTAGTTGATTTTAGTAAGTATGGTTGATTGATCAGATTGTTGAAGAAGTTTGAAGGTATCTTGGGAGAGGTCAGTAATATAATCCTGCTTGGTCTCTGGCATCAGATTCATTGTCTAATTACATTGATAGTGGAACTGAAAGGATTCTTACCCTTTGGAAAGATGAACTAGGCTAAAGTAGGATATAAAAAAGCATAAACATCAGCGGTGATGCTGGTCCTTTAAAGAAATGGTAGACTCTTGGAGAAGGATTTGGAGTTGATTGTGCTACCATAGTTACCAATGATGGTGTGGAAAAAGGACACAGTTTTGACACAGTGTGTATATTTTCGAGGTGATTTGATTGGTTCTTTTGTGGAGCCGAGCGAAATTCTTCAGTAGTACCGAGTAAAGAAACAGGCTTTGTCTATCGGTTCCATGTTTCGGTACCAACATGTGTTCCAAACTGGATTACGTGTGGAAGAAAAACTGATGAGTGACAAAGGCAGCGAACATCGGATGAATGTGTCACTTCTTAGCAAGTGTTGGTTTGCACAGGAAATTATTTTTAAGTTGTTTTTATGCAACAGCTTTACCACATTTTCCAACCATGTCTAATGTCATTTTCATTTTCTTTGAATTGATCTCATTAAAATTGGTATCGAAAAAGTATCCTTAGGGAACCTAGTTAAGATAAAGATAAAACTGAAGTAGAATATTTGTGTGGACGGTTGGTCGTTTGTCTATCTTACTTGACGAGTTAACCGTACTAAGATAATCTTAAGACATAAAGTCTTCTCCAAGTTGTTATTAGAGCTTTGATTTCTGTGGTGGTATCGACAGGGCTAATCACTTGTAGCTGCGTTTCTCTGCATGCTTGCATTGTTCATTTTAATCCCAATTATGCTGCAGCGCATCCACTTGCTGTCGGTTGATAACAAGTCTTGCACGCACACTCACACACACACACACACACACAAAGTGGCTGTCAAGCACACGTGGCTACAAAGAAGTACATCTCAGAGTTAAGTCGCAATCAAGTGTGTTGCCTGATTTGTGAGAAGTGGCTCTCCGCCCTCACCCACTGTGAAGGTAAGATTAGTGACAAATTAATCCTCCTCCAGCGGCCCATAATCCTTTGCGGATAGACGATGGCAGATGTTGTGCGTGATGTGACGCCTGAAGTGAGCATGTGCGGAACCAGCTCGCCGTTTTGTGAGATGCTGCGAGTGTGGCTCAACACAAGTAGTTTCCCCGGCAAATAAGAAGTTTGTGTTGTTGGCGCGAGGCTCAGTGTGGACGTGACCGAACTCAGGGGATTGAAATTGTCTCAACGCCATTAGAAAATGGCAGTCAAGGGGGCAGCAGTGGATACACTATCTAGTTTTGCACTTGTCAATAAACTGTCAGTAGCAGCACTTGCGTCACTTAGAGAAGATGTTTCTTCAATTTGTATGTACTCTTTTTTTTTATTGTAGTATGTTGAACCTTTACTTTTTGGGATTTTGGGGTGACAACTGGGCCTGCTGCTTACACATACACAGTATTTAACATTATTTTTGAAGAATTGTTTTCATTATTATTATTGTCAAATACATTACTATTATAATATTTTACTATTTTATCTTAGATGAGCTCTAGCTCAGTGGCGATATTGAGAAAAATTGTGTTTGATGTCTGTTAAGCAGCTCCATTGTTGTTGTTTTTATGGTTCTGTTAGTGTGGTTCCTCTCACATGCAATCAAACATGATTTGAAAAGGTGCAAACAACTCAAACGGTGAGTTCAAAGATCAATTAAGACTCATCTTTTGATCTTGCTTATGCATCTATCAGCTGTTTTTTTTTTTACTTTCGGGTTTTGTTGACATTTTTCATAAACGGACAAAGTTTTGGTGTTTCATTTATTACTTTTCTCTGATGAAAACTTTTGCTACTTACAATTTGCCCAAATGCTAGAAATACCAAATTGATTTCCAAAACCAAAGTAGGGGAAATAAAATAAAATTGCAAATTCAACCCAGCAATCTTTCACTCTAAAATGTCATATTTTCGTAAAGTACCAGTTTTCCATGGATATCGTCTAAAAGCTGAACAATATCCATCCTTTTATGTTGGTTGTAAACAGCGTAGCTTAAATTGGATTTTTGTTTGTGTTGTCTAGTTTGAGTGATAGTTGCTACAAATGCTGTGAAACCATGGAATGACAATCAAGAGGCTTTTGCCTGAATTCCATCATTTTAATGATTGTGTCTCCGTGCAATTCAAGGTTATAAAACATATTTAGAAATGCAATTAAAATAAGACGTTCAGACGTTTAAAATTCAAATAAAAATGTTGCGTTAAACAGAAATTATAGTCATTTCCTCTTGTCCTGATGATGCTGCTATTTTGGAATCCCATTTGTGTGGCCGTCCTAAAAAACACTTGGACATAAGTGGGGTCACTCTTGTAATTAGCAAGTGGGCGAACACAAAACATGTCGGCCTACACACACACACACACACACACACACATACACAATGCATAAGCAGCTGAACAAATTCAGCAAGACAGTGAAGAGATAATTGAACAGATTTAAGCTGCATTCATCAACAAAGAACTATTGTGCGACATTAGCTGAAAATATATTTGAACGTTCTGTGCAGAGAAAACAAATCCGTACGGAGGAGGATCAGAAGTGAGCATCTCTCTTGACACACTTGATGCTCGTCCCTGTTTGGCCTTGAGGATTTATGACGTCATTTTCCTAAAGTCTTGGCAGCCCACGTTGTGTTCGCTGCTCAGATTGGCGTGTCGACTCTTTGTCCTTTTTTTTTTTTTTTTAAACCGTCATCAGCCAAGAAAGACATTTAGCTAAATGCTAAAAGTGGGTTGTGAAATCTGTCTTATTACTGACCTTTCCGGGCACAAAGCTACTGAATTTAGAGGCTTTGGGGAGACTTTAAGTTTTTGTATGCCCTGAGTGCTTCTACTTGCTCCTCAGTGGCTGACAGGGGGGCGTGTTGCAGGACGCCCCGGCACTCTCGCTGGGCTTAAAGAGCGATGAATTAAAGATGGAAATGTTTTTTTCTTTTTAGCTGCAGGAGGTGATGCTAACAATCAGTGTCACAGTGAGTATGAAAGCTGGAGGTTTGGGTTTGTGCATGGTTGAGAGTGTGTGTGCTGACTGGCGACACACGTTTTTTCACACTAAAATCCATAATACAATTCTGATTGATTTTTTTTGCATGAAGTTATGTAACAATAAGTGTCGTGACTGAGTAAAAGAAGACCTTCCGCAGCCCTTTTTTGGGGTGAAAGTCTAACAAAAATAATTCACACATAGAATATATATTTAAACACACAAAATGTAGCTAAACATTTTTTTTTCATAACAGTCATAGTTTACCTATATTAAAAGGCATTCCATTCATGAATCTTAAAAAAAAGAAAGAAAAGAAGAAGACTTTAATTGGCTTTAAAATCAATTTACAAAAGTATTACTTGTGTGAACACATGATACGTAAGATTTTATTTTAGTTTCAAATCTCTAAATATTGAGTAACATTTATTAATTAATCTATTCATTAAATAGCTTACAGAAAAAAAGAAAATAAATCGATCATAATAGCGGAAATAACCTAAAAAAAAAAAAAATCCCATGAGAATTGTCTGTCCAACCAAACATGGATGAACGCGGTATCAGCCCAACTGTACAAGAAAAGTGCATTATTAGCAATAAATGTTGTGCATTTTGTGATTAGAAATATAAACATTAGCGCAAAGTTGGCCCTTATCCTATGCAACGAGTGTGTTTTTTTTTTGTTATTGTTTTCAATTATGGTTTATTGTGAAACTTTTGTTAAATTTAGTCTTGAATGTAACTTTCCTTGACCTTGAGATAACAAAATGGATACGTAAACACTTTTGTCTTCAGACCTTCGCATCATCTTGACCCTGAGATAAACCCAAATATTAAGTTTAACCTTAACCATGTTTAAATATCAAATAATTGTGTCCATTAGTTTTGTTTCAGCTCCATCCATGGAGACACAAGAATAACGCATGTACCCGAAAAGACATTGTGGAAAATCCCAAGGATGGTACCATCCAGTATTCATGATGGTATTGGGTTTAATGTGGACCAAAGTTGCAAAAAATCAAAAATCAGAAATGTTGATGAATTATTCAAACTCTTTAAATCCACATAGCAGGACATGCTGGGAGCTGCAGTCGTATATTGACCCCTTATTGCGAGCCCTTCCTAGTATCTTGAATCTTTAATGTCCAGGTAGTGAAAACGACCACAGATCGAGTCTTACTTGCATAATGTTAGGACATCAAGGTAAGCAGAATATTTCACTTTTTCATTATTAAATTAAACCTAAATATACCTTTTAGAATACTTTTTATCTGCAAGTGAAGTATTTATAAACACTAAAATATCAACTTTCTCAACAAATCTTTTTATTTTCCTTTTCTATTATTGGATAGAACAAGTTTTCAGGCTCATTTTTCAACACACGAGATGTATATATTAACAAAATGACAAACCACGTTCAAAGTTCTGAAGTTGAACTTTGTTTTTAGATTAAATCAAACAAGGACGTGCACGGCTCAGCCAATCAAATCCAAAAGGCGTTTTTGTTGATAAAAATGTTTTCTTTGTAGAAAACAAATGTTATTGTAGAAGCTTAACTTCAAGGCAACTTGATGTGACTTCAGTGGGCAAATGTTCTTTTGATACTGAAAACAAGCATTTGTCACAGCACTTCCTCGTCCGCCCGTGTGGGCTGAAGCGACGCTCGCTTGCGGTCTCCGGATCATAAAAATAGTTGGACGACTGTCTGGAGTGTCTGGAGGATTTCATGTTTGCATGCATACCTACGGGCAGCGGAGCAGACAAGGCGCAGAGATAGTGCGTGTGTGGGCAGGTTTAAACGACATTTAAGTGTGTGTGTGTGTGTGTCTGTGTGTGTATGTACAATGAGATTATACAAGACAAACTCTGGAGGCTCATAATCACAAACCCACACATGAATATTTTCAGCTCGAGGAGTGAACTTGAAAACCAATTAAAATGGATTCAATGTGGCGTTCATCACGTGTGGAAGAGATTTCTGACTAGTCACTAGTTAAGTTAGTCAACTTTTAGTGACACACATGGATTTATTTCAGCCCAATACATGTTTACCTGCACCAGGGAGATGCTTCAATAAAATCTACAGAAATGTTGATCATTTTCAAGGGAACAGATGATTACATTTTGGGGTGTTTCGAATAACAATCTGGATCCACAAGTCATTTGAAGGATTTGTCGATCTGTGGGTGTGTTGTGGGACTCAATTAAGTGTGTTTTCCTCCTGCTGTCCAATTGCATTGCTGTCAATGATGTTTAAAACGCTGCAAAGGTATCAGCGATAGTTTATTCAGGAATCAGAGTTTGTAGAATACACTCTACAAACTTTGATGAACACAATTTGAAGTTTGACTTTGAAGCACATCTCCAGGTTATTCTGGGTCAGCTCTCCTTTTGATATTTGGATCAAATCTTTTTTCATTAAAATCACAATACGTGTGCTTTGTCTACTGACTCCTTCAAGAAACATCTTAAGACGTTTTTATTTGTTCAGGCTTTTCCTTGATTTTCTGGAACTCCTGTTGTGTTATCAGTTTTATCTTGATCTTTAAAGTATATACTTTATTGAATATTGTTTTGATTGTTTAAGCACTTTGTGACCCTGGTCTGTAAAAGCGCTATACAAATAAAAATGACTTACTTACTTACTTACTTTGTCTACTTGAAAATTTCTTCTCAGTGGATCAGAATATTGTCGCAACAAGAGTAACTGTTCGATTTCCGATTCTGTGATGGCATCTGGCAGAGAATCTGACATAAAAAATGAACTTTGCATTTTTTAATATATGTTGATTTTTGAGAAACTTCCTATAGTTCTCCACTTGGCTCTCATTTCGAATGTAAACTCAAATATCTCTGATTTTAGCAGACTACGGGAACTTTATGAAGGTTTTCCAACACCTCGCTGGTGAAGATCTGAGGTCCCTGGAAGTGGACGACTGTGTTTGAAGTAGTGTCGAATCCAACTTGATCTATTTGCTGTCCTGAGATACAACCGTGGTCGGACTTTGTGCGAGTGCATCATCTCGCATTAATCCAGCAGTGTTTATGAAAATGTCAGGACGTGTCGCGTCCATGGATCAAACTCTGGTCCTTTTTTTTTTTTCCGGCTCTCGAAAAAAAAAAACTCCCCCAATAAACCAACTGAGTCACACCGAGACATCGACGGAGATTAAAAATGATCCTTCCCCACTCAAATCCTGACTGATAAATGTTCTCTCGGCCGGAGCCAAACATCTCATTCCCATGCAGCGGCGGTAGCGTCCCTGGCGGCGAAGGACGGATGCCACCGCAAGACTGACATTGCTCGGCACCGGGCGAGCTTTCAACGTGATTTATTTTGGCATCTGTGGTCATTAGCGACCAGCATCGCCGGTGCGAGCGGATGAGTATCAGCGCGGCTCCGTGACCCATGAGTGACATTCTACCACTATCACACACACACACACACTCTCACATGAGAGCCCAATCCTCATTACACCGACTTGGACTTCCAGCTGCAGTAATTGCCTATTTCGCCTGCTGGTGTGCGCGAGCGCAAATATTCCATGATGGCATTATTACGAGGAGACTTCTCGCCCTCTAAGAAAGACGTAATTGCCTGTTTACGTCGTCAAGTGTTTGCCTGCATTATTAATTAACCGCCACAATGTTATCAATCAGTCTCCACCTGTATGTGTGTGTGTGTGTGTGTGAGTGTGTGATTAATAGTGCGAGGCAGGGGCATGAAGCCAGGCCTCTCTCTCGCCCTCGGAATCTGAAGGTCAGCGCCCAGTCTGGGATTGTTACACTAACAAGCCTCTCTGGGGGGGGGGGTTGTACCTCGTTCGCCGGCTCACCTGGAGACCATCCAGACCGGCCCGGCTGAAGTATGGATCCGCCGTGAGCGCGGGGATCAAATGGATCATCCTTTCGTTATCGACATTCCGAGCCAAATGTGTGAAAAAAGGGGGAAGATGAGAAATGATGGAATTGATGCTGGAAAGACAACCCCCGGAGCGGATTGTAGAAAAGGTGTGGAGCGGAATGTTGATGCTGGTCTGAAGATGCAAATTTAAGGAAAAACAATCAGAACTTGGACCCTCTGGAGGGAAACACTGACGCTTGTGTACGGACGGTTTATTTCACTTTTCGTGACAGCGACAGAAATGTTTCGATTGTATCGTAAAACACGCTTCGTCTTTTAGTGCCAAGTTTCTGTACCAGCCACGATCAAAACGAGAGTGAGAGTGGTTACAAAACATTTTATAAATATAAAATAATATTTTTTCTTAGATTTCAAGCAATTATATTTGTTGGTCTTGATTCACACACGTCAACACATTTTGTTTTTCGTGAATTATGGAAAGTGGCTTATATTTTGATGAGTCAGCAGCAGTTCCCTGACAATGCTACTACTAAATGACAAAAGTTGATAAAAAACAATCGTAGGAAAATCAAATAACTTTTTCTATTTCCTTTCTCTGAGGTGTAAATTAACTACAACAAAATGTTTTCATCTTAATCACCCTGTAAAAAATAACATGTATTATATATAAAATAACAGACACAGACACAGACAGACGGTGAGACCGTCAGACAGAAAGACCGTCAGACAGACAGACACAGACAGACAGAAAGACAGACAGACAGATAGTTAGATAGACAGACAGACAGAGGAAAATAACACAAAGAAAAGGCTACAAGGATTAACATCTTTTCACTCACCTTCTGGCCCCAAACTCAGAATTAAACAGTCTAATAATCCTGAGGGATCAATAAAGTTTTACCTTACCTTACCTTACCTTAATAGCACGAGGAATGAACGAGTCCCTGAGTCTATTAGTGTTGCATCATGGGAGAACCATTTGTGCTCCATCTGCTTCTTTGGTCACTGATGATGATCAGCATTCTAATCATTAAAATGTATAAAAGGTAAAAAGTTTACCTCAGTATTCATTAGACTCAACCCATAGATATAGTGTAGGTAAGAGTCAGCAGGTTCCTCTTTTTGCTAAATGAGCTTCAGGGTCTTCAGGTATACTGGGATGTTCGGGTCACTCTGCCGGCCCCGAGTGATTCATGAGTGATCGATCGCTTAGCTGTTAATATTGATCCGTCAGCACCGTCACTTGACTGGAGTGAGATTGGATTTAGTTCCAATGTCATAATTGCACTTTATCAGCGACTGTATCAGACACTTGTCACCCTGAGGAGTTATTGTCGGCCATAAGTCACAGCGGCGTCAGCCCGCAAGAATCATTGCGTCGTTAGCGCTGAGCTTAGAACCATTAGTGTGCAGCATTAGAATGAAGGCTGCAGGTCTGTCAACAACATGATGGATACTGCATTCAAATTCAAATTACATTGAAATTAAATAAAAGGCTACAATAAATAATAATACAAAAATGAAAAATATTGGATTTAGAAAATGTATTTGTGAATTAATGGAATTAGAATATTACATGCTACATTAAAAAAAAAATCGATTTATATTCATATCAAATAAAATGAAATGTTTTATTAAATTATTTGAAACAAAAATACATTCAATTTACTTCAATGTTTATACAACATAGCCTTTAAGAATTAGTTAAAAAATATTGAATAAAAACAAATGTAACTTTTCAATATAGAAATTATTATTTCAATTTTTAAAAAAAGTAAGAAAAGTATTTGAAATGTTGAAATAGAACTATCTATCTATCTATCTATCTATCTATCTATCTATCTATCTATCTATCTATCTATCTATCTATCTATCCATCCATCCATCCATCCATCCATCCATCCATCCATCCATCCATCCATCCATCCATCCATCCATCCATCCATCCATCCATCCATCCATCCATCCATCCATCCATCCATCCATCCATCCATCCATCCATCCATCCATCCATCCATCCATCCATCCATCCATCCATCCATCCATCCATCCATCCATCCATCCATCCATCCATCCATCCTTCCATTCATCTGTCCATCCACCCAACCGTCCATCCATCCATCCGTCCAACAATCCATCCATCCGTACGAAAACAGCTCCTTTCTTCCAATCCATCAACTTATATACAGTATATGTCGTCCTCTCTGACACACTCACATCTGCTCTTGTCATTCCTGACTTCCTGACTCTGACCCATCCATCATGACGGCGACCACTGCTGTCCACACATATCTATAAATCAATGAATGAGTCCAACATTGATCTCACAGGATATTCCCTCATGTACGACTTCCTTGACCTCCGGGTCCTGCCAGTGTCGGTACCTTGTGTAAATAATTGGCCAAATATCTATCGACCCCTGGATCCTCCCTCCACCTCTCGTTCATCCCTTTAGAGCGACTGATCCCCTCAAGGACGCTTCTTGTAAGACAACGGAAATATTGGGAGACATTGACCTTCAAAGGGTTCTACTGTGCAGCGTCCTTACCATCCTTTAAACTAAGCCCCATTTTTTTTATTTAAAGCAAATCGATTTTCTGTATTAATATTTTGTTTGTTTACTTATTTTACTCCTGCTTGCGAAATAGTATACGCTACTATTTGGCAATATTTAAAGATATATGAAAACTTTATAACAATATTCATGTTGCTAAGAGAAAGATATAGTTGCATAGTTTGAAGTAAGAATTAATGAATAATGTCATGCGTGTATGTTGTTTATTTTCAGATTCAATAACAGAATAATTCTTTGTTAATGTCAGCTTCAAATGTCAATTGAATAGAACACTTGGTACTTTAATTCCAGAAGGGGGGTGTTGTGTTTGAAGTTTTTGATCCAAAAACAAGGGGTTGTTTTGATTCATCTTTAACTTATTTATTCAATTTTTGTTGTTTTTTTTAATATATAAAAACAATCAAAAAAGAAATTCCGAAAGAATCGTGGATCAAATTTATTTTGAAGAAAATCGGGGAGTCCTACTTCAAACACAACTACCATTAGCTAAAAAAAAAAGAAAATAGGAAGACTTTATTTTTAGTAGGTCACGATATAAACATGCATTGGTGATCTGAATTACATTTTTAGCCAACTATACATTTGTAAGGCTGCATAAAATGACTTGTGTTTTGACTCATTTGGTGAAATACTAGTAAACGTGTCAAAAAACAAAAGTGTTTTATTTGTGCTTTGACAGCATTCCCTTTTGATCATGTTTCTAAAAGCAACATTTATATCTTTATCAACATCATGTTTTGGTTTAAATTGTATTCACTTGAAAGGAAAAATAAACAGATGCTTTTTCAAATCGGCGACTCAGCTGTATTTGGCCCCGGGGCCTTGAGTTTGACATATATTTTACATTTTTTATTTAATTGTGACAGTTTTTCCTTTTATTTTGTGTATTTAAAAAACAACAGAACGTTTTTATGTCTAATAATAATTGAGTTTGACACATTGTGTGTTACTCTGACCTATAGTTTATGAGGAAAGTTTGTTTATTGAAATAAATCTATTTTGTTTTAAAAGTACTATTTGAGTAACAGTTATGCACAACTCAGTCTATTCCTGAGAGCGTACATTGTGTTTTTTTGAGAATCAGCAGAAGTTTTCAGTTTGTATTCTTGGATTAAGAGTTGGTCGTTGAGTGATTTTCTCCAACAGCTTCTCGCTAACAAAACCTTCTGCCAGAACAGTAGACAAACATACCAGTGTGTTGTTCTGCAAAGACTGGAATTGATTAAAAATGTTCAATAAATGTCTTTTTGTGTTGCAGTCATGCGAAGGAACCCGTTCGTGGTGGACGGCTGCTGTCGGAAAGGGTCACGCAACGCCCTCCAGGAGCTCTACAACCCCACTCAGGTATACGTCCTTCATCTCTCTCTCTCTCTTTTTCTCTCTCACTCCGTTTGTGCTGACCTCCATCTGCTGCCATTTGTTCTCCCACTCAGCTCACTGTCAAAGTCTGTCCCAACGAGAGCGTGTGATTTCGCTGACATCGGCAGGATTCTCTTGATGTGTGTGCTTGTTTGCATTAGCTCTTGCTCTACAGGGTTATTACCGCGACACACGTTTTGGTGATCCAAAAAAATCTCATTCTCTTCAAAGTGCCGCTCGGGTTCACAAAAATCTATTTTTAAGAAAGCCTGAAATGTAGCAAATGTCAAGCGTCGATTCTCTCAGGTACAGATACTGTATAGATGGATTTAAGGTGAATTATTTTAGATGCAGGTTTGTTTCTATTGATGTTTGAGGAATGAATCCACATTATATACTAGGGCTGTTGTCAAGAGCCTGTTAAAATATGTCATTATTATTATATATTATATATATATATATTGTATTATAAAAATACATTAAGATTTCTGTGATGTTAAAAAAACGTTTTTAAAAAGATTACGAAATATATTCAACATGAAAATATTGATACAGATGAGGTTTTTTTCTTTGATGGTTCAATTAAGTCTAAAATGTGAATTGAAAATTGCCCAATGCTTTGAGTAATATGTAACTTAAAAAACATTTTTGAACAGAAAAGGAAATGATTACATAAAAACCCATTATTGAAGATTATCAAAGTAAATGTAAATTCTTTCCATATGAATCCATTAACTTGATGGAAAAATGAATAATGTCAAAAAATCACAAAAAGAGATAGTTTAACTATTCATTTGTACTGAGAATTGAAAATACGCACAAAAAGATTTGTGAAAAATGGCATTAAACTTGAAGTAAGGATAATAAAGTAGTAGTTTGGTTTGAAAATACTGAAATAAATAATAATCAATGATGGGGAGAACAAATTATTTGGTGTAAGGGTTTGGTTTGGTGTCATTAAAGCAACATTAATGTAAGTATTAAATACAAACCTTCAACGATCCATACAAGGATCAACATTTGACTAGATTAATCAACTTATCAGGAACATTGATTCATATTTTACTAGCTCGGTGTCCATATATTATTTGCACCCTAATCTCTGCACTGTCAGTCACAGCCTCCACCACAGCAGCAGTGAGGAAACAATGAGTTATTTGTGGATAAAAAAGTTAGAAACCTTCCGTCATGTTTTTACTCCTTTTGACACACAAGACCTTCCTTAGAGAGAGTCAACATGACAAGCTTCACGTGCTAATGTAGCTCAAACAACATGAATAGTGCGAGAATGTCTGATCATTGTGAAGTTCAAGGTTTTTTTCCTCTGAGCTGCTCTTAAGTTCAAACATTGTTCACCAATATAATATTAGCTTCTTACGGGTACTTTCAGTTCGCGCTGTACTTTTGAATAATGCATATGCATTTGAGGATTAAAATTACGCTTTGAGCTGTACTGCTGAATATTTAAAGACCAAGAATTACATTTTAGTGTTGGACCTTTGTTTGAAGGTTGATGGTCCAGAAATATTCTCCACTAAGAGTAGTTTTCACACGTTATTATGAGAAAAAGATCAAGTTGCCTTTTCAATTATTGATGTAACATTGAGAAAAATTATGCACCATGTGGAGATACTTTTTATTTAAGACAACTAATGTGAAACTCCGACTCACCTTCAAAATTCTTCCTCGCCAAGATGCAGTAAGTCTCATGATTATATTTGGAAGTTGTTACTTTAAAAAGTTCTCCCGCGTCGGCGAACGAGAGGTTACGAGAGCGAAGTCCAATATGACATAATAATGGTCTTCACTCCTCCTTCATTCAGCTGTAATCACGCCCCGTTTGTTTATACAACGAGTCCCTTGGAGGTGGAGAATTCTGGGATTAATGACGCACAGTGACAAACCTCAGTGTTTGACGGATCACAGCAGAGTGGGTGTGGTTATGTTAAACAAGATTTAATATCCCGAAAAATCACCACTGCATATATATTTCTAGAAGATACAAAATATTAAATGATTTGTCTTGGTGGAAGAAATGTCTCTACACTTGGGTTTCATTTATGTATCACTATATACATTGTTAAAAAAAATTGCATTTAAGAGGCCCCATTGGTGAATTTATCCAGTTAAATTCTTTACTTTCAAACGTCACATACCCTAGTCGACCTCAGGGCACTGTTGTGTCAGTGCCAGGCCACGCAGAGTTGGACAAAAAAATGAAAGGGAACATGTGTCTGGAAAGATACCAGTAACCACAAATCAGACAATGACGGAGGTAATTGGGATGCTGTCAGCCGAAGATGGCTCCACCGCCGCGGATTTACAGTCGCTCGTGCCTTTGCAGGGCGACTGTCGACGCTGTGTCGCTCTGATAGTCGTTATTTATTCCAATCGTTTTTACATTTTTTAACATTAAGTCGAGAAATACTTTCATAGTGGAGGATTCTCAAAAATTCAAAGTTGTGATGGTTTTCAACTTTAAAAATGTATTTTTTAATATGTTTGTTCTTAATATATTTCCTGTGTGTTCTTGTTGTGATTCGACACTTGAAGACAAAATATAATTACACTAAACATGCTTAAGTCTGTAAAATAAAAGAGATTCTGATCCAAAGACCCCGAGCTGGGGTGTAAGTCTGGATCAGATCAGTGATGTGAGGAGGAGCCTGACCATGAATAGATCTGAAAGTAAGAACCAGAATTTTAAAATTGATCCTGAAAGAAACTGGCAGCCAGTGAAGAGTTTTAAGGATGGGAGAAATGTGAGTTCTCCTACTAGAGCGGGTCAGAATTCTTGCTGCAGATTTCTGTATCAACTGCAGGCAAGACAGATCCTTCTTGTTTAGACATGATAATAAAATCTAACAATAGTCTAAATGAGAAAACACAAACGCATGGATTATAAAATCCAGATCATGTTGTAAGGGCTGGATTAAGGCGTGCAAAAGGGTCACATGTGGCCCCCTGACCTCAGTTTGTCCCACTCCGCCGCCACCGTTCCAAATCCATTTAACCTGAGTGTGTGTGTGTGTGTAGTTGTTGCTCGTATTAGAGAAGTCTCTGTTTATCTGCAGCTACAAGATTACCATGATTGCAGAGTGATTCAGAACATGTGGAGGTCTCACAGGCAGATTAGATTCTTCGCAGGAATCATTTTTTAAAACTCCAGAAACAGCTGCCGCCGTTTTCTGCGGCTTTGGAATCCGGCGCGAGGATCGATGCTGCAGAGGGAAGCAGCTGAGGGTGTCGCCGAAGGTGATGCTATCAACCTGACGGATCGTTCCTCTCGTCCCTGTCCTCGGGAAGGACTGACAGCCCACCTCTTCTCTGCCGCGAGTGCGCCCGTCGATCCTCGTCCTCCTCGTTTCTTGTCTACCTCGTTTTTTTTTAGCACCTTCTCCGGTTGCTTTTCCCCGGATGGTCGTCTATCACCTCCTTCCGCCACTGAGGTACACAGGGAGCTTTTAGTCGATTTCTTTTAGGCCCGAGCTCTCTCCACGTGCACTCGTTTTCCGAGGAGGATTTTTCCGACCGCTCATGTGAAGTCCCATTGATTTGTTTCTGTGTGTGTGGAGGGAGGGTTTCTGCGGCGAGGGTCAAGAGGTGTGTGTGTAGCGTGTGTGTGTGTGTGTAGCGTGTGTGTGTGTGTGTGTGAGAGAGAAGGTGATTTTATGTCTAAACAAGAAGGTGCCACTCGAAGGCTGTCAAGTGAAGGATCTATTTTTAATCTGTTGAATATAATTAACATCGGTTGTTAGCGTTTACTCACTTGTGTTCATGAGCTTTCTAAAGCTATGAAAAAAAAAACATTTAAATTTATTTAAAATAATAAAAACAGTTGATCTAAGATCTTATATGTCAGATTATACTTCACTGTCATTGAAAATATACATTTTTGTAGTCATATTCATTTAGAAATGTCCATTTTCGTATCCTATTTGTATTATTTTATTAATAAAATGATGCTCTTGATACTGTACTATATGTTTTTTTTTAATAATATGTGTATATGTATATATGTTATAAAGTATAATTTCTTAAATAAACATCATTATTAATATTGCATAAGAGCCTATAACACGTACATGTTTGCTATTACAGCGAGTCTGTTTAAGTGCCATCTCAGACAGTAGATGACATCACTCAAACCCTTGCAAGAGCCGGGGTCTAAAGCCTCCCAAAAACTGGATTTATTTGATCATTTTTCTAGTATGTCACTTGTTAAAATATACTATACAAACTGTTACAATAAAGCGAAGGACATCTTTAAAACTAACCACTATTCTTGCTAGGTTAGCTTGAGGCTAAAAAAGCTAGCCACATTCATTCTTGAAATTTACCACCCAGCAACCATAAATTAAAGAAATGATTTGACTGTATTCAACATGTCTGTTCCAAACAGATGACAAATCTAGAGTAGTTTAGTGATTATAAATCCATTAAAATGTTGGTCAAACAGCACAGCAATCATGTGGCGCCATTCTCCCATGATGCATTGTGGCCTCGGTCTATTATGTTAGAGGATAGAGAGTTTAATGTTACACTTTGAATTTTGGGTATTTTTTTTTATTAAAAGAAGGATTCTTAGGATAATTTATTCATATATACTTATATATACTCGTTTCCCCATTTATAGTTTATTTCTCCGTCTTTCTGGTTTGCTTTGAAGTTGTACGACTGCTTCCTGCTGAGCTTCTTCCTGAAGAGAATCGATTCGTAGTTTCGAGGCTGATCTTGCCAAGCTGAATCAAACCCTCCGTGTAGGGGAAAGATTTTGGTTTCTACTCTCTTGCTTCCCTGGACGCTGCTTGAGAGCACACGGGTGAGGGTCGGAACATCGATCGGTAACTGGAAAGTCTAGGCTTAAGTCCCGACAGAGGTTTCCACACTGATGAAGAACTCACGCCATCCTGACATCCCTTCTGATGGAGACGTCGTGTGTGGAACTGAAAACCAGAGATCCTCAGGCTACTCAACCGCAGAAGCACGAACCTCAAATCTGGTTAACAGAAGAGTGGCCAGCTCGCAGAGACCAGACGCTTCTGAAATGCGACAGTAGAAATGTGAGGAATTAATATCGAGATCTTTTATCCAAATGTAGCAAAACTAGAGAACACATCCCTTCTTTTCCTCTCAGACAAGGAGAAAACCGATCTTTTGTTATACTAAAATGTTTTGTTCCTCTGCAGCAGAACGGCTATAAATCGCTCAGAGGTGGTAACAAATTAATCTGAATTAAAATCTTTTTGTGTGCACTTCCAAAGCTAATAACCCCCCTGGAGGAGTCATTAAGTGAAGTCCCAGGTTTCTAAATATTCTCCATAACCACGGAAATCATCTTAATTTGCTTTTTCCACCCACGCACCAATTATTACTCCTCCTTGTTGAGAAATTACACAATGATGCGTCCACAGCTTTACTTCAGCAGCTTCAGTAAATAACCTAATGTTGGTTAATCTGTGGATGGATGGATGGATGGATGGATGGATGGATGGATGGATGGATGGATGGATGGATGGATGGATGGATGGATGGATGGATGGATGGATGGATGGATGGATGGATGGATGGATGGATGGATGGATGGATGGATGGATGGATGGATGGATGGATGGATGGATGGATGGATGGATGGATGGATGGATGGATGGATGGATGGATGGATGGATGGATGGATGGATGGATGGATGGATGGATGGATGGATGCATTGATAAATTGATGGATAGAAGGATGGTTGGATGCATGGATAGATGGAATGGTTGATAGATGGATGAATGGATGGTTGGGTGGATAGAGAGATGCATGAATAAATGGATGGATGGATGGATGGATTGATAAATGGATAGATGACTGTTTGGGTGAATAGATTGATGGATGGATGAGCAGAAGGATGGATGGATAGATGAGTGTTAGGGTGTATGGATAGATTGTTGCATGGATGGATGGATGGAAAGATAGATGGATGAATGGGTGGTTGGATGGATAGATGGATGTAAGATATATTTGTATGTGTTTTTAAGTAAGAAAGCGAGGCTGCAGTACGTTCTTTTAGAAACTCTAAGGTATTATATTGAGCGGTGAAAAGGTTTGGACACAGAGTTCTGCCGAGACCTTTGTGATTCCTCTAAGTGAAGCTTTGACATCAAGAAAGCAGATGGGAGCTCTGGTTTAGCACCTCCGGGCAGTTGGAGGAGTTCTCTTCGCCTCTCAGATGTGACGAGAATACCTCAGTGGTTGGATAAAGGCGTCCTTGTAGGAGATGAATTGCTTTTGACTTCTCTTGCATCTAAAGACTCCGGCTCTTTCCTGCTACGCAAGTAAAATCAGGATTTCCAAGGTAATTCTGTCGGGTCTAATATTCAGGCTTTAGTCCCGATCGAGCCAGAGGAGTAAAGGTCTTTGATTCAAGACTCGGGTTTCTTAAACAGGTATTTGGGATGATCGTTTTTAAACACTGTGTATTTTCAGGGGTGTAGAGATTGACGCTCACCTAAAACCACAATCCCTTAAAAGTGCTTAGTCAGCGAGAAGTTGCAGTAAAACTAGCTTACCGATACCAATGATGATCATAACAGATCCTCCTTTTTATCTTGATCTTTAAAATATATACTTTATTGAATATTGTTTTGATTGTGTAAGCGCTTTGTGAACCTGGTCTGGAAAAGCGCTATACAAATAAAAATTACTTACTTACTTACTTCTTCTTCTGGGTACTTCCAAAGATGGAGGTCAAATCTGACCAAGACTCCCCTCTCCCCTGACAACCTCTCTATTCAGTTCCCTGATCTTTCATTCGGAAATTCAAGATGTGGACTCGTATGAAATAGAACGGACTGTAACGGGTGAGTTGGATCACAGAGTTAGGTCTTATCTCAGCGGGGGGTCTTGGGTTAGAATCAACATGAGCTAAGTGCATTCAACAGGTTTCCAGAGCAGGAATTTGAGTTTTCTGCTTTTAATTTGTGACGACGATTGCATAAAGATGGACAAAACTCTCTGCTCAATAGAACACAATGTTGCCTTTTTATTGGCGTCTGTTTTAGTAAAGGCGGATGGTTTAACTGTTTTTCTGCCTTTGATGCGGGAGTATCTCGAAATTCTTTCTGTTTCATTTTCGTTATTGACAGAAATAAACACGTTAATCGAGACCTTTTCGATCGAGACTCTTACAAGACCAAGACTTAATGAGGAAAATGTACTTTGTCTCATAAAAAACAAGACTATAAAAGCACATTCTCTCACTGAAAGTCCAGGTGGAGGTCCATCATTACTTCATATGTTAAGTATGTATGAAGTGTTTCTCTTTGGCCTGAGGCTAGAAAGATTCACATCCTGAGTGACTTCTCTTGTGTAGTCATAGTTTTAAGAGCGGAACTTTAAGGAGAACAGTTGACGTGTCTGCTGGAAGAAGAAGATCTCATAGAGACCTGCTTCTTCCATAGATGTCATTCGAGTCCTCGTTGAAGTCCTGCCGCTCATCTGAGAACTGATGTTCAGGACAGTTTAAAATGCAGACTCTTGACCACAGAGAGACCGGACATACCGTACCATCATTGTTGCAGTGGGGAGGAGCAAAGCAACACCTCATAAATGAGTTCAGCCAGCAGAGCGACGGCAGGTGTCCGCCCTGTCGGACAATAACGCTTCACCAGCTGCACATTTCTCAAAAAACTTTTTATTGCCGCGCCTCCTATCCTGCACTTGGTAGTTGATGGCAGATTATACCGATACAAGGACTGGCAGCGACTTAAAGGCTCCTTCAGCAGCTGCATGGTTGCTGCTCAGACCTCAGGTGTGTGTGTGTGTGAGTGTGTGTGTGTGTGTGGGGGGGATAAGTAGAAGACAAAGAGATCTGAGGCAGGCCTGTTATTGTCTCTGGAGGCTTTAGAGGTGAGAGAGAGAGAGAAGGAGAGAGAGAGAGAGAGAGAGGGATGTGGAGGAGAGACGAAGGATGCACCGAGAACTCCGTCCTGCTGCGTCAAGTTCAGAAACAGAATCGTCTCGCTGTATGATCTTGACTTTACAAGGTTGTTTTAGCGCCGCCATGAAAGATTCACCGTGTTCACCAAAGTATTAAGGCAGGGGAGCTTTCTTTCAATCCTTTTGTTCTCCAGGATTCCGAGGTCCTCGTGCTGGGTTGATTTATCCGACTTCCACGGGTCAATATATATTTAGCCTCTCTTGGTAAAATATGTTTTATTGTTTCGCGTTCATAACCACGATACCGCACGGATTTATTACGGCAGAAATAGCTCAACACGGACAGCGAACAACAACCCTTTACTTATACTCAACAGATTTTTGATAAATATCTTCTTCAGGAGAGTAAATCCAAGGCTGACCTGATGAAAAAGTGGTTTGGTTTCTTGGAAGGAAATCATGTCACTAAACTACATAAATAACTTCTTCTTTTTTTCATTAGAATGAGCAGCAAACACTGATCAAACTTCCGGAAATATTGAAATGTCACGACATATTTTAGTTTGTTGCACATTTTTGATTAAGTCAAATTGAAATTTGCTACTTTTTACTTTAAACAAAAGGGAACCTCATCATAATAAAACTTTTACTCACGTGCAATTCTAACTTCACTCATCTTCTACTCACCCTCATGTCGACTAAGGGTTGGGATAATTTTCAGAGTAAACTGTTTCTTTTTAGAGCTATAGACAAAAATGTTTGTTCCTTTTAATGTAGCGACTGGAGCTCAGTTGTCTTCATCTTCATCTTCGTCCAAAAAGACACTTAAAAACATCCAAATACCTCTGTGGTGCTCGTCTGTGACGTCCATCTTGTATTGAAAAATCGACTATGAGGAATTGTGACAGAAAAAATTAAAGGTAACAGTCGCTACATTAAAATGAACATACATTTTGTCTGATTACTCTGAAAATAATCCCAAACCTTAGTCGACATGAGGGTGAGTAGAAAATGAAAAAAGTTCGAATTTGTGTGGTGTTGTGTTTGAGTTGTGCTGATTGCCACAATTCTGTGAGTCGAGGGAATAGACTTTTTTCGTGTAATTGGACAAAATGACAGACAGACTACTTTGAATGGTACCAGATTTATTTTGTTACTGCCCTCCACTTCCTCTCCTGCTCATGCTGAGCTGAATTTATGAGGTATCATCCCCAGTTTTGTGTCAAAACTCACACAAAAGGTAGAAGCGTTTTGGTATTAGGGAGCCAATTCTTTCGCAATCTGGTGAAGATCGGACTCACTCCTACTTGAGTTGTACAGACATCACAAAGCTGTGCGACCCACGCTGGTAATGGGGCAGCAGGTCGGTCCGACAGAGGGACCCATGTAGCTGAAACTCTCTGTGTCTGGATAGAAACCACTAATGATCCGTTTGAAAATGACTCGCCTCAAACGTTCTGAGCCTCTCTCCGTTACTTCTGTTTGGACTTGAAGGATTGTTTTGAGAGACTAAACACAGAAGCGGTCGTGGGTTGTGGAGAATCTTAACAGGCGTCACTGAAACGCGTGTTTCTTATGACCTTCGGATGCCGGAACGACTGCAGAGGATTGAGGAGAAAAACATGTTTCTTCTGGATCTTTGACCCCCTTCGGGAGACGGAGACGAACAAGATAGGACTGAAGTCCTTTAAAGGAAGAGGAAGAAAAAGTTTGATTCCTTTGAGGGAAAGTGGGAGCAGCCTGTTATTATCTCGTCTGAGACGCCGTAATTACAATCTTCAGACACCGGTTCGGGAACAATGACCTCTGCACACGCACGATTACAGAATAGTTAAGACGTTTCATTCCTGACGTTTGAGAGAAAGATTGTCACTTTCATTGTGCTTTCGTCGGTTTACTCGTGTTCACCAGAAGCAACGTTCTTCACTGGATCTGAGGCGGAAAGAGTGGATTTAAACATGTGGGCGTGACTCTTACACAGGACGTGTCTTGTTCCCTTTACATGAAAAACAGGGCAGAGAGATGATGACAAAAAACATTAACACAATCATTTAGACTTAAGTCGAAATCACGACGACAATCAGATGAGAATTAGCTTTAATAATAATACAGTAGATTGTTTCTTTATTGCACTTGTTTCATATTTAAACAAGTGGCTTTTGAGCTCTGATTTAAAAGTAATAAGTTCAAGTTCCTGATGGGTTGTGGGAGTGGGTTCCAGAGATTTAGGGTCGGCTGCAGGGAAATTCCAGATTGTATTCAACATAAAAAAAAAATAAAAAAAAACATGTTTAAGCAAAACAAAACATATAAGTAAGTAGTAAGTAAGTAAGTAAGTCATTTTTATTTGTATAGCTCTTTTCCAGAACAGGGTCACAAAGCGCTTAAACAATATAAACAATACTCAATAAAGTATATACTTTAAAGATCAAGATAAAACTGATAACACAACAGGAGTTCCAGAAAATCAAGGAAAAGCCTGAACAAATAAAAACGTCTTAAGATGTTTCTTGAAGGAGTCAGTAGATCATCAAGCGCAAAGAGAGAGGAAGATGATTCCAAAGCTTAGGAGCAACAGCCTGGAAGTTTTATCATCCCAATAAAACAGCCCAGAATAGCTATAATAACGATGATTAATATTTCTCATTTCCTCTTCAGATAATGTTTTTTTAGTAGAGAACTAAAAGAGAGCGAAATAAAGGCAAAAAGAATCGTTTTTATGCTGATATTTTTATAATCTTTCATATTTCCTGTGTTTGCTTGTAAGCTAACTCTTGTGATCTTTCACACGCACAGTTTTATAAATAAAACTACGGATTTGGCTGGAAGTGAAAATCTCCATTTTCAGATGCTCTTCACTCTTCGCTCTTTCATGGACGCCTGACAACAGCCTCCGGTGGCGTCTTGTGTGTGCGACAGTCAAGGATCTGATTCCGTCGACCTCTTGTCCGATCATGACTGCTGCCACTGACTGTTGCTCTAAATCTCTCTCTCATGGCGATGCCTCACTTCATGTGCGCCGTGACGTGAAGTATGTTAGTTTGCGTAGCAGGAATGTGGAGGGCGTCGACACTGTGTTCATTCATCAAACTTCATGAATCCCTGGATTCACAGGCCGGAGCATCAACGAGCAGGTGGAGCACACAAACCATCCGTAATCACCGGGTTAAACATCGTCCAGATCAAAAAGCCAATCACAGAAGAATGTTTGCTTTTAGGGAAAGATTTGCTCCAGGAATTTCAAACATTTCCGTCAAGTCATTTAACCGTCAGTGATTTTTTTAAAAAGGCCTTGAGCACACAGACACCTTTTTTAATCCCATTCCTTTTCACCGTAGAAAAAAAGTGAGTAAGGCGGAGCTACTGGAAAATGATGTTGTACAGAAGCCATGTTTGATGGGTTTGTGTGTGCAAGAATCTAGATTACGATTCGCATCACAGTACAGTGGCAATGATACGATATATATTGCGTTAAATTGCAATACTGTAGGAAGAATATTTGTGGTATTGCTCGAGTACTTGACTCTGGTATTGCGGAATTTACAGATTTCCATATGATTTTCGATGAAGTCGTAACTGCGTGTTTTTGCATTTGTTTTAAAACAAAAATATGACCAAACAGCGTTTCGTGTTGACTGTATCCTCTCGTCCTCAGTTATTGCCGTGATCTAGCTGGATTACATTTTTTCGTAGAAGGTGAAATTGTAACACAAAATCAACTGTTAATATTTGCCTGTTCATTTTAAATCTATTATAATGTTTTTCACATACTTTATAGAAATAAGTACTTTGATAAAAATAAAATATGATTTCAAAGTCTACTTCTACAAAAAACTGAAAGAAAAAAATTATTATTGATTGAATACTGTTAGATATCTTACATTTTAAAAAATAAGAAAAATATTGCAATATTTATTTGTGTCGATATTTTCTTTCAGCCCTACTTGTCAATGGCCTCCAACACTTATTAGCGCCTGAACCCAGCCTGCACAGATGGACGACAGCTCTTCATTATCTGTTTGTTAGCGCGAGTATTCATCGTATCGTCATATCCTGTCTATCAAAGGAAGGCCCGAGGAAGAGGAGGCAGCCAAGCAGAAACTCAGCAGGATTATAATGATCAATTTACGCAGTTGGAAATTGTCCCGATGAACGTCAAAGTTGGCAAAAAAAAATACCAGTGCAAATATATTTTCATTCGGCGCTCCGGCAGGAGGAAGAACAAGTGATAACTCCATCTCTACGTCGAGCTTCACATCACAGTAGAAGTAGAGAAAGATGTTAAAGTACGTGTCGTGAACGTCGACTGTTTAAAGTCATGGATCACCTCCCGCTAACTTGTCAAAATACCCAGAAAACTGACTTGTTGAACTCGGGTTTCAAAAGATATAGATCATTAAATGATGACTCCCTGCTTTGACCTTATCATTGTGACCCCTGCCTCTCACCCCAAGTAGCTGGGATGTCATCCAGTTTTAAAAGAAGTAGTTTAAACTGAAAGGTGCTCAGAGAATGGGTGGTCATAATGTTTTGGCTGTAGTGTTTAAGGGTGATCGAAGATGTTGTCCCGCTGATGTATTTGATCATAAAGTGGTCCTTGTCCAGAACTTCTCTCTAAGCATTAAATCACAGCTGCATGAAAATATCTTCACGGGTTCATAACTCCAGACGTCTGTGGGCGAGTTATTTCCAGCCCCATGAATATGAAGCGGCAGCAGAGAGAGCAGCTTGTTTCCGACGCTGAACAAACACTCGGACAGGTCTTTCCAGGATCGGCGCTGGTGGTCCTCAGCCTCAGCTGATCGGATGGAATGTGGAGGGACGGAGCTTTACTGTCAACATTGTTGAGCTTTTTTTTTTTTTAATGGAAGGTCTCAGTGTGCGTCGCTCCCGACCCACAAATAATTTCAGTGTTTCGGTCGTGTTACACTGGCGGCTTTCTTTCCTGCTCCTCATGAATGTGAGTCTGTGAGCCGAGAGAGACAGGCTGCCATCAGTGTGTGTGTGTGTGTGTGTGTGAGACGCTTTGATGAGTATTATTGATCTCCCTCCACATTCGGCTCACAGACAACAGCTGATGCAAACACACAACAAAGTGTAAATGAAAGATCTGCTTTTGAGTAAAAAAAAAATCCCGAAAAAATCTTGGAAGGTTGTCTGAGAATAAATTTACATTTTTTTGTCCAAAATAGAAACTTCTGAAACAAGAAACACAACCAGCCAGCATGGCTTTGATTTGTCCAGGCAGAGTTCCAAATCTGTCATTGATAGCAATGAGCTCAATGGGACGGCAGGTGTTCTTTTGGGAACCCTGTCGCACATAAAACCATCTAAAGTAGCGTTCACACAAAACACACGTCGTTGTCTCAAGTCCATCCAATAAAAGTTGTAGTGTTCATCTTTCTTTTTTTTTTTTTTGGTAACGGACAGAGAGATTAACGGCAACAATCGCATGAGCTCAATGTCGGAGGTAGAAAAGAGCTGAGCCAAAATGCTGATTTTATTATAATTTTAAAAACCTTTTTCACTGATACAGAGTCGTTCAGATCCTATAGGGATTTGGTTGTGCAAACAAAAGCCATATATATTTTTTAAAGGATAATTAAGTGATGATTTTTTTAGGGTAAATTAACTTGTGGGACCAAGTTTCAGTACCTGTTCCTATTCATGTGTATGCAGTCTGGAAACCTGAAGAGAAGTTTTATTGTTTTAGGTTTTTCATTTTTTATACAGTATTTGAAGAGGTTTTTTTTAAGGTTTTTTACAACTAGCAGGAGACTAGTGAGCAGACCCAGACAGTGTCTTCACTCATGTCTTTAGAGCAGAGCCGGGCTATTAAAATTCCTCGAGGGCCACATTATATGCCGTGACTGTTATACGGGGCCGAGCCAGGAGATGGAGGAAGGGACTAATAAAGAATTTGAAATGACGGGATCACTTAAAGAAATAATAATAATAAAGGGACCTTTTCAGACGAGCTTTAGTCTTAATCGTATTGTATATCATTTCATTTGTTTTAAGTAATTTTCTAAAGAAAAATAAAAAAATCATAATACACTAGAAAGAGTGCATTTCCAGAAGAAAATGCAGTGTGAATGCTGACCCTGCTGTGCTGTGGAAGTAGTAGTAGAATTAGTATTTAAAGTAGAAGAAGTGGAATTAGTAGTAAAAGTATAATAAGTGGAATTATTAGTTAAAGTAGAAGAAGTGGAATTAGTAGTAAAATAGAAGTAGTAGAAAATTAAAAGTGGTAGTAAAATTAGAAGTAGGAGTAGTATTAGTAGTAGAAGTAGTAGTGGAAGTATTAGTGGAGTTAGTAGTTAAAGTAGAAGTAGTAGTAGTATTAGTAGTATAAGTAATAGTGGAATTATTAGTGGAATTAGTAGTTAAAGTAGAAATAGAAGTAGTAATAGTAGTGGAATTAGTAGTTAAAGTAGAAGTAGAAGTAGTATTAGTAGTGGAAGTAGTAGTAAAGGTAGTAGTAGTAGGTCAAAGTGGAAGGAGTTGAAACATGAGTTGAAGATTTTCCCCATTGAAATGAATGGGGTAGAAAAAGAGGAATAAAAGAAAGAGTGGAAAAGACAAAAGAAAGCTAGAACATAGCATTTCGGAAACAAGCTGAATTGATAAAAGTTTGAACGGTTCAAATCGGATAAAATTTGTGGGAGGAGAAGCGGCACAAAGTTTAGGTCAGAAGAAAACAGGATCTCAATTGTGTGAATGCTTCCCAGCACAATTACATCAAGTGCAAAAATACATGTTGGTATGCCATAAAATACATTTTGAAATATTTAATTTTATATAGATTTCATCTAAAAGAAATTGATAAAATTCACTAAGAAAAATATAAAAAGTGTATACCCATAAACAGGAAGAAAAGTAGAGAATAAAAGTCTTGAACAAGTTATATGTACATAGAGTTGAACTGTTGACTTTTATAGTACAGTTGGACTGGTGGAGTCAAAGGGCCACACTTTTCCCAGGTCCGTCCTAGAGTGTGACTCAACGCAAAGAAGGAGCATCTTTGTTTCTCGCCTCGCCTCGCCTTGCTAGAACCTTGACCAGCGCGAGGAGACGAAGCCTGACCGAGCGTGTCATGTAAAGCCTCTGACGACCGCCGCCCTCGTGACTCGCTCGCATCCGAAGCCGGTCCACGCCGGCGGGGAGTTACCGTGACGACGTGCGGATCAGCTCGGACGCTAATGACAACCCGTTTCCCTCGCGGGAACCCGCTCGGCGTGTCCAGAGGTCGACGACCTCCTCCGCTGATTGCATCGACACCCGTCCGTCCTCCAGATGTAAACACCAGATTTGAGCGGCTCGGGGAAGATGAAAGCGGAGCTGAGCGGGCGATGATACGCCGCTCTTTTATCCTCGCCGTAATGATCCGGCGTCATTCGGTGGCGATGCCATGATTCCGGCTGAATGAAAAATGGGAGATTTTCATCAACAAAAGAGCTTCTTTTCACTCTACTTTTGATGTGTCGGCGTGAGCGCGAATACAGATGAGAGGGGCTCACAAAGAGAGGTGGGGGGGGGGGGGCGGCAGACCGTCGTGATCCATCATGGTCCGTCAGCAAATGTGCCAGAGACGTGTTTGATGGAGAATGATGGAGGCAAGAGAAGCAGGAGAAAGGTGTTGATGTAAGAGTGTTACAGGTTGATCAGTTTTGTCACTGCGCTGTCTTTGTGTTCAGGTGTTTCGACTAAGATTCTTATTTCGTCCTCACGTCTAAACCCCGAATCTTATCATAGTTTTTCCTTAGCAAGAATGTTCGTTGTAACACTATCGCTGTTGACTCTTTTCATTGTTTCCCATACATTGATGAGATCATGGCTACCAACGGAAATGATGATGAAATATTTCCGTCATTGGGCCTTCATCATGTGACGAACAGATGGGTGTTCAGGGCCTCGCCGCTCTCTCGCCCTGGGCAGCTGGGACATCCTTCAGACCAAAAAAAAAAAAAACGTGGTGGAAAATGAATGTAAATAGATGTTGGTTGTAGGCGTGTGAGAAAATATCATGTAGCTCATGTAAACATTGCTATGTTTTATTTGTATCAATTTTTTTGTGGCTTTTAAATCATGTTCAATTGTTTATCATGGTCCCTATATGGTAAATATTTAGAAAAGTAGTAGTATAAGTCGTTTTTTTTTTTTTTGTTTTTTTACAATTAACTTAATATTCCCAGCGTTTGTTAATTTTTGTGTTGCAATTAAAGTTGCGGCCGCTAGATGGCAGTGGTCATAATGTCCTCCGCAGCTAAAGGAACAATGAAGTCAAGCAAGATCCCAGCGATTACTGAGGATGAGAGGATACAATAGACACCAGTTGTTTTTATGTTTTTATGTTTTGACATATTTTGTTTGCAAAACAAGTTAAAGCAGTTACGACTCAAGAGTCATGTGGTCTGTAAATACTGCAACACCAACAACAAACTGGAGAGTCGCAATATATCGTATCGATGGCCGTGTGTCGAGACTCGTACTTTATCGCCAGATTTTTGCCAATACACACGCCTAGTTGGTTTTGCGTATATATGAACCATTGTTGTGGGTTTGTTACAGTGACGTGTGCTGAGGTCCATGGACGGTAAATCACTGACTCCTCTAGTGTTAGATTTATAAATATATAAACACAAAAGTTTAGATTATTCAATTTACCTCTGGTTATTTCAAATCTCTGCAGCTTTCTTCACACACACACACACACACACACACACACACACACACACACACACACACACACACACACACACACACACACACACACACACACACACACTGCACCCTCCCTGTGTCGTTTGTCACAATACGACAGAACACATTTCAAAGTATATATGAAAGTACAAAAACACAGATTTCACGTTTCAACGTTTTTGTAAGTTCTTAATACTTTAATAAATAAAAAAGGTTTTTAGGCCAAAAAATCTTAGTTTCTTCTGATAATTGTTTTTCTTCCTAAGATACTTTTTCAAAAGCCTCATTTTCCTTTATGTTTAAAAGTCTCTCGAGCTCAAAGGCGATGGTTCGCTCCTGTATTCGAATAGGAAATATGCAGACTCAGCAATTTCAACAATAATAAAAAATAAAGATTGGTGGACAAATATTCATATCCGTTATTGTTGGTCCTTTTTTTTGTCACAAATCGCCTGATCTTGAACTTCCAGGTTCGTTAGCATGTTAGCTCTGTCGTGTATTTAAAGGACAACCATTGATTTAACTTTTACCGATGTTAGCAAACATATTAAAAAACTCGCTTTTCCTCACAAGTTCCTTCACACTCCAGTTAAAAGTGCAGCGAAACACTTCATGGTCGCGTTCACATGTGTGCAGACGTGACTCGGGCAGGAGACTCAAACACGTGCTAACGTATCAGTCGCCCACGGTCGCTGCGGTTCTGCTTCTCACTGAAAGGACGCGCTTGTTCCGAGCGAGGAATTATGCAAAGGCGCAAACAATCAATTAAGATTCCGTGAGGAAGCGGAGGAACAGCCCTGGAGGCGAAATAATCAACCGGGGAAAAAGAAAACATTCCGACTTTTTCCGATCCGAAAATCAAGCCTCCTTTCGTTCTCTCTGGAGGTTTTCGATGAAGTTCTGAAGAACATCCCAACATGCGGAGCATTTCAATGAGACCGGAGATGAGTTCGCTGAGTCACATGAATACTGAACGACAACAACATGGTTACATAAAAAACACAACAATTGACATTTTCCACTCGGCAATGATTAAAACTTCCGTCTCTGTGATTCCAGCCGGAGTTCTCGGGGGCCGCCATCCTCCACCAGACCAGGAGGGACCAGGTGGTGGACGCCTGCCGGGTCAACAGCGCGTCCAGTCGGAAGCGGCGAGTTCTGACGCCGGCCGACCTCAAGCACCTGGTGGTGGACGAGGACCACGAGCTCATCTACTGCTACGTCCCCAAAGTGGCCTGCACCAACTGGAAGAGGGTGATGATGGTGCTCACGGGCCGCGGCAAATACAGGTGCGGCAGCAGGTCCAACTATTTTTATGGACGTTAAAACTGCAAAAATAACCTTTGTTATAACATGTTATAATAAACAGGACCACATTTAATATTTGTAATAAACAAACATGCAAAATAAATCTATGATGGCAAGTTTCAGGTAGTATTTAAGGTAATTTAATAATAATTACAACAATATTTTAAGGTTATATGTTGCTCATCTAAATACAAGCAAATATCTGAGGGGGTTGATGGTATAGATACTATAGTTTTTTAATATCCAAATACGATATTTTAGTATCAATTCTTTTTTGAGTTTAAATACTTTTGACATGCCTATAAAAAAAGAACTGTATAAATACATAACTAAATGTTGATATGAATAATTATATCAATTAATAAATATAAGAATGTTGAAATCAATACATTTTTTCTTTTTTTTTCTGTGGATTTATACATTTATTACTCATTTTAGGTTTGTTTATATGTACATTTAGTTGTTTACTTATTTTATTTTTGAAAATGTATCTAGTCACATATTTATACCTTTGACTTTTTATTCATTTTAGTTTTTCTACTTTTTTGTCTTTTATTTATTTTGACATTTTCATATTTGTTCAAACATTTATTCATTTATTAACAATTATGGGATTTATTGTGTGCGATAAATGCTTTTATTGGAGATGCAGGAAAACAAGTGAAAAATAAAATGTACCAAAAAAAACAGTTTATAGTGATTTAAGAAAGTGAACTAGAATCAAAACAGGGCACAGACGTGGAAAAAAAGGTGATCTTCGTTGGAAAAGATTGAAGGTTCACATGCGGGTTCAGTCCTGAGCGACTACTTTTTGATGTCGTGTCGCGATGCAGTCGAGTCTGCACATTGATTTCGAGTTAAACATCGATCCAACCCTCCTTCTCGCCGTTGGTTCTCACAGTAGGTCAGTGTAACACTAAACCCTCTCATTTCTTGTAAAGCTGGATCACCATCTGGCCAGAAGTCTGGCATCTGCTTCGTTTCCTACGCTCTAAATTAAACATGTTTTGTAAGTCCAGCTGTGCGTGCGACCGTCAACAGACCACGCAGAGAGACCGACAGGAAGTCTCTTGACAAAATAAAGCGACGAGGAAGTCGCTAACCATGACTGTACTCTTAAAGAATAAACATATATATTTACAAATAGTAAAGTAAATGTATCTAAATCACACGTGTTAAACTGGTCCAGAAAAGGGCCGAGACGGTGCAGGTTTTGTATCCAACCAGTCAAGCACAGATAGTTGAACCAATCAGGCGTCTGAATACAGTAATCAATTGATTGTCAGTCAGGTGTTGCTTGTTTAAGCCGACACCTGATTGGTTAACTCATGTGTGCTTGACTGGTTGGAACAAAAACCTGCACCGTCTCGGCCCTTCTCTGGACCAGTTTGACGCCCCTGACCAAAGCGTTCATGAACACCTGCATTGACCTGACACTTCTTCTCCGTGCTCCTCAGCGACCCGATGGAGATCCCCTCGAACGAAGCCCACATCCCCTCCAACCTGAAGACGCTGAACCAGTACAGCATCGGCGAGATCAACCACCGCCTCAAGAACTACCTGAAGTTCCTGTTCGTCCGCGAGCCCTTCGAGAGGCTGGTGTCGGCGTACCGCAACAAGTTCACCCTCAAGTACAACTCCTCCTTCCACAAGCGCTTCGGCACCCGGATCGTGCGGCGCTACCGCAAGAACGCCACGCAGGAGGCCCTGGTCAACGGCGCCGACGTCAAGTTCAAGGAGTTCGCCGAGTACCTGGTGGACCCGGCGACCCAGCGCGACGGCCCGCTCAACGAGCACTGGCAGACGGTGTACCAGCTGTGCCACCCGTGCCACATCCACTACGACCTGGTGGGCAAGTACGAGACCCTGGAGGAGGACGCCAACTACGTCCTGCGGCTGGTGGGGGTCGGGGAGAACCTGCGCTTCCCGAGCTTCGCCAAGTCCACCCGGACCACGGACGCCATGACGGCCCAGTTCTTCAGCAACATCAGCACACAGCAGCAGATCCAGCTCTACCAGCTCTACAAGTTGGACTTCCAGATGTTCAACTACACCACGCCCGGCTACCTGCGGCTGGACTAGTGGACCGAGCCGGGACTCCTAGATCGGCGGTTAGCGACGCGCGGCCATTTGTTTTTTAGAAACTGTCCTCTGGACTTACAGGCGTTAGGTCTGATTTTGATATTTATGTGTCCGTGGAGCCGTTCGGCGGCGTGAGAAGATGTCACCTCAGACTGAGGAGGGTTTCGTGGAGGACGAGAAGGACCGAGGCGCATGCGGTGAGAGACGTGGAGTGAAGCAGGTCTTCAACGAGGGTGTCGCAAGTTATTCTCAGAGGACGGGACTGGACGTGTGGGGGGGGTGGGGTCCGACGACGCCCCCCTGTGTTGAAAAGAAGGAAAAAAAAAAACTGCTGATAAATTAGGCTGCTTCAGATTCTGCAAAGCTACGAGCAGCCTTGCACGCGCCCTGACCCCCAATGCATCGTGGGAAACTCAGCTAATCTCCCATTACCCCTGATCAATAGAGGAACACCGTTAAATTGTAAAACACATTTCATGTCCAACGCGGCCCCCGGGGGGGGGGGGGGGGGCACGTCGGCCTCGAGGCCGGGACTGGCTCACTCGCCTGCCTCGAGGTCGGCCGTCTTCACCTCGGAAGAACCTTTTCGACGTGTCGTTCAGACCGTTTTTTAATATGAATGGAAAATGCCTTTTCGCTCTCAAGGACCGCCAGACCAGAATCCTGCTGTACCGGAACCGAGGAAGTGCTTATCAATCACCGGCTGCATCACCAAACATCCTTAACGTTTAACGCAGCGTAATGTATGTTCAAGAGTCCCAGACTGGGCTCAACTTTGTGAAGGTTTAAACAGGCACTGGATCTCATAACCGTCCTCCCTCCCACTCCCACTCCCCCCCCCCCCCTCACCCTTCCCTCCCCCCCGATGATCCAAGCAGACTTTAGTAACTTAAATCCTTTTGTCTTCATGCTGATTTTGTTATGACTGTCTTTTAAAACATTGCTGCGAGCAGCAATGACAAAGGATTATTTAAAAATTGTTGATTAAATAAGAATGATTTAATACGTCTGTCCCTCGACTGATTTTTTTTAAAAAAATTGAATAAACTTTTCTCGAGAGATTTCCTGACAAAACGAACATCATCAACTCAAACATGGTTTGTATGTGATGGGAAATCCTGAGCTAAAGTATGTTCATCAAATGTACATATCCATATATTATAATATTCTCTCACTGATGGTACTTCGTACACACTAACCCTGAGTCCTTCAAGTTTGTGTTTGGTGGAAAACTTTGCAGGAAGATAATTAACAACTTGTGAAATTGCAGGGAAGATATAACAGTGAACTAAAAGCTCTTCTTCTTCAGAAATAAGTCGGACACACCAGAAAACTATTATACTTTTTCATTTGCATACAAGTAAAAGTGTGACTTTAAACCAGATCTGATTTCTATTCTTCGTTTAAGTAAAAAGTCTCAAGTCCCATTCCTAACCTGAGATTATACTATAATAATATTGTAACGCTTTTTAAATAGTTTTATAAATAGGCAGAATTGTAATTTATAGATTTAAAAAGTGAAAAAAATTGCACTTTTTGTTCCTACTTTAAGTAGCATTCTCTCTCTGGCGATCTCTGCAATTTTGGCAATGAAATATGAGCTTTATTTTACGTTGTTACTGATGTATGCAGCTTAAAATTAATTAAAAACAATCTAAAACAATTATTAAATATGTTTTTAAACTTGTTAATTATGTGAAATGTTTCTAAAGTCAAAAAAGTTATTTTAAAATTGAATAGAGATATTTTTATTTGATCGCGGTAGATTGTTAAGTCCAAATATTTCACTTTTGAGTCATGCCAACTATGTTCAACAATGTTTGGGTTCGTTTCCATGAAGTGCAATTTGTTTCAATTCTACAAACCTTATGTTGTGTTCTGTCAGTATTATTTTGGGGATAAATTGTGTGAGTGAGTCGGCGTGCAGGAGGTCAGCCAGGTGAGTTCAGGAGCAGAGAACACCAGCAGGCGTTCACAACAGAGGACAGAGTGGGCGTCAGGGTCGTCTCTGAGACGCAGAAACACAAGATAACCAAGTCTCACCACGCAGACGCCGATAACCGTCCCGTCAGCCGCCGACTGCCCACGTCGTCTGTATCTCCTGCAGTGTGATGGATTGGACTCAATGTCAAGGTTAATAACTGCAGTCTCATCACAGCCGGACAGACTGTGGTCTGTGGTGTAAGCAGGGAACACAAGGAGCCGCAATAAAGTGTTACGACGTCATCACACCTGAAGGTCCACGACATGCTGAGTCAACATTCAGAGGCCGCTGGAGTTAGAGATGACTTTGATATCAAAGTATCACTCCGTTTAAAATGTCCTCGGATGGATGGATGGATGATGGATGGATGGATGGATGGATGGATGGATGGATGGATGGATGGATGATAGATGGATGGATGGATGGATGATAGATGGATGGATGGATAGTTGGATGGATGGATGATAGATGGATGGATGGATAGATGGATGATAGATGGATGGATGATGGATGGATGGATGGATGGATGGATGATGGATGGATGATAGATGGATGGATGGATGGATGGATGGATGGATGGATGGATAGATGGATGATAGATGGATGGCTGATAGATGGATGGATGGTTGGATGGATGGGTGGATGGATGGATGGATGGATGGATGGATGGATGGATGATGGATGGATGGATGGATGGATGGATAGATGGATGGATGGATGGATGGATGATAGATGGATGGATGGATGGATGATAGATGGATGGATGGATAGTTGGATGGATGGATGATAGATGGATGGATGGATAGATGGATGATAGATGGATGATGGATGGATGGATGGATGGATGGATGGATGGATGGATGGATGGATGGATGATGGATGGATGATAGATGGATGGATGGATGGATGGATGGATGGATGGATGGATGGATGGATGGATGGATGGATGGATGGATGGATGGATGGATGGATGGATGGATGGATGGATGGATGGATAGATGGATGATAGATGGATGGATGATAGATGGATGGATGGTTGGATGGATGGGTGGATGGATGATGGATGGATGGATGGATGGATGGATGGATGGATGGATGGATGGATGGATGATGGATGGATGGATGGATGGATGGATAGATGGATGGATGGATGGATGGATGATAGATGGATGGATGGATGGATGATAGATGGATGGATGGATGGATGCATGGATGGATGGATGGATGGATGATAGATGGATGGATGGATGGATGATGGATAGATGGATGGATGGATGGATGGATGGATGGATGGATGGATGGATGGATGGATGGATGGATGGATGGATGGATGGATGGATGGATGGATGGATGGATGGATGGATGGATGGATGGATGGATGCAAGGATGGATGGATGGATGGATGATAGATGATGGATGGATGGATGATGGATGATAGATGGATGGATGGATGGATGGATGGATGGATGGATGGATGGATGGATGGATGGATGGATGGATGGATGGATGGATGATAGATGGATGGATGATAGATGGATGGATGGATGGATGGATGGATGGATGGATGGATGGATGGATGGATGATGGATGGATGGATGGATGGATGGATGGATGGATGGATGGATGGATGGATGGATGGATGGATGGATGGATGGATGATAGATGGATGGATGGATGGATGATAGATGGATGGATGGATGGATAAACTTTATTATGTTACAGTCGAAAACTTTATTTGTAACAGTTTCTATCTATCGCGTGTTAAGTTCAAGAAACAATATCTAACTAACAAAAACAGCTAATCTTTGTAGGGACGTGCCTGCTTCAGACCTCGGCTCCTGCCAGGGTTTGAGAGTGACATCATCTGCTGTGTCTGATGTCACTAAACGAAACAGCGTCTTAAAAAAGAAGATTGAATTGTTGCATGGTGGTATGTCAAACTGCAGGATGGACATGATGATGACTCTCATACAAGAAATGATACTAATATAAATATACTAATAATACTATTATTAACCCTCGTGTTATCTCTGGGTCAAGGTGACCCAGTTGCACGGAAACAAATATGTTTGTGGTATCCCTTGTGTTGTCTCTAGGTCAAAGTGAACAACCTCCACCACTGCATGTGTATCTATGGAAATCAAGGAGTTATTTCACCTTGACTTAGAGACAACACAAGGGATACCACAAACACTTTTATTTTCGGGCTTCTGGGTCACCTTGACCCTGAAATGATAGAAGGGTAAAGAAAAGCATGTAGTACAGTATAAAGAGCATCATTGTAATTAAGAAATGATGAAAATGTGTATTTAAAAAAGTCATTATTTTAATGATTCATGTTAAATGTTTACATATATAAAGTTTCTTTCTTCAGCACCAATCACACACTGATGGGAGTAGGCTGTGACGCAGCTCACCATCAGGAGCAGACGGAGTTAGGTGTCTTGCTCAGGAGCTGGGATTGAACCAGCAACTTCTTAGACAACCACACTATTGTATTTTCTCCTCTAGTTCTTAACAACTAGAACAAGAAGGAACAACAAACGAGAAACATTAAATGTATTTTAAATAAAAAATAAAATAAATAAAGATTTAATGGAATCAAAACACAACATAATTATACAAATGATATGTTAAACAATTTAGACAAACCTATAAATCCTATAATTTGTCAATTTTCTCGGTTAAAAAAAAAAGAGTAACATATTATATTTATAACAAAAATGAAAAACTATTTAATTCACTCTTATTTATTTTAAATGACATTTCATGAAGTCTGTCCCAGAACAACTTCTGCTCCGAACACTGTTCTGAACTTTTACCCGACTATGAAGGTCCTTCAGCTAAAGATACGCCGAGTCATCATATCCATCCATACACGGGCTCGTGTTCCGGACCTAATGAGAGTACAGACCCACTTTCTATATTTAACCCGGCGACACATCTGGATCTCGTACAGAGCTGCCGGTCCGACCCGTGGGCCCCGACACTTCGCAACCGCGTCCTTCTTGACAACCTTCCGAGTCCTGCTGACGCAGCAGAAACCAGACGAAACTTTTACCCCCGATCGAGGGAGCGACTCGCTCTCAGATGAGGAGGGCGAGACTTTTAAATGGAGCAGCTGGAAAGCATCCCTTGTTCCATTCAAATGAACGCCGGTGGCGGTTGTGAGTGTTGTTGTGAAGCCACAGCTGTTGTGCGACTGAATAAAACATCGGCGGTTGTTCTGGGAGGGAGTTTATCTAAGAGGTTCTTATCTCAGGAACAAATGACGCCTCCGGGTCACTTTTGGGACCAAGACTTTGACAAGTTCTTCCCTCTCACAGCTCTTTACAGCAACTCCAGGATCTTGTTTCTATCACGTTAGAAGAACTTAATTCAATTCAAATCTTGATTTCTGATTCTGAAAAGAAGGAGTTTGAGTGAGTGGTCGTCTCTTTTTAGAAGGCCGGTGAAGGGCCGGGGTCCTGTCCAGGGTGTCCCTCGTGTAGCTGTTAGGAGGATTTAGTCCTATTCTTCAGAACCTCACACATTAATCCCAGCACTGTCCACTCCAAACAGATTTAAGAGTTGCGAGTTGAATTCTTATATTTTTTTTATCTGTAAACTGACATTTTTACAGCAGAGAAGAAAAGTTTGTTTTTCCACTAATTCTCTTCTTTCGAGTCTTATTGCTCATTTTCTGTTGTTTACACTCATACACATCATTTTCTCTACATTTTACTTAATCCAATATCATTTTATTTACCTTACATTTACTCCAGATACTGTATAGTTAAGTAAAACGTTATTGTTTTACACAAATATTTTCTTCTTAAATGAATAAAAATCAATGAACGACAGTTGAGCAAATATATCAGAGAAAATACGACATTGAACTTAATATTTAAACATGAATGTTACCGTTTAAACATAAATCATTAATTTAAAAAAAAGACATTGACTTCCAACTTCACCTTGTCTTTTTGTTTATGTCGAAGTGTGAAGAGGATTATATAATATTCTAGTAAAATATGATCAAACTCCTTCTCTTGACCTTGAATATTTTGACTTTGACAATTGTTCAGTAGATCGACACAATCTGATTATTTTGTAAATAAATATACCCGACTTTTCCTGTCAGGACTCGAGGCAGGAATACTAAATGAAGAGGCAACTACTTTAATAACAAAAAGAGCAGACAAGAGGCACAAAACATTGGCCATTGAACTGAACATATTCTATACTATACTATACTATACTATACTATACTATACTATACTATACTATACTTGAGCACAGAAATTTGACATCACGACAGAGACTGACAAACAAAGGAGGGTTTTAAACAACAAATCAGGACAATCAGGTCAGGAGCACGAGAGGAAGTTAACAAGACAAGGATCAGGACTTCACAATAAAACCAGGAAGTGAGACGAAAGGGAAAATAAATGACAGGATAATTCTAACAATTCACACCATTCTAACAATAGAGGGAACCAAAAACCAATATGTGAAATCTTACATATTGTTGCTTTAAAACATTTTTTTTAATATTTTTATTAATGATTGTTAATATTAAATAATTTGAATTGGCTATAGATACCTTTGTGGTACTTTTTTTCGGCCGTGTAGCGCCCCCCCGTGTTCATCTTTAAAAAAAAAAGAATTCTCAAATATTCTGGCTGTTTTTGTGTCATTTAAACTGAAACACTGACCAGATCCTTCTTTTTATGTGTTTCTCTTCATCACATGTTGATTTGAAACTAGAGATGGTCTGATGAAGCTTCATGAAGCAGTGTCATGTTGTTTAGAGGTCAGTAGGTGGCGCCATCAGTTTAAAAATGATGTTTCATTAGAACAGTTGTTCAAAACAAATGAAATTAGCGCAGACACCGCCATCTAGTGGACTCTGAAACTAATGTCACTGCTTCATGAAGCTTCATCACAACTTGAAATACATTTTTTTAATGTTTTTTAGTTTTCGCTTTAATCTTTAGAGACAAAAAATGAATGATGGTTGCTTTAAAGGTTTCATTGTTGCTATCGTCATGTGACTTTGGCTCCTTGGGGGAGGTATGCTCCGCTCATCTAGCGACTCATTATGTAAAAGGTTTAAAAGGTTTCTTTTTAACCATCTCTCATCTCGACATTAGTTTCATAAACGCGACAGAATGAATTTTAATGACACAGATTGCGCGTGAATCAATTTCACGCGTCAAAAGTCAGATGCTCTGGCAGATGGACAAGCAGAAGTGTGAAGAAACATTCACGGAGGAAACGAGGGTGAAATAACTGAGGTGGACGAGGAAGGGAATCAGAATGAAGAGACAGAACAAACAAGTCCTGACGTCTTCGATGTGAACACGCCTCGTCTCTTAAACAGGTGCTCCTTGTTTACTTATTCCAAGTACCCTTATACCTCCATCGCCATGGCAACGCTCTTCCTCACCTCCATCTCATCGATGCCTCATCGCTCTTATAAGATATTCCTCTTTTTTTTTTCTCCGACCGACGGAACGATAAACAACGGAGGAGGACTGTTTGATTCGTCTCTGATATCGACTAAACTTCCGCTGGTTCACCCCTGGATTGATTCTGGAAGAATAATTTTCGGTCGTTGGCGGAGAAGTGTAAACCGGAGAGGAAGTTGAAAGGAGGACAAACGGCGCTGACTGTTGTAAAAAATGAAGGGAATAAAAGAAGCTGGAACTCTTGTGTGAGTCCAGATGAATATTGATGAGCCAACCTTCAGAGTCCAATCAGTCTCTCAAACACAAGTGTGCGTTTGGATCAGAGTACAGGTCGGAGGTCAGCACAGGCTTTGATCCAAAGTGAAGTAAAGTAAGTAAAGTTAAGTTAAATCATCACGTCCATCATAGAGACTCAAACATGAGATGAAAAGACTTTACTGTCATGACTTTAATGTATTTGATACAACAAATGCTTGGATTATGCCTGTGCCTGTGCGTGTGCGTGTGCATTTGCATGCGTGTGTGTGTGCATATGCTCGTGTGGGTGCATGTGCATACCTGTGTGTGTGTTTGTGTTCATATGCTTGTGTGTGCACGTGTATATGCATGCGTGTGTGCATATGCTTGTGTGTGTTTGTGTGTGTGCATGTGCTTATGTGTGTGTGTGCGAGTGTGTGCATGTGTGCCGTTGTGTGCATGTGCTTATGTGTGTGTGTGCATATGCTTAGGTGTGCGTTTGTATAGACATGTGTGCTCTGCATTTGTATGTGTGAGTGTGTGCATGTGCTTCTGCATGTGTGTGTCAACTTGCATGTGTGTGTGTGTGTCCTCGTGAATGTGTGTACTTGCATGTGTGTGTGTCTGTGCACGTGCGTGTGAGTGTACATGCATGTGTGTGTGCTCGTGCGTGTACTTGCATGTGTTTGTGTGTGTGCTGGTGAATGTTTGTACTCACATGTTTGTGTGCGTGTGCATTTGCGCATTTGTGTGCATGTGCGTGTGTGTGTGTGTATGAGTGCGTGTTCACCGCATGTGTGTCTGTGTTAATGTGTGCAGGTGTGTGTAAAAAGACTCTAAAAGAAAGGGCATAAAGACAAACTAAAACACACAAAAAAAAACAATGTCAAAAGAAAAAATAACTTCAAAGTCGATTGAAATGTAGCTTGAAATCAAACTACAACTAAAGACTTTAACGTCTTCATGCCAGAGTCTCGATGAAGTCGTCTCCGTCTGCTGCTGCGTGAAGCTGCTCATCTGTCCGAGTCACAGCTGTCGGTCGGCGACGGACGGAAACACGTTCGGCCCGAATAACCATGAGCGGAAACGTCACCTCAGGCAGCTCCTCGCCTGTCAATCATGCTGTCCTCGCTCAGACGCTTCACAGCCGAGCTCACTCCGACAGCGCCGGATGTGCAGAAGGTCGGAGGGAAGAAAACAAAAAACCTCTTTGCATCGGAAGTGCCGACTGTGTTTGGACCTTCAGCACAGAACCTTGAGCAACTTCTGCTAATTATGAAGACAATGATCGAGTCTTGGGAAGTGAGTGAAAACACATCTAAACATGGAGAACGAATCAAGGACTTGCGGCTCAGTTTACACTTTTGCTGAAAGCTTAAAGAGGATGAATGAGCAGCAGGGGAAAGTACCCGAGCTCAGACCCTCAACGTGGAATAAACAAAATACATTTTTATCGCACTGTACTGACGTGTGTTGTATCGTTGTTAGCAGCAGATTTAAGTTCAACAACAATATCAAGGGTTTAGACAACAACAGAAAAATGAACAAAATTGCTTTATTTTGCACTTCTTTTTAAACGTTGTAGTGGGTTGAAACTGAATAATTAAAAATAAAAATAAAAATAAAAACAACAATAAAAATAAAAATAAAAATAAAAATAAAAATAAAAATAAAAATAAAAATAAAAATAAATATAAATAAAATTCAATTCAATTCAATTCAATTCAATAAACTCAACTTTAAACCAAAAATCTTGATTCCTACGTTAATTTTGAGTTATATATTTTTTATTTCATCATCTTAACATTTATTTTTCCCAAATACATTATCTTTTTTAACTTTATATATACATAAATATATACATTTTCTTTTTTAACTTTATATATATATAAATATATAAATTTTCTTTTTTAACTTTATATATATAAATATACATCATATGTTAAGCAACAACTACTAACAAATGATGTCCTTCAAAACATTTTCTTTCCTTCTTCTTCTTCTTCTACAAATATTGAAATAAAAACAATTATAATAAAAAAGAAATTGACATTCCCCGGAAAGTCAAGTCTGCAGCATTGAGTTTTTTTTTCTTCTATTGGTTTTGCACTTCCCAGCATCACACATTTCAGCTGGTTTGCAGATTTGATTGTTTTGAAATTGACTTTTTTTTCCTGACCACAGACATTTTTCAATCTTCTCAACCTTCCTCACTGATTTCATCGAAGTTGATTTCTATCTACAAACCGTACATGTTTATAGATTCATTTCCGGTGGAACTACTATTTCAAAGCCACCACCTGAAGCGTTTGTTCATATTGATTCGGTAGCGCGACAGTCCTCGTGGAAGAGGTGCGGTGAGAGGAGACCACATACAGTCCAGCGTCGCTGCAGATGAGCACATAAATAGAGAGGAATCGACTGGTGTTTCTCTCCGGCGAAGGCTGAGTCATCCGTCCGTCTGCCGGTGCCATCGACCCGTCAGCGCCTCGGTTACCGTCAGCAGGAGAAGACGGAGGACCTGCAGGTCTCCTGTTGACCAGTTAAGTGAAATTGTTGGACTTCTGTTCAACATGAGCTTGACCCTGGGAAGAGTTCCACTACTGTGGAAGACGTCCTGTGTGGTACCGGTGCCGAAGACTCAGCACCCTAAGGATCCCAGCTGCTACAGACCTGTGGCCTTGACATCCCACCTTATGAAGGCTCTGGAGCGGCTGGTCCTTAGTTACCTGAGTCCTCTGGTGCGCTCCTCCATGGATCCGTTGCAGTTTGCCTACCAACCTGACATCGGCGTGGAGGACGCCATCATCTTCCTTCTCCACCGAGCACTTTCTCACCTGGAGTTGCCTGGAAGCACTGTGAGGATCCTTTTCCTGGATCTAAGCAGTGCTTTCAATACCATCAGGTCAAACATCCTGAGGGACAAGCTGGAGCTGTCTGGAGCGGACACTCACCTCACGGACTGGATTGTGGACTACCTCACCAACCGTCCACAGTTCGTGAGGACCCGGGATGGTGTTTCGAGGACTGTACTGTGCAGTGTAGGGGTCCCCCAGGGAACAGTGTTAGCACCGTTCCTCTTTTCACTGTACACTGCAGATTTCCAACACCTGTCTCCCACCAGTCACCTGCAGAAGTTCTCGGACGACTCCGCCATCGTCGGCCTCATTAGGGACGGGGATGACGGGCCGTACCGGGGACTTGTCCAGGACTTTGTTGACTGGTGCCTGGAAAACCACCTTCAGATCAACTCCAGCAAAACTAAGGAGTTGATCGTGGATTTCCGGCGGTGTCCCTCCATCTCCCCCTCACCACTGAACATCCAGGGACAGGACATTGAGATTGTCACGACTTACAAGTTCCTGGGTGTTCACCTCAACAACCGCTTGGACTGGGTGGATAACACTGCTGCTCTCTATAAAAAAGGGCGGAGTAGAATCTACCTGCTCCGGAGGTTGAGGTCGTTTGGTGTCCGGGGGCCGCTCCTGAAGTCATTCTATGACTCAGTAGTGGCCTCTGCCATCTTCAACGGTGTGGTCTGCTGGGGGAGCAGCATGACAGCAAAGGATAGGGCTAAACTGGACAGCCTTATTAAGAAGGCCAGTTACGTCCTAGGGCGCCCCCTGGATCCTGTGGAGGAAGTGACTGGAGGGAGGATGCGGAGCAAGCTGGGCTCCATGAGGAGGAACTTGTCTCACCCTCTCCAGCACACACTGAGGGCATTGAGGAGCTCCATCAGTGATAGGATGCTCCATCCCCGGTGTGTGAGGGAGAGGTACCGCAGGTCTTTCCTCCCTGCTGCCATCAGACTCCACAACAAAAACACACCAAGATAACTATTTAACTGCACCTCTTGTTATTTATGTAAATATGATTGTGTAAATATTATATAGCGCAGATTTATCTTTATTCCATTTAGATTTTATTTCTCGTTTTTTATTTCTGGGTGTTTCATTTCTCTTGCTGCTGTTAAAACGAATTTCCCCTCGCGGGACTAATAAAGGTTTTCTGATTCTGATTCTGATTCTGATTCTGAGGTCAGAGGTCGCGGCCGGAGCGGTCTCCATGAGAAACACACCGACATGGACGTGTGACTTTTAGGGATGTTATGTGGGTCGAATCCTAGGAACGCTCAGATATTCACGGTATGTTCTTGTGACGCTGGAGGAATGTCACCTCGACGTGACGAGAATGTTCCTGTAACATGACGTAAGTAAGAGAGTGGTTTACTTGTAGTTTTGTTGAAGTTACTTCTCGGATGAACCTGAAGTGAATTCAAGCCCAAATTAAATTAAAGCTCAAATCTATTGACAAAAAGGACAAACCTTGTGAGTGTGATGAGGCTCCAGCTCCAGGAGCAACTGATTTCCTGACGGTGCAGGATTTTTGTTTCTCATTTTCAGCAAATATGTTTACGTCCTAATAGAAGTTTATGCAACAGCAGCAATATATCCTTTTTGACAAACCATTACATCAGTAAATTACATTTTCTCTACTCTACTCTACGGAAGTAGAACTCTTGAAAGAAATGTACAAACTTTTGAACGAAATGTATTTTTTTAAACAATATTAATCAACTTTTAAAATATGTTTACACACTTTTGAAATCAATTACAAACACATAACAAATATTAAAATGTAAAACTCCAGAAAGAAATGTACAAAACTATTTAAATACTGTGATATTCAACAATATTTAATATATATACAGTATATATATATATATAAATTGATATTAGACAATAATCCTTACGTTATCTCAGGGTCAAGGTGAACGGAAGGCCCGAAAACAAATGTGTATGTGGTATCCCTTGTGTCGCCTCTGGGTTAAACACATTTACAAATGTTTGAAATAAATGTAAAAACTGTTGTATAAAAATATTTGGATTAAATTACATTTTTAAAAGTCTTGAAATACATTCAGAAGTGTTTAAAAGCAATCAAAAAACTTAAAACAAATAAAAAACGTTTAAAATACATTTTAAAACTCTTGAGAGATAGTTAAAAACCTTTAAAATAAATTAAAAAAGTTTAAAACATGCATATATTTATAAATCATTGAAACAAAATTACAAACTAGCATTCACAAAAAATGTTAATTTGCTTTGCACTTCACAACCACCTGCACTCTGAACTGCATCTTGAGTGTAAATAAAAAAGTAAAATAAGATTTTACATCCAAACCTGCAAAGTGAACCTTATAATTTGACTCATTTTTAAGGCCAGATAAAATATCAAGGCTTGTGTAACTAGTGATTGTCTGATGAAGCTTCATGAAACAGTGTCATGTTGTTTAGAGGTCAGCAGGTGGCGCCATCAGTTTAAAAATGATATTTCATTAGAACAGTTGTTCAAAACAAAGGAAAATACTACAGAGACTGAATCAAAGCATCGATTTTGTGAAAGAGGAAAACGAGTCAATACAATCCAGTGTTTAAAATCAAGATATCCATTAAGAAGCTCCAGGGTAAGGTTTTTGTTGGCTAGCATCTCAGTTTACTGGAGAACATGGCGTGAGCTACGCAGTGAGTTTATGTCCATGAACGTGGAAAGAAAAACGAGGGTTCTTCTTGGAAGCTTCCAGTTTATCACAGAGTGAATGTTTTCGCCATCACTTTAAAATGATGTTTCATTAGAACAGTTGTTCAAACAAAGGAAAATAGTGCAGAGACCGCCATCTAGTGGACTCTGAGAATAATGACACTGCTTCATTGAGCACTACTGTACCGTTTTTTTGTCAAAATCTCTTAAAATCCCATACAAACCTGGCGAACCGAAACATTGTATTTCACATGCTTCACCAGAAGTCCGTGCACACCCCTCCCTCTCTTATTGAATGTCAAAGTCCGTCAACTCGATATCTCTGAAGCTACGATTTTAAAAGTGGACACCTGATTACCCAGAGGTCCTTTTTAAAGACCCTGGGCTGCCGTTCAGGAATGAGAACATCAGTCCGGAACCTGGCAGGTCCGGACCTCCTGAGAAATATGTTTCCAATTAATGTTCCAATGAAACATCTATTGTTGTTTGTGGCAGCTCGCTACCACCAGAACCACCGCCCCCCCACCCCCGCTGTCTGCTGACTCCATATTAACTGACGACTAACAACCTCGAGGGCTGCTGGGTAAATGGGGGGACGGGCGGGGGGTGTTTTCACAAGCTCCTGGGTCGTGTCTGGGTCTGAGCCGCTGAGGCGACAGACTGAGGAGGATGGATTTGATTAACCCTGTCGAGGAAGTTAGAGGACGCTAACAAGGGTCGACCGTTCATCACCGCATCCATTACACCAGATCACTGCCGCGTGTCAACCTGGAATTAAGTTTTGCTTCTGGGCGGCAGAGTGACGGGGACGTGGCCGGAGATAAAGGGCGGCTGGTGAAGACGCCCAAGACGGTGTTTAAGGTCTTGTCCGTGCGACCACAAATCTTTTTTTGTAAAATTACTAATGGAAAAAATGAACGTATACAGACCAGAAACACGGTGACACAATGAAAACTGAGATGTTGATGTGGACGGTTTCAAAAATGTAATGAACTCTAAATTTAAGGTTCCTTGAATCTCCCAACAGTCTCGAAGAACACAATCTGGTCCAACATGAACTAAAATAGTTGTATCAGAAACACTTGAAATGTATTATTTCAGTTAGCACTGTTAGCCACTAGCTAAGCTAGCAAATATATCATTCCGTTTTAAAAAACACAGTTGAAAGATACATTTGTTGTAACACTTTCAGTCGACAAATGACAATCCTATAACAAAATAAGCATTTAAAACAAACATACATAGCTGCTTGAGACCTTGGCTCCTGTAGTGGTTTCAGTTAGCACTGTTAGCCACTAGCTAAGCTAGCAAATATATCATAACGTTTTTAAAAACGGTGTTGAAAGATAAATTCGTTGTTACACCTTCAATCGACAAATACAATCCTACAACAAAAAAAGCATTTAAAACAAACATACATAACTGCTTGAGACCTTGGCTCCTGTAGTGGTTTCAGGTAGCACTGTTAGCCACTAGCTAAGCTAGCAAATATATCATTCCGTTTTAAAAAACACAGTTGAAAGATACATTTGTTGTTACACTTTCAGTCGACAAATGACAATCCTATAACAAAAAAAGCATTTAAAACAAACATACAAAGCTGCTTGAGACCTTGGCTCCTGTAGTGGTTTCAGTTAGCACTGTTAGCCACTAGCTAAGCTAGCAAATATATCATTACGTTTTAAAAAAACGCAGTTGAAAGATACATTCGTTGTTACACTTTCAATCGACCAAGACAATCCTACAACAAAAAAATAATTTAAAACAAACATACAAAGCTGCTTGAGACCTTGGCTTCTGTAGTGGTTTGAGTGATGTCATGATGTCACATGTCTGTCAAAAAATCCTTTGACTTATTAATAGAAGTATTATTGGTCCGTCTTTAAAACTGTTGGATGGACATAAAAGAGGATTTTTACGCTAGAAATGATAGTTTTATTTTGAAAAGCGAGTTGTTTTCTTTTTTTTATAAGAGCATCATTTTCATTAAAGAAACAATAAAAGTATATCCAAATATTTAAATATTTAAAGAGTGTTTTGGTGATTATTCTGTGTAATATAAATTGTTCTCATAAAACTGTTCATATTTACTTGAAAACATGTCACTCACAGCAGTTTTAATCCTCCACGTTTCTACTTTTTCTACTGGCTTTCATAGAAAGAACTATTATGGGGTCTTTTTTCTGCCTCCTTGACGATAAATATTAACGCTGAATGATTCTCCGTTTGATCGGAACCTCTCGCTTCATGAAGCAGCTTCGTTTGAAGCAGAAAACCGATTCTCTCATCTGGCGCAGGAATCCATGGGCGTGAATAATCCAACGCCGCTTGTTTGATAAAGACTTGCGGTGAGAAAATCCATTTGACGATGATGAAAAGCAGACGGGAACCATGCATCGGAACTCCAAGGGCTTCAGCGACCAGGTTTGTTTCGGATTCTTACGAAGTAGGACGCGACGCTTTGAAGCCTCATTGCTATGCCGCCGCTCCGGCCTCTCCTCCGGCCGCCTCCGTCCATCAGTGGTAAAGGTCACAGTTCGCCACGATGAATCGATCCTCAGCAACTTCTGAAGACGCTTTTATGTCCAACAGCGAGGAGGTACTTCGGCCAAATTAGTCCTCCCTCCGATTTCCTCCCACCATCGTTCATGTGTGTGAAAAAAACACACTCAAGCCACGTTCAGACTGAAAATAACAAACTGCTGTCTTTGGTTCATTAGCATTAGCCACTATGCTAACAGGTAGTGTTTAAACAAGACGCTGTTTAAAGTCAATTTTTTAATTTTTTTCATTATTTTTTTTATGAAATGCGGTAAAAGTTTGTTACTTAAGGGAAAGGTCAGTGAAAAACTATTTACAAAACATATTTAAAATAACTTACACTTATAAGTTGAAATGTTCATGTGGCCCATGTCAGGTCCTGAATGTACCGTAAATAGACGAATAAATAATAATAAACCGTGCTGTTAAAAATGCTTAAATATGATTTAATATTAAAATAAGTTAATTATGAATACATCTATTGATATTTTAAATCATATATCAGTTCACTTCAAGCTAAAATGTGATGATTAAAAACCCCGCCTTCACCTGCCAGGACCTTTTGCCTCACGAGGGACAAGCAAAAATATTTCCGGTAAAAACTACTTTAAAATAAATTCTTCACAATAGTATAGTTGTGTATAGAATGTTTTTAACCACAATGTAACAGATTAAGAATGAAAAATCACATTTTATTTTCTACTCTCGTTATTTAAACTCCTTTATATCAGTTCTTGTTAATACATTTTTGTTTTCAATATAAATGTGTATTTATATTTAAATGCATTATGGTTAATTATTTTACTTTTACAATTATTTCAGTTTTAAATATATTTATTTTTTAGACAATGTTTTAATTGTGCTTTTTGAATTGTTAAATTTACATTTTGAATCTAACAATATATTTACATTTTTATGTTATAAAAAAAAATTGGTTTTCCATGCTTCAGACGTTTTCATTGTTGTTTTTAGTTTATGTTGTTTATTTAAGCAGAGGTTGTCAATTATTACAATTAAATTTAGCCAAATGTTGGACCCTTTTTTCTACAGTATTTCGTTTAATCTTCATTTAGGTTTTTTAAATTGATTTTTATTCTTATCTAAATGTAAATCTTAATAATAATGCAAAAATAAAATCCTTTTAATTTTTTTGTGTTATACATTTTATTACATTTTTGATGATATTATTTTTTACTTGAAATAATAAGAACTAATATTTTATATCAAATTCCCTATAAAATAAATAGCTTATTTAATAACGTTTATTCTAAACTTGTGATTTGATGGTGAAAATAAGTTTTCGTGAAACATTTAAATCTTTCCAGAGAGATTTTGTGCAAAAAGTTTCTCGGTCAACATGAGGAATGCTGCTGTTGTTGGTCTCCGGTGTGACCATAAATCCAGCCATCATTTTTCAATATCAGTCTATTTAAACGAGAACGAAGCTCTTGATGAGCGATGGCTGGTTTCCAAATTGTTTTAAAAAAGTAGTCAGGAAGAGAACCGGCGACTCTCCGGAGTCTCATTGTGAAGACGAATGGAGTCTCCTGCGTGGAGCAGATGTGCACAAACTGCTGCTGAATCATCATTTGAGTCGTTGTTATTAATGCCAGCGACTCTTTAACTTGACAGATCGCTCCTATTATCAGCCGCTTAAATCTGAATCACTGACCTCTGGATCTCATTTCAGACCAAGAACACAAGAATGCAGAATGAAAATGCCATGACGACGCACACGGACCTTACTGTCTCAGGACCAAGGTTGCTAGTTTGATACCTGAGGTACCACAGGTCAGATCAAAAGTGAATGTAAGTGTTAAATTAGTGATGGTCTGATAAAGCTTCATGAAACAGTGTCATGTTGTTAAGAGGTCAGTAGGTGGCGCCATCAGTTTAAAAATGATGTGACATTTCATTAGAACAGTTGTTCAGAACAAAGGAAAATAGTGCAGAGACCGCCATCTAGTGGACTCTGAAAATAATGACACTGCTTCATGAAGCTTCATCAGACCAATCGCTAGTGGACAGTAGTGGTAACTGACACGATGTGGGAGGCCTGTGGGCCAGACGCGGCCCTTTATGTGGATTTATCTGGTCCTCAGAAAGTAAATTAGACAGTTTCAAGTTGCTGTGAAATGTGAAAAGTTCAGAATTTTCCGCATTTAAAATAAAAATGTGTTTCTTTTGTATGGTAAAAAAAAAGTTGTATTTGAATTAATTTAAAAAAACAACTATACTAATTATTTTACTTTTTCTTTTCCACTCTGAATGACTTTTTTATATTTAATATTTTGTATTATTGTCAATATATTCACTGGTATAAGGTATACATGTTGCAGGGAAAATATATTTCATTTTTTCACAATTCATTTTATTTATTTATTCAATCTTTAATATACATTAAAAGCATAGAAAATAAATATTAATTGTATTTAATTGTTTTATGTCATCTGTTTTTAATTGCCTCATAATAAAAAATATAACATTTACAATTTATTTCAGATTTCAATAATAAAAAAAAAAAATCAAATATTAAACTGCTTTTTTTTGTTTTTTATTATTATATTTTATTAAAAATAATCTTTATATATTGGATTTTAATATAATTTTTAAAATTGTATTTGTTTCTCCTCTTAACCTTCAATTTATTTTTGATTGTTATTTCACAATTTTTTTAAAATTATATTTTATTTAAAAAAATCTTTATATATTGGATTTTAATCATTTTTAAACAATTGTATTTGTTTCTCCTTTTTAACCTTCAATGTATTTTATTTATGTTTGATTGTAATTTCACAAAAATAAATAAAATACCACTTTCCTCAAAATACCTCAAATTAATGTTTCAGCATTTTAAAGTATTTTTTTATTGTTCAATGAAAAATTCAGTTGAAATCAACACATAAATAAAATTGTTTTTAAAAAAGATCTAATTTTTCCTTTTACCATTTAAATTCAATTCCGTGGTCCGTCTTATCGATGGATGCGTCTGATGAAACAAGAACGACTTCACAAATGTGTCTCAAATTTAATAACACAACTCAAACAAAGTGATAAATGTACCAAAAGAAGACAAAGTCATGCTCGTGTTCCCTTTTCCGTTGCTGGTAGAGTGGATGCTACAGAGCGAGGCAGCAGCCGTGAGTCTGCTGGTGTCGTGCTGCTCCAGGAGAATAAATAAAAGCGACTTTGGTGCAAATGACGCGGAGAAAACCCTCCGACCAGAAGAGCCCGTCGGTCGAACATCCAGTCCGTCCGTTCGAACCAAAAGACGATGAGGACTCGGGTCTCACGGTCACAGCTCAGTCTCCCACGTCACTGTCCTGGTCGCCGATCACCCACAGGAAGTGGAAGCTGAGGGCCAGCAGGGCCGTGCCCAGGAGGTCGCCCAGCGCCGTCAGGTAGGGGATGGAGAAACTGTCCGGGTCCTTGCCACTGCGCCACATGGAGTGAACCATCCAGTCGGCGATACACAGCAACAGCAACACCTGCGGGACACACGGGAGGAAACCAGAGTGCTGCAAAGTTAAAGTTGAGGTCAAAGCACCTCCTTGGCAGAGGTAATAAACATCTACTACGGCATCAGCGGGTTGTAACTTTGTGTCTTATGAAGAGAAGCGGCCGAGAATAAACACGACATCTTTCTCCGGGAGAGGGAACTCTCTCAGGTGTGATATCACCCATTGTGGCGGCGAAGACGACGACGAGGAGTAACGGCGGCGAGCAGCCGACCACGAGCGTGATGCATACGTACGTGTGCACGAGCAGACGAGCGCGGCGAGAGGAGTAGTCTATTAAAAGATAAGCGGCGGCCCATCATTTACAGTGAAAATGAGCCGTCCGAGGACACGGATATGAAAACAGGGGAAGGCGACAGCAGGTGCTCAGATCTGCCGTGATGAGTTTACCGAGTATTACGTTCTAATGTGCGACGACACTCTGAGAACACATGATCGGTGACGGGCTGTCACTCAGCCACACGTAAGGTCACGGAAGGTCACTACAGCAGAATACATGACGTGTATTACAACATGAAGGAATAGAATTGATAAATAACAAAACAAATATACCATTTAAACTAGGTTAAATACTTTATTTACACTCTAAATACATCAAAACTAATAAATATGACGAGTACAAAGTCTACTTCTGCTTCTAGTACTGTAACTAGGGGTGTACGAAAATATCGATATATCGCAAATATATTTTTAAAATACGATACTGTATCGATATTCAATAGCACTGTATTGATATTTAAAAATGTTATTAATCTTTTTTTACCTTTCAAATTACATTTTATTTTAATTCAAAGTTATTATATGGTTTATATTTCAATAGTGTGTGTATAAAAGACAATCATTTGATTTGACAATTAAAACTCAAATATTCACAGCATTTATTTATTTGTGTGCTGCAATTAAACCTCTGGCCGCTAGTTGGCAACATTTCTCATTTCCTCTGTTCAAAAGTAAGTAAGTAATTTATATTAGTGAAGTGCTTAAACAATCAACAAAAGCGTATAAATGGCAGCAGTGACTGAAAAACTAATGATACAACAGGCTCCAGCATCTTTTAAAGTTGATGTGTGGAAAGTTGAAAGTTTAGAGATAAAAAATTAAACACTGAAAGGTACTGGATATTTCATGTTGCTCCAGGTTGTTTACCTTTTTGGTTCATATTTTGAGAAGCACTTTCCTACAAGCAATTTCACATTTTAAAGTTTAGAGAAAGTATTTGCTCATTTCTCTATGAAAAGCCTAAAAAAGCGTTGTTTCTTAAAAAGAAACAATATGTTGTTCCTACAGTATCGCAATATATCGTTATTACTACAGTATCGCAATCTATTGTTGTTCCTACAGTATCGCATGTATTGTTATTACTACAGTATCACAATCTATTGTTGTTCCTACAGTATCGCAATATATCGTTATTACTACAGTATCGCAATCTATTGTTGTTCCTACAGTATCGCATGTATCGTTATTACTACAGTATCACAATCTATTGTTGTTCCTACAGTATCGCAATATATCGTTATTACTACAGTATCGCAATCTATTGTTGTTCCTACACTATCGCATGTATCGTTATTACTACAGTATCACAATCTATTGTTGTTCCTACAGTATCGCAATATATCGTTATTACTACAGTATCGCAATCTATTGTTGTTCCTACAGTATCGCAATATATCGTTATTACTAAAGTATCGCAATCTATTGTTGTTCCTACAGAATCGCAATATATCGTTATTACTACAGTATTGCAATCTATTGTTGTTCCTACAGTATCGCATGTATCGTTATTACTACAGTATCACAATCTATTGTTGTTCCTACAGTATTGCAATATATCGTTATTACTACAGTATCGCAATCTATTGTTGTTCCTACAGTATCGCAATATATCGTTATTACTACAGTATCGCAAAATACCGTTGTTACTACAGTATCGCAAAATATCTCGGAATATATTGTCGCTCCTACAGTATCGCAATATATTGTTATTACTACAGTATCGCAATATATCCCAATATATCGTTATTACTACAGTATTGCAATATATCTTTGTTCCTACAGTATCGCAATATGTCATTGTTGCTACAGTTTCGCAATATATCGTTGTTACTACAGTATCGCAATATATTGTTGTTATTACAGTATCGCAATATATCACAATATATTGTTGTTCCTACAGTATCGCAATATGTCGTTGTTACTACAGTAACGCAATATATCATTGTTACTACAGTATCGCAATATATTGCAATATATCGTTGTTACTACAGTACCGCAATATATTGCAATATATATTGTTGTTACTACAATATTGCAATATATCACAATATCTTGGATCGGCAGATTCTTGCTAATACACAGCCCTTAACTACTAGCCAATCTTCTACATCATTTCTAACAATACTACCACTACTGCTATTACAACTCGTGCCAGCACTACTGCAAGTATAAATCATATTTTTACGTACGTCAAGTGATTTTATGTAGTTGGTTCAAAATCAAAGCAGATAAATGTTCATGTTGACATATACATTTGAAGATGCCAGTATTTAAGGTAAGAAAAGGAGGTTTTGAAAGTCAATATCATACAGAGACTTAGGAGTAAAAGTGATCGAAGCAATTTGATTTGGTGAAAGAGAATAAACAAGACACTTTTTTTTTTTGCTAGTCTTTTCTTACTTTTCCTTTCATGTTCATCTTACACTTTTCCTTGACAGGTTAATGATGAACTACTCTTCAATCAGCAACTCTGCAGCAGCCATTTAAAGCTCACTGGTTCCAGTCCGTGGTGTCAGACTATCCCTTGTTTCTTGTATAGTCTATTTTTCTTTGATTTAAGTTTTCTCTTCTCTGTTTCTATTTTGAAAGCTATGCGAGTATTAGTGACTTTTATTTCTTGTGTATTTCGGATTTTATTCCTTGTTTATTTTTTCTACCGAGTGTTTTTTTGTACCGTTTTTTGTCTATTACTAAATTCACCCTTGTTTTATGTCTCTTGGCCTCCAGATGCTACACACACTTGAATCCAGTTAGTTTCATGAGATTTCATCTATAACTAGTTACTAGTACTTCTACCACTGCTGCTGCTAATATAGCAGAGTGACAACTACTATAGCTGCATCATATTTAGTACTTCTACTAGTACTACTGCAACCAGTACTATTGCTGATACAACTAATACAGTTGCAAATTCCTGCCTCTTTAAAAATAAAATAGAAAGTGAGGCTTGAGAAAAAGATTATGATACATAGATTATATACAACACAAAAGTGAGAATTAAAAAGGAAACAAACTTAAAGAAAAGATATAAAGGATGAAAAGAAAAGTACTTCTTTTTTTAACATCATAAAAACCTTGAGGCTAAAAAAACAACAAAAGCTAAAATGCTCCATTTAAATCCAAAAAGCCAAACGGAAAAGAAAGAAACACCACTGAAGTATAGCTGAAGTGTTGTTGTGACACAGCGCACAACAGAAGCGCACAACTCAAACGCAGGATTTCACAAGCGAGCGCGTCTGTGTTTTGCTTTTAAATCACAGCGACAGCCCGAACGTCTTCTTGGTCGTTGCAGCCGCGGCTTCAAGCGTCACCTGACTCCCAGAAAGCCCTACATCATTCACGGTGAGCAACTTCCTGTCCAGAATATTAACTCTGGGCAGCATTTGCATGCAAAGTGGCGCCGGCGTCAGGTTGCCAAGGATGTGGACACACCCCATCTCTCATCCCTCTCATGAGTCAGCGACAGACATTAGCTTCACCACAGTCAAACAGGAGAACACTAACATTATGATCAGAAAGAAAAAAAGGTCTAAATGTAACAAACTTTATTTTCCTGTCGTTGATCCACCGACTTCCTCCACAGTGGACAGAGCAGGAAATTAAAGTGTGCAGGTCTGTGGCCCTGAATGAAAAGTAAGCCTGAAGTCTCGGCGGTCACCTGAGCGAGGACGCCTGTCATCTCATCCTGATCCAGAGTCATGAGTTCAGGTGAGGGTGGAACGTGACGCGGAGACAGAGCAGAGACGCCACACTGTCCAGCTTCCATTTCAGAGAATATATCCTGTTGCTTTATTATTAGAATGACTCAAAGAGTCATTATTGCGTTTGGTGTTTCAGAATAAAGTGTAACCTTTAGAACCTAAAAACTGGACTATGTGACGCTCAGTTTGACACCGTTTTCGAAATTAAATTTCAAAGTTACTTAAGTTCCACATTGGTGCATCCTGAGGACACTGGCTGATCTTAAAGCTGCACTATAAGAAATGATCTCCTCATTCTTCAAAAAAGTTCCTCAGTGTCCCAATACTCAAAAGTTGTGGAATAGGAACGAGAGTGAGGCTTAAGACTGAAATAAATGGAGGCTAAAACCAGGAAAAACACCAAGCTACAAGTATTTTCTTGTCAGATTTAAAAACTCTTAGTTTAATGTCATATTAAAGATTACATACCTCTTGGTATCTTAACTTTTTTATTTATTTTACGATCTTTAGCGGTTGTAGTTGTTCTTTTATACTTTGACTGCTGTTTGGTGGAACCCTATATTCCTGAAGGAAATCTCCCAAGAGATTAATGAAGTCATATCTCATCTAATCATTTCTGACTCCCCCCACTGTTAGAACGGTGTCATTGCAAGTGTAAACCGTCGTGAAAACTGAAGTGTCTCCAGCTGCCTCAGTCCAAATCTGGGCTCATCTTGGGTCGGGTTTTCTCACCTTGTGAAAATTCCAAATTACCCCTGGTACTGAGCCATTATGGAGTCATGATGGAAATGAATGCAACCGCCATCTCCAAACGACCCTTCTATAGCAGTCTGGTTGACACGTAGGCAACGTTGTTTAGTGAAGATTACTTTTAAAATAACACATGGACTACGAGGCTGTTGCTCCTAAGCTTTGGAACGATCTTCCTCTCCCTGTGTTTGATGGATCTACTTACCTTTTAAAGTTGTCAAATTTATATGTATTTTAACTACGTATTGTTTTTTTTTTCAAGCGCCTTGTGACCCTGGTCTAGAAATGAGCTTTACAAATACTCATTACTTACTTAATTAATCAACAAAAAATGTTTTTTCTTAAATGTTACCGTGTGCCGCTTTAATGGAGCTAACAGCTCTACATTATTTAGGTATTTTAGTAGGAAGTCATCAAATTTCACTGGAATTTAAGAGTTAACTCGCATTTTAAAAGTCGACAAAGTCGGAATATCATCACCATCCACTAAAGCTAAAATGTACGAACATAAAAAAGTCAATATCTCACAAGAACGAAACCTCGTTAAAAATCCTAATGATTTTTTCTTCTCGAGCCTCAGAGTTCATGATGAGGGTAGATTTATAAATATCATCAACGTAACTCTTGGATGTCTCATTAAAGATTCGCAGTGAACATCATATAACGACCGTTTTCATTTTTACCGACAGATGAAAGTAGAAGCAAAAAAAACACTTCACAGAATATATTGATGATCAGTTTACCAGAGTCTTGATTAAGCCACTGTGTTCATAACTGCACACATGGCTAACTGGCATATTAAAAATGAATGTCAGCCGTGAAAACTGCAATGAAAAAATGACTATCCTCCATTCCACGTCCTTAAAAAATGTCAAACGTTGGTCGCGTGTGAGCGTCAGACGGGATAATGAGAGTGACAGAAATGTTTATTAGCGTCGTTGGTGGCAGAAGGTGTGCATGTAGTGTCGCTGCAGGTGAGTCTAGCTCCACTTGTGACCTTCACGCTCACACGCCCTTCCGGTCTTTGGAATAAACATTCCGGTTTTAATGACATCGGGAGCAGTTTTATGCCGGAGAACGGCTGAGAATAAACACACGTGTTTATTCGTTTGCTAATAAAGATTTTAAATAAAGCTGCTATTGTTTTATCGTAATTCAGGAACCACACAGAATTTAAATGACTACTTTGTAACGTTATGATTATTACCTTTGTTGTATTTACTTCACTACCTCTGCTAAGAAGCTAATGTGATCATCAACATCTGTCTGCCTGTTAGCAAAGTGTCTCGAAAAAAAACTGTAATTTGTCAGAGATGATTATGGGAAAAGGATTAAATCTAGATGATGTCTGTTCAGGAACAATTGTTTTCAACGATATTTCAAAAGCTAAAATCAAACTATACAAATAAAAATCAATGAAGATGATGAGATACTTTTTGAACAGGGCAGTTACACCGTTACAACACTAGGGAGAGCCAGAAACAACATTTTTAATCTAACATATTGCACCTTTATATTTGCTATGTCTATTTCCATTAGAAAATAAAAAACCCACAACACAGAGTAAAAGTTAATGAGTGGCTTGGCAGGGATCTGGACTCACTGAGTGCTCGTCTAGTATTTGAGTAATTGTAGTAGAAACAACGTGCCAGCGCGGGCGTGAATCGGAAACCTTGATAATAACGTGTCTGACAGTGACGTCCGAGTGTTCTTTGAAAGTATCTCATCTGCAGCAATTTGTGAAGCAGTGTTGTGTTCAAGGACACTTGCGCTCTGAAAGGATGGACCCGCCAGGCTGTGATTTAGAGATAACGAGAGGCCACTCTCCAGAGTGAACATCGCTTGAACGAAAACACTCTCTGGAGGCTCAGGTGTCGAGCGGTGGACGCACCTGCAGCAGAGCGGCGGCCAGGTAGACGGACATGAAGATGGGGGTCAACGTGGTGTGTCCGCTCTTCATCAGGTGGATGGTGTAGAGGAATATCAGGTGACCGGGGAGGACCAGAAGCAGGAGAACCTGCGCTGATCGATGATTTGCCCCTAAAAAAATAAATAAAGAAGGTTCGATTAAAAATCAGTTTTCAATTCTGGCTTCTTTTGAAGAAGAAGAAGAGTTACTCATTCGAGTGAGTCTCATTGCTGTATATAAAGGGTTAATATTTTAGTGATGGTTCTGACCTGTGCCGAAGAAGGTGCGGCAGGGATAGTAGCAACCTTTGGCCTCATCGGGGACCTCTCCAGGAGCACAGTGGAAGTGCAGGTGAGTGGAGATCCGGCTGGATTGAATGGCCACCAGATTCCCTCCAATACCTGGACGACAAACGCATCAGCAAGCTAAAGAAACTTCTGACACCGTTTGAAGTACAACCCAGATCTGCCTCTTTATTCTCTCCGATGCTCAAACGTATGTATTCCTGCACCATGTTCAATAATGGATGTTAAATGTTAGACAAGAATCAACTTCAAGATCAGAGCTGCTCCAGATCTCATGGCAGAGAGCTGGAACTATATATGTTCTTTTAAACCTCATGCAGACGAACACAAGAAAACACAAAGAGAAGTATGGACAACAAACAGATTCAGAAGAAAACCTAGAAAAAAAAGAGTCAAAATTACAAAAGAATAAACTCAGTACAGAAAAAGTCACACTTTAATACAGCTTGAAACTTTTCAGATCATTCGACTGAAGGTATTAATGTGCCAGTTAACGCCCTTCATTACAATGTAATAATGTTACATTTAGTGCTACACTTTCAGGTTGAATAAAGTTGTATTTGTTGCATCAACACACACACAACACATGTACTTTTGTCAACTATAACCACTTAATCTGCCATTTACGACCCAAGCCTCGAGTCTGACATCAGTGATGTAACTGAAAGTTTTGTAGGAATAAAGTAAGCGACTGTTAAAGTAGAGATAATAAACAAAATATGTAGTGGAGCCACATATTTATTACTCCTGTTGACAAGTACCAAGATTAGTTGTACATTTTCAACTTCAAACTTTAAAATAAATGGCTCTATGAAGCATTTAAAAAGACTTTTGCATCAAAACAATTGAGATATACGACTGTTTTCCAATCCTGATGTTACGCCATACATCAAACTCACAGCTTCTGCTAGTTAGAAGTTTAATTTCCTGGGTGTCAGAATTAAATTAGCATGTAGCAGATGAGCAGTCGGGGGAATGTGGGACGCCATCTGCACTGATAAAACACCGGCCGTGTTACACTCGCATGCTGCAGTGAACACGCTTTTCCCTTTAGCAAGTAAAACACTGAGCGGATCCTGCCTCTTTCATCTGTGCAGCCACAGTCTGGTGACGAAGCTCTGCGGGAGAACAACGCTCAAGAATACTGATGCCAAGGCGAGCAGGCGGCAGACGGAGAAAATAAAGGGAACTCTGATGAACAGCGAAAAGGTTTCGTGAGGTGCTTCTGTATCTGGGAAATTGCTCAGGGTGGAACTGAGCGATGCTTGAAAATAGATTTGTTTATTGCGCGTCATAAAAAAAGGGGCATAAATGAAATGACTGCGGTGCAGAAGTGAGTTTGACGCCACATAAGAGGGTTTAATAAAAATGAGAGTCCCGACACGATCAAGAGCAATTAGTGCGGTGAGTGTGATGAATACGAGGCTCGGAGCCCTCCAGGGAGTGTCGACTTCAGTTAATCTAGCCAGGTTCTTTGTTCGGCTGTTGACATTTTATACCAGCAACATCGGCCCCTAAACTCTCATTACCGGAGAATAATATCCTCCTTATACGCTTTTTAACCGAAACTGGGGCTTCATATCTCAAACATTAGACAAATGTCAGACGGAACTTCTTTAAATTCCACCATCGACACAAAAATCACAAATGTTTTTAACAAAATCATCAATTCTTCCATTGAAAACTTATATTTAACGCATAAACGATGCAGTTTTGTAACCAGATGCAGCAATAACATTGAAATCGTTCTGGAGTTATATTTTTTTAAAGAGTTTTGCGATAATTAATATTGCAAATTGCTAGTTTTACAGATGGATGACGACAATAAATGCAATGTAAAAACACATCATTCCAAATTATTATGCAAACTACATTATCCTCAGATCTTTATACTTTTAAGATGAAGACTTGAAAATAAAAAAGTGTAATTTGGATAATACTTTTGGAAACGATTAATGAAAATAATTCTTCATATAGTATTGACAAATGTATATATAAATAAATATAGAGAGGAAATGACATTTTAATAATTAATGTATTTTCAAATTTTTTCGAAAAACAACCATAATACATTTTATTTAAACCAAAACTTTAAGACCCAATCAAATCAATCCATGCTTGGGCTGTTACAACTAGTTATTAACTAGATTAGTCCAAACACTAAACTTGCTTTTGTGATTCTCTGTTGAGTTTGTAAACTGTTCGACTTTGATGCTCATTACGATGAAAGACGAGTGTTTGGATAAGATCCGCAGCCGTTGCAGTGCGAGCGTCAGTGTTTAGTCCACAGATGTGGAGGGAATGAAAGAAGTTTTTGGGCTCAATACCTTAGAAATCAATGAGGTCTATGACATCGCTGTTCTTAAAAACATGTGTTGGATCGTACAGACCGGCGTTTTCTGATCCATCACTCTGAGAAAAGGTTTGAAAAGTTGCCAGTGCATGATGGTAAGTACTGATGAAGCACTATGTTAACTTTCACAACCCACTAGAATGGCACTCACTCCTGTTTAATCTAGTGGTTTGTACAGCTTTTCTATTAAACATTGTTTAATGAAGCATCAGCTCATCCCTAATGGTAAACTAATACATATCCATTTCAACAAAATGAAGGTGACCAGGTACAATTCTGGAATAACCCAGAGTTCTAAAATTCCTCCTGAAGATTCCTAAAAAGGCCAGTAGGCGTAATGTTTCTGAATTATTGATGCATCCTCTCGCATATAAAATTTCAATATTCAGTGAAAATACATGCAGTACAGGACTCGACTCTATCGTATCATAAAAATGTAGAATTGGACGAAAGCTTTTCCACCTCATTGCTTTAGATTGCTTCATCCCCTGGTGAGTTGTGAATCCGCTTTCATTTCCATTCGTCTCACAAACAGATTTTTATGTTTGTTCTTCCATAAATGAAAACAGCCTCAAATGAGCAGATGTGTCAGAGCCACTGTAAGTTTTTAATGTATTCCCTGTTGTGCCGGGAAAATGATACCAAAGTATGTTTGGAAAAGCAAGTTATAAAAACTGTTCATAAATTTGGTTTAATTTTGGTATTTTCATATTCTGCACCTTGATGCTGCTGTAGGTTCCAATGAGCAAATACAGTAATTGATTGAATGTTTGACGGACTGACCTAAGTAACCAAGTATTGACTCAACCCTGGAACCTTATCATCAGGAGCAATAACCAAGGTTTCAGTTTTGTCCACATTTAAGTGTTATTATAATAAAATTCTAATTTCAAAATGTCCATTATATAGATTTTTTTTCTCCATCATTTTCTTTTTGTTATTTATAATTGTTGTCTACATGGATGTCTACATGGATGGAACAATCAATCTACAAATTGATTGTGCCATCTTTAAAATGTAAGTTTCCTTTTTTCTTCTTCTTATTATTATGATGTATTATTTTATGAGCATTTCTATTACAAATATTGATTGGAAAATAAGGCTGGATCTCTTATTGTGTGTTTCATGAGCATTTGTAATACTAACATTAAATGAAAAATAAGGCTGGATCTTGTATTGTGTGTTTAAATGTTTGTTTTTTTGTTAAACTAATATTAAATGGAAAAAAAGGCTGGATCTTTTCACCATCACTGCTGCCCCTAAGACCTAATTTGTCGATGAGAAAGTCTCTGATAGATATTTTTCATGTCAGGTAGTAAACAATTAAATACATAAAACCTGTCGTATTTAACTCCGAGTCTGATCAGGATTTTGAGCAGAATCTTTGGTGAAGTTGCATCTGCAAGAGCTTTCTCTGAGAGACATTTTACTGGCTCGTGCCGTTTTTTGGGGGTCGTCTACTGTCTGGGGTGAATGGGGGGACACACTCAGCAGGGGCGTGGCAGAGGTTTGAGGGTGATCTGGCTTATTCAGGTCACTGGGTTTGACAGGAGGGGCGAGGACAAGGAGGGCGAGCATGTCTGGGCTTCAATAAAGCTACAGGCTATCAGAGTAAAATGGGGGTACGTTCAACCGGAGAGAGTAGAGGCATGAAAAATTCACCGGATTAAACGTGAGGACGGAAAGACACGAGACAAGGAGAGGTTCTTGGCAGGCGGATTAAAGGCAGACACTTTATCGCAAAACAAGGCAAATATGCCAAAGCCATGAGCCAGGATCAAAAGATGCATGATGTCGAGCGAAAACAAGAAAACAGAAACATGTCCTATATCTCCTCAAACAAAATTAATTTACTACCTTGCAGTATAAACAGGAAGTAGACACGCTATGTGGAAATATTGATGGAAAATATCAGACAAGAAAACAGGAAATGAATGTTCTTTCATTCATTCATTCCTTTCACGAAAAGGAGACGCTTGTAAATGACACTGAAGAGTGGAGGCATCCGTCACATTGACAGCGACGTCTCATTACGTTAATTCCTGATCCCAGCCAGCAGCACTTAAGGCTGCACGTCAATTTAGGGGTTCGCTCGGCAGCCCAAGAGGCGAAGGGCGCTACATCAATATGGACATCTTGACGTTGAAGTTACTCATTTTATTTACCATTAATGAGACATTTCAGATCTGCGATGACAAACCAAATCGATTACATCAATTTACGTCAATTTAATTAGGACACATGTCCCATCATTTAGAAGAGTCGGATCAGATCTCATTAAGTGGTCAAACTATAAGTTGGTTTGTGTTAAACTCATGGCCCGGGAAACGCATCTGGCCCGACCAAGTCTAAAGCTAAAATAAAAGTAGATTGACATCAGGAGGTATCTGATGAAGCTTCATAAAGCAGTGTTTTAGAGTCCACTAGATGGCGGTCTCTGCACTATTTTCCTTTATTTTGAACAACTGTTCTAATGAAACAACACATCATGACACTGCTTCATGAAGCCTCATCAGACCATCACTAGTATTAAGATGCAAGTGTTTAAAATAAGATAAAAAACATAGATTATTAATGTCAATAGTTATACAGAGACTTGCAATAACAGTTGCAATAACAATTGTGTTGAATGAAAGAAACTTTCTTTGCAAGTGTTTGATAGAAAAGGACAAATATATAGGTAATTAAGACACATTGAACCTCCAAGAATAAAAAATAATATCAGACACAAACCGTTACATAGTCCTAAATAAATATGGATTTTGTTCGACCTGAGATTCGTACGGCGAAAGGATCCTGGCACCTTGTGGGGTTAAGTTCGACACCCCTGGTCTAGAAGCTAATGCTTACAAATGTAAGTAAGTAAGTAAGTAAGTAATTTATATTTAATGGTTGTAATGCTAGTACTAACACTGCAAACCTATTTAAGTGTCAGGAAAATATTTAAATATTTTAGGTGTTAATGTTTTACTTCTCAATAAATGTAAAGGTCTGGTTTGTTTCACGAATCACGATTTTAGGTTAAGAATCAAGTTTTATTTCACCAGGTCAGATTTTAGATTTTAATGCTAAGATTCATCAATATTCATTTTTTTGAATGGTCAAAGTCTTGCACAATTTAGAAATATTTAAATAAACCTTCTGATATGTTCAAATCCATTTAAAACTTAATTAAAGTATCGGCCAAAATATTAAAGATTTTTTAACTTTGCAAATCATATCATGTGTTACAAAAGTTCCTTTACGTTTTATAGTCCACTTATGTGTGTTGGAAAAAATAATTCTACTTTTTTTAAATGTACAATTTTTTATTTTTTTTATCAACTTGTGTTCATCTATACGTTGCAATTAAACCTTTATGTCAATATGTCTTCTGCAGCTAAAGGAAAAATGAACAATGAAGATCCTGGTAATGATTGCGGATGAGAGGATACAGTCGACTCCAGAAGCTTTTATATATTGTTGTTCCTACAGTATTTTAATATATCGCAGTATATCGGGTCGTTGTCCCTTTATAGTGGTACGTATCGTATTGCCAATATACACCCTTACTATTTAAATAGAATATCTCATATTTCTTCAAATGTTGTGCAATACAAAGTCCAAGATAATATTTAAGAGGGTGCTGGGGGATGTGAATAAAAACGTAGATGAAATCACCTGACAAAACATATTCTCTGCTTTGACTCATGGCTGCTAAGAAGTGAGCTTATTGTGTAGCTATTGTGTCACAACTAGACACATGAATTCCGCAGCCAACACCTGCAGTTTGCCTACCAGCCAGCAGTTGGTGTGGAAGATGCCATCCTTCACCTCCTGCATCGGACCTACTCCCACTTGGATAAAGGAAGCGGTTCAGTGAGAATCCTGTTCCTGGACTTTTCTAGTGCCTTCAACACTATCCAACCCACTCTGCTGCAGGACAAACTGACTAAGATGCATGTGGACCCTGGTCTGGTCTCCTGGATTACGGACTATCTTACTGATCGACCACAGTATGTCAGGCTGAAGGACATCAAGTCTGACACTATGGTGTGCAGTACAGGAGCACCTCAGGGGACAGTACTGGCCCCTCTCCTCTTCACCATCTACACTTCAGACTTCTGCTACAACTCAGAGCTGAGTCTCGTCCAGAAGTATGCTGACGACACTGCCATTGTTGGATGCATCAGGGACAATAGCGAAGACGAGTACAGGAGTCTGATACGTGACTTTGTGGACTGGAGTGAGAGGAACCACTTGCAGCTGAACACCTCAAAAACCAAGGAGCTGGTCTTGGATTTCGGGAGGTCCAGGACAAAGCCACGTCCAGTGTCCATCAGAGGCGACGAGGTGGAGATAGTGGACAACTATAAGTACCTCGGTGTGTGGATGGACAGTAAACTGGACTGGTCCTGCAACACAGACCATGTGTATAAGAAGGTTCAGAGTAGACTGTACTTTCTGAGGAGGCTTCGTTCATTTAACATCTGCAAGAAGCTCCTCTGCATGTTCTACCAGTCTGTGGTGGCCAGTGTCCTGTTCTATGCTGTGGTGTGTTGGGGTGGAAATGTGTCCAAGAGGAGTGTCAACAGGTTGGACAGGTTGATCAGGAGGGCTGGTTCTGTGGTTGGAATGAAGCTGGACTCACTGGTGACAGTTGCTGAGAGGAGATCATTGAACAAACTACTGTCCATCATGGACGATGACAGTCATCCTCTCAGCACTGTCATCAGTGAGCAGAGAAGCAGAATGAGTGCACGAATGCTCCTACCCAGGTGCAAAACAAATAGACTCAGGGACTCATTCATCCCTCGGGCTATTAAATTGTACAATTCTGAGTTCGGGGGCAGGAGTGGAGTGAGAGTATCTGGATGTTCTGTTCCATGTAAGTCTTTGTATCTTTGTCTTTGTTGTTTTTCTTTCCTTGACCTATGTTCTTTGTCTTTGTCTTTAGACTTAGATTGTGTCATCTTGTTCTTCCTCTTTATGTTCTTCTTATTTTATTTTTTATGTATTATTTTTTATTGTTTATGAAAAATTGCTGGCTATTGTAAAAAAAACAATTTCCCAAAGGAGACCTCCTGAGGGATCAATAAAGTTTTACCTTACCTTACCTTACCTTACATCCTCGTGTGCATGATGTGTTTTGTCTTAAAAGCAATTAGAGGCAAAAATCGCCCTCCATCTGGTTAAATGTCGCTCATTAATGCCTTTTAATTAAAAGCTTATCTCTTGTTGTGAAGGTGTCGGCGCTCTGGCAACTGTAGCTGAGCCCATTAGCCGCGGGTACGAGGTGTCAAGATGAAGATGAACCAGCGTTTCCTGAACATGCTGGGAGTCAGATGGCGGCAGGACGCTTCGTCTGGTCTCATTAGGCGACTTATTTATACACGTCTGCATTTTGAGTCTTATTTAGACGCCTTCATTTATCAACCGGCTGTTGACGGAACGCTCTTGTTTCCCCTTCTTTTACATTTATTCATTCTCTCCTGGGAGCGTGGCGACACAAGATAAAAAGATATCGACTGCTTTGAGTATAAACACTGCGGCTGACATGGAGCAACAAAACAAATCAATGACTTTGTAGCTACTTATACTTGAACTATTACATAGCACATGTATGACTGGAACGTTAATCTTAAATTTACTTTAAGAATTGCATCACAAAGGTGGTTAATCATTAATAAGTCTGAGCAACCATGTGGTCTTTCCAACATGTCTGGTTTAAAAATATAAAACAACCCAATCAAACTAGCATTTCTCTCACTTTAGCTTTTATTAACAATATATAACCTGCTTTTTAACACTGCTCTCTCTTTGTCTCACTCCTCATCATTAAAATCATTGCTATAACGGCATGTGTCAAGCAGATTTAACAACTTTTCTCTCACCTTTCTTTCATTTTTTAAACTGATCGTCCAAAAGGTATAACACTGAGAAGCCTCTGTTTGGGTCCTTACTTTTCTAAATTCTCTGGATCAGGCAAACCTTCTTCTGCCACAATATGAACTGTGTCAAACCCTGTCAACCTCATTGTTAATAAGAGTGTAATGAATTAAGAACACTTTTATTTTCTTTAAAAACCTTTGTTATTTCGACAAGATGCAATATTTCTCCAACATGGACAGCACTTTGATCATGTCACTAACGTTATAATGCCCTCCAGTGCTTCCTCATAAACACTGATTCTGACTATTTTCCCCCTTAAATGTTTAATAAAGATGTTAAATAATAAGCAGCCGTAGGTACAAATCCCTGCTTATCCAGCACACAGTTGGTATTTTCAGGCGTTTTTAGCAGAACTCAAGCTGATAATAATCATCTTCCTCAAGTCAATGACATTGTTTGTGCAGCTCAGAAAACCAGATCTGTGATATGGATATTATACACATTTATACACAGTTATTTCATCTAAATCAATCTGTAAGATAATCCACAGATTTTAGAAAAGCTATTGCAGAATTGATTTTACCACAAAGAAAGACACAAAGGTGGTTATCAGGTTACAAACATAATTCATCAGAAGTTTAATGGCGTGAGAATCGAATCAATCCGCTTTTAAAAGGACGCCTTAAAGCAAGTCGGATCAAGAGAAAACTCACCATTGATTACTGGAGTGTACACGACGATTCCTGCCAGGTTCGGGTCGGACACCGTCTTGTCCAGGATGAGTCCTCCGATGCTGTCAAAATGAGAAATTTGATTAATAAAAATTGGTTTCTGTGACTGCAAGTCGGCGAGACAATCACATATGCATGTAAAGTGCAAAAGAAAAATGGGATTTAAAATATAAATCAAAGGGACATTTTAAATATATAAATAAGAAGAGGAAGTATTGAATAAACACTGAGAGACAGACAAGTCAAACACATGTATGTATTTTATGGTTTTGTATTTCCTGTGTTTAAAAGTATTGTTTTAAGATAAATCAGTGATCTTGATTCAGTTCAGTTCAGTTGAGTACCGAGGACTTTTAAAGCTCTTTTATTAAACCCTCAGGAAGTATTTTTTAACGGCAGAGTGAGCGAGCCATGCTGCAGGCTGTAAAGTCAAGGCTGCCAGGCTCCGGAGGACCAAAGGGTGCTCAGGTGCTCCAAGGTATGACTCATCAAACAAACCACAGACGGTGTGAAAGGCAGACTGTTCTTTCCTCTTTGAAGACGTACGAACACGCTCACCTGCTGATGAGCATGGCGGTGATGACCGGCTCCCATCCGGAGTAGAGCAGGGTGCGGCTGGCCGGGTGCTTGGACGAGACCACGATCCACAGCGGGGTCAGACACATGAAGAAGGCACAAACCAGTGACGAAACGTACGGGTAGGAATCTGGGGAGAAAGGATGAGTCAGCTCTTTCCTGTGAGTCGCACGGAAAACCTCGATTCCACCTCACGATGGGAAAAGTCGACTTGTTCCAGAGAAGAGGAAAACGGTGAAAAGCGCAGGAAGCCACGACAATATTACTCAGTGTTGACATTAAAACGACACAAAGGATGAGTTACATTGAGCCATGAAACAGAAACTTAATGGAGTCGCAGTTACGATTTAACTGTCAACATACAATAAAACAATTTCAAACAATCGTTGAAAGTGTTGTTTTCTAAGTAGTGGTGTTTATTGGCAAGAATCGGGCGATACATTATGTATCAAGATACTTGGACAACGATATTATATATTGCGATACTGTAGGATACTGAAGTCTCCATCTCCAAGGGACTTGTTGTATAAACAAAGTGGGCGTGATTAGAGCTGGCTGGAGGAGGAGTATTATATTTGACTCCGCCCTTGTAACCTCTCATTCTCTCATTGAGATTTCAGACGAGGGAGAATTTTATAAAGTAATCTTTTTAAAACATGGTCATGATAGTCATGGTCATGAGAGACTTACTTGGAGAGGAAGACTTCAACATTTGAAACATGTGAGTGAATCAGGAGAGTTGGAGTTTCACATTAGTTGCCCTTTAAGAAATTCAGGAATTCATTTTTGCTAAAGTTGTTTTTGCATACAGTACATCTGTGCACATCCCTTCTAATATATTGATTTTCTTTTTTTTTTTATTCGATTTTATTGTGTAGGTTTTCATGTGCAAGTTTGTGTTTTCCTTTAACATACGTTTTCTGTACGTGTGGCATGCGAGTGTAGAAACACCAACATGAATGACACTTCATTGCTGTTTACATGAGCAGCAGAAGGGAATTATTTTAATATAATACTATTTTTTTATGTATTTATTCAAGTAATAAATTGATATAAGCAATTCCTTGCTACAAGCTCCTGCGAGTGTTTGAGTGATAATATCTTCTGTCACTTAAAGAAACCGTGTCTTTGTAATAGAACATGCAAGTGTTACAGGGTGGTTTGTATAACTCCAGAATGGACATAAATGATCATTTTTGTATAGTAAATGATACTTTTAATTTAGAAAAACATATATTATAGAATCAAGAGTATCATTTAAAAATGAAAATGTGGTGACACAAGATTTTAATTTGACACTGGTGGAAAAAGAGTAGCCAAGTCTACTGCCCATGATTTGGAGTACTGCATTAGAAAAGAAAGATCCGATCAGGTCTAAACAGGGCGGTTTCATTTCTTCTTTTGTTTTAAGTTTTAATTTCTTTAGTTGATATTTATTTATTTTGAAATTTACTTCAGAGTCACAAGTTGCTGGAGACACTCTCAGAGTCACACCTACAGACAAGTAAGAGTGATCAATAAACCTCTGTATGTTTTTGGACTGTGGGACCAAACACAAGTTCCCAGATTAAAGCCACGCAAAAGAACAACATAAATAGGCTGCAGGTTACCTCAAGCTGGACAGAAAACTCTTGCTGTGAGCTGGTATTGCTAAGCGCTACACTACCATGTACCCAGTTTCAGAAGTTTAGAAAGTTAAAAAACTTAAAAAGTCTGTATGATTGTAAATACACATATTTTTGGTTTCATTAGTTCATTGAAAAAAAAGAGTAAATAACAATGTAAAGTGTCTATAATTGACAGTTTCTGTCACTTTTTCTCCAAAAGCTGCAGCTTCAACAATACAACAAAACATCTCTTCCTGAAACGGTAATTAGACGAAGGCACCTGCTCGGAGCCGCTGCCAGATGTTTGCCGCACAATTCGGCTCCAAACACTAAATAACTGTCATTAGGAAACAGTCCAAGATTTATTATCTGAAAACCTTCATAGCTGGAGGAGAGAAGGCGCTGTGGAGCCGTAATGGGCACCAACAGACCTGCCTAAGTTAGCAGTAAATATATATATAGAGATGATGCATATCCAGCAGGTTTCATTAGGCACACGTTCAGGAAGTGAGTCATGCCCTGTACGATGTCTTGCTGCTTAAGTTGGCCGTCGGCCATTGTTTACTTAGGGGAACCCGGCTGCCCGTCATTGAGTGTCCTTGCTGTTGATTAATCAATATATGATCAATTGATATTCCTCACCGCCTGTAGAGAAATATATTTTGCCAAAGCACTCTGCCTCGGAAGTTGCTGCCAAGGACCGTCTTTCACGGATAAATGCCGTTCTTGTCCGAGGAGTTATGTTTGAATGTGAAAGATAATTTTCACCAGCGCAAATGATTGAATCACAACAGAAAAAGTAAATATTGAAGATGTGAGTTCATTTTAAAGCTTCCTGTCGTATACATTATATCTTGGATGTCGGGTTCATGACTAGGCTGATAGGATGAGAGGACAGGTAAAAAAAAAAAAAGCAACCTCTTCAGAACTTTATGTTTTTAATCTTGTTTCAGGATCACATGCTGACATTTAAATGTGCTTGTGCTAGCATGAAGACCGCTTAGCTCACAGGACATTTTTTGCTTTAATGTCAGCGTTATATTAACAGACCGAGCTTTATGTAAAAACAGCCAAAATATGTCACATAGGAGTTTGGCTGTCACTTATTTTTGTTAGTTTACACGTTTACTTTTTAAGTGAACTTGAATGAAATTAGCATCATGACGTCTCAAGAGTCGCTTTAGAGTGTTTTATGGTTCAATAATGTTTTTGTAAATGAAATAGTTTGTTTTTTACAATTAACATGCTATTTACACAATTTGTTTATTTTGAAACATCTGTAACAAAAACCTCTGGCCGCTAGATGGCAGCAGTCATTATGTCCTTCGCAGCTAAATTGAATCCCGCAAGATCCTGGCGATAACTGAGGACAAGAGGATACAGTCGACTCCGGCAGCATATAAAGCTGTTGCTGGTTGAAAATAATGAAAGCAGTCACAAATTCTTTAAGAATCATGTAAGTAAGTAAGTAAGTAAAGTAAGGGTTATTTGTAAAGATAAAGATGTAAAAAAAATGTGGTCCGCAAATATTTGCAAAGACAGAGTCAAGTACTCGGACAATACTACAAATATATGCTTGTTCCTACATTAACACAATATATCGTATAGCCACTGTATCGTGATATACATCAAATCGCAAATTACGCTTAAACACAGCCCTTATTAACACAATCCTTTTTCCATAGAAAACTCCACCTTTTAGAGAGTAATATTGAATAGAACATAATATAATGCTTTTTTTCTGTGCCTCACGCCAGGGAGGTTGGATCTTGTTGGTTCAGCTTATGAGCATGAATCTAGCTAAAACGGTGTAAAAAAAAAATAGCCTTCAAGAACTTCAACCTGTTGTTATTTAGATTTTTTTTTTCTCCGTCCCATAAAAAGACAGGTATGTTTGCATGCTTCACTCACTCGTCAGTCACTGGGCAGAGACGAACTTTACTTACTGATGACTTTTAGAATGGATGCTGTTGCAAGATTTGTCTCGGAGTGCAAGTTCTATTGGAAGTCTGGAGCAGTGCAGAGCAAGTCAACCCATCATTGACTACTGACGTCGTTTGTCAAAACATAGCTGACTGGAGTCTCCATCGAGTGAAAACTGTAATGTCAGTCATGAGAGTATGCCTTTGGTTTGCAGTGTCTAATACAAGAGCTTTGGTGGGTGGACATGACTCATGAATTATTTCTTTCATACATTTCATTTTTTTTCTTCTGACTAACACCACTGCAGATGAAACACTTGTCAAACATTGTCACTCTTCAATATCTTATTACAAAGGTTAATTCACTTCAAGTTAAGTTTTTTCTACGTGTGATATTAACACTTAAGTCTACGAAATTATGATTTCGATTATTAAGTGTTTGGGCAACAATTAAATGGGAAACATCGATGCAACGTACTTGGTCTAAATCTAACTAAAATATGTCTCTGAAGCAGACTGATCAGGTTTGTAAATAAAAATTATAAAACCTGCCATTTTTACAAGGACAATTTCTACGTGAAAGTCCAACAACAACTTATTTATTAAAAAACAGAAAATGTATTTAATTTAATTTCTAAACCACATTTTTATTTTTAAATGATATTCTTGATACTATAATATATGTTTTTCTAAATTAAAAGTATAATTTACTATACAAAAATGATCATTAATGTGCATTCTGTAGTTATACAAACCACCCTGTAACACTTACATGTTCTATTACAAAGACAGGGTTTCTTTAAGTGACTTGAGTGAAGATATTATCACTCAAACACTCGCAGGAGCTTGTAGCAGGCTGGTTCCCTCACAGCCCGATTGATTTGCTCTCTTTTAGTAGTAGGATCTACTCCTTAAAGCAACAACACATAACATTTAGAAAATCTTACATAATGCAGCTGGAACGAAACCGTATCACCCCGTAACACCTGATCGACAGAAATTAAATAAACTATAATTTCTTTTAATATCAATTTTATAACAGGAAAACATTGTTGTGCCTGAAATCAAGTGAATCTTTAAAAGTTCCACTGCAAATCCAAAGATGACATAAAGGTGACGATGAATCCCAGTGGGTTAATTTATCTGCATCATGATCAACTTTCTCTTGTGGATTATCCAGGGAATGACAAGGTCGGTTCCAGTCGTTTCTGCTCACATTAGATGCATTACAGAGTTAGCCGTTTGGATAATGGCAAGACGGTTTGGAGAATCATGCATTTGTTCTGGTGCTACAAAAGGCCCGACTGTCTAACATCCCAACACAACGGAGTCACTGTCCAGACAAACAGACTCGAGACTCTCAAAATATGAACCGGGAGGTGAATTCGGGAAAAGCGTAAGCCGTCAGCTTTAGTCGTTTTTATAATTCAAATATCTATAATTCAAAAATAGAAGCTTCGGTCGGGAATAAATGGCACTTTTGAGAGGAGATGGCATCTCTGTGTGCTTCTCAGAGTGGAGGGAGGTGGAGCAGCAGCCAGTCTGGGTGTGACATCAATGTGGAATGTGTGGCCAGAGAAGAGAAGGTTTGTTCTGCTGCTGAAAACGACTTACTGGGCAGACTGAGGCGCGAGCGCCCTCTGGTGACCAAATTGAAGAATTATATTTAAAAAAAAAGAAAAATCAGAATCAGAAAAAGTTTCACTAGATGGTAACGCGTCTCATTGTTAACAATTATCCATCAATGTTTTTAGTTTATAATTCCAAGTGGATTTGCACTGTACATTTGTGTGGAATAAACATGCATTAACATTCTCATGTTCTCATCGCATCGTTTTTATCAACTTAATTCGTAATATAACAAACTACAGAATATGACGAACTTCTAAGAAATTACAATGCTTTATGATTACATAAATATATTTTTTGCTTCACTATTAGCCCTGTTTAATTACTTTTCCCTGTTGGCATTCTCACTAAATCTATATTGTGAAACACAATTCACATATTTCTGTTTTTATTTTAATTAAAGGGTTGACACAATTTTATCTTGACCTAACACAGTGAAAAAAAGATTTGATTTGATATTAATTTACTGTAGTTATATAATCAGATTCTAATTGGGAGTTAAATTGTAATACAAAAATTAAAGAATTAGACTTTATAATGATTCTAGAGATTTAATTTCTGCATTTTTGACCCAGAGACAACACAAGGGATACCACAAAAACATTTGTTTACAGGCCTCTGGGTCACCTTGACCACGTGTTTAAGTGTTTATTGTCTTCTAAAACCATAAATAACGTTTACTTACTTATACTCATCTTCTCTACGACACCAAACTGCATAATCACTGTCATTTGCTCAGCGGTTCTGGTAGTTAAAGACCTGTTGATCCACCTACCGAGGCACTTGTACAGTCCTTGGCTGATCCAGGCCAGGATGGCGAGAGTGATGAGGTCACCGAAACTGGCTGCGATGGGTGTGGCCACGTTGTCTGGATTGATGCCCGTCTTCTTGGAGCCCACGATCACGCCGACCATGATGAACCCTGGAGAGGAGACAAAACTTTATTAACTATCCAGGCACTGAGCACGACATTAAACACAGTCACTCACTGCACTTATATTTATGATATTGCGGTGAAACCTCTATATATTTAGTCAGTTAAACTTAATTAGAAATTAAAAGACAAATGAGAAGAGAGAGGGGTTCTAAAGCGATGTATGTTTAATAATGTTTATCGATTATAAGGTATTATATATATATATTGTTTCAAATCGTACATTTTTAATGAATATTTTCACTCTTAAGTTATTCATTGGGACAAAAAGTCTATACATTTGTCTGCACAAACACAGTTAAAGTGCTCACTAGGAATTTCAATGACTTATCCGACAAAAGTTATTGAAAAAAAACAATCCGCTCAATGAGATTTAAACATCTTTGAGATCCTCGCAGCTTTGGACTTTGATTATGGCTTAAAAGAGTAGATGATTTGGGCAGGAAGTGACACGAACAGGCAAACTAGATGTCCATCTCAGTACAGTTTCAATTGTCTTTCAATTGTGTACAATAACGAATATAAACTCCAAATTTCTCTGTGCCAAAGCCTTGTAGTTCAGATAGCAGGTGTGAAATATATCAACCTGCATTTTCTCCTGGTCAACATTTTCAATGTGAGCAAAGGGGTTTGCATGTGGATCAACTATAGTAAAATAGCCTGCAGCATACTTTACAACATTAGCAATAATCACCAAACACGTTTCCGGGTATGTGACCCTTATAGGTTTAAAGTCATGTGAAGTCACACATGAGACACAGAATAAAGCATTAATATACAACAATTAAAATAACAAGCAACTAAATGTGAATAGTAAAAATATCTGTTAATTTGGCTAAATGCTGCATATACAAGTTCAATATTTGTCATTAAATGGACCAATAAGTGTATTTTTGTAACTAAAAAAAATCCCATTTTTGGTTTTTTTGTTAACTGATTCTAATCTATGTTCTTAAATCGGCATGTTTATGGTCATTAAAGTGCAAATGACTAATTAAAACAACTTATTTTGAGCCTTCAGTGAGTTCTTTTCTCTGAGAAAAATGTATTTATCATTTCAAGTCTTACTTCACATGATTCTGGACTAAAATTGAGCAAATGATGTCACATTTTCACAAGAGGCACATAATCATGAGAGTGCTGGAGTAGAACAATTAGGGACAACAGCTATCATGTAAGCATATGAAATGGTGCGCGAATAGACAGGGATTCAATTAGCTAGAATAGAAAATGGAAGTAAAAGGCAGCAAACAAAAGAAAACATTAAAAAAACGGACAAATGTCATTAATTTTATGCAGTTACGGGTGCTCTCGAAACACAATTGTCTCCTTTAACAGCGTAATGACGCCACTTTAGAGGCTCAGCCGCATCTCTGTTTGCTCTCCAGGTAAAATTGCCTCATCGCTGACTAGATAAGTACCATTTAACTCCAGATTTGGTGGAATAATGCGGAAGGAAGTTGTGGAAAAAGCAGACAGAAGTGACTCAGCTCCACCACAGGGGCGTAATAAGAGTTTATTTTAAACTCAGCTGTTTGTGTGTATCTGTGTTTATGTGCGTTTACCCTGCAGCATGGAAGCGATGAAGGCCGTGGCCACGCTGCTGGAGCACAGCAGGACGGCGTGGCTCATCTGGAACTTCCCCTCCGGGATCCAGCCCAGAACCACAGCTGCCACAGCTGCCATGAAGCCCACAACAGTGGCCTGGACCTGAGCGAGAGAAAAGAGGAAGCATCGTCACAGAGGTGTCTGTTAAAAACAACCTTATGATCTGGTCATATTCTCCCGGACACGGTCAACAGAGATTATTTGTCATCCCGTCATCGCACACCAATGTACAAGAACAGAGGCAGGTTTTTATGTAAATATCTTCACAAACCGTAAAGAAAAAAATGTTGAAAACGTAGAAGAGAATCAAATATATTCCACAGAAAAACAAGAACTGAGAGTCAATGATTAACAATGAACCAACACAGATTAGGAGCACAGCTGTTACCTGCTTCAGTGCCAGGTTGCCTATTATCAGATTCCACTTCTCGATTGGAGAATCCATCTTGCCAACGTTCACCTGCATTACAAGAGAGAGCCAAGTACAATGTAAACGTTCACAAGAGTCAAGAAGTGTGCGTCACTTAATAAAATAGTCAAACTTAAGAGAAAACACTTCATAATTACAGTGTGATTTTTCTATCATTAATTTATATATGGGGTCATCATGTTATACTGTAAAGTTTAACCACATAAGAGAGAAAAGGAAATTCAACAAGTACATTTTAATTCATTCGGTCATTAAAATGTCGTCGCAGCAAGCACAGGATCAAATAAAAACAGGAGTTTCAGCCAAGTTTTCGTGGACTACATCTGTAACAACCGTTTGAAAAATGAACCTTCGTTCCTCAAATTCAATCCACAGCAATTTGTACCACAGATTATGTTTTATACAACAGCATCGAAAGACTAGTAATGTTTTTTTTTGGGGGGGGGGGCAGCAGGGAGGATAATGAGCTCAGCGAAGAAAAAAATAAACTGTGTGGTCTACGTGTTGACACAGAGTCGGGAATGTGGAGAAGACTTGTTAAAAGACTGGAAGGAGGAGCCAAAACAAACGCCTCCAACCCTTTTCTTGAATCTTCTTGCTTCCCCCCTTTTCCCAGTTCCTACCGGGGTAAGAGAGGTGCCTGTTTAGCCTGTTCCTGTTAACACTTTATTGACTATCCCCCTCGCACATTACAATACTTTTTATTTACCTTAACTCTTAGCACTTTTGTACACAGACCTGAATGCTTATGAGTCATAAGAAAAGTCCTTAAAAACTTTCCTTTTCTAACTATGGCCACCGATTCGTATGCTTTTGATGGCCTCACATAACTAACCCATCCTCATTTTAGGATTTGGTCGGGCTCCCTTACCAAAGGCTTGATTATTTATTTTCAACAGGGGTTAAATGTGCACCGCTGCACACTGACAAAATAAAACGCTTAAAAAACCTGATCGCAAACCAACGACACATTCCATAACACAAACACACAAAGTCACAAAACGGGTTTGCGGGACATTTCAGGACAAAAAGAGCGAGTGAGAACATTTTCCATCAAACTTTTTTCAACAACACAGCAAAACAAAGCAGCAGCAGCAGCAGCCTGGTGTCAATGAGGATGGAGAGGTGGGGAAAAGGAAGAAAAAAAAGCAATCACGGAGGAGAGGTCGGCGCAACAGAGAAGTTGGATTGGCGCCATCTCATTACGGCAGAGAAAGACGCGTCATCTGGAGGGAAACGTTGACAAGCGACAGGAGTGCGTGGACACAAGATGACGGACACGAGTGCTGGTTTATTTTGTATTTCTTCATCATATTGCTTGTCAGCATAGAGGGTGTAGGTGTGTGTTGTTGTGTGATCCTGTGACTGCTACGACTCACCATGGTGCATTAAATGTAACTTGTTTTTTTCTTTGCTTTCAAAACATATTTTTTGGTTTAAATTTCAATAGAGTCCATGCAAAATAAAGAATTTGAATAATTTTATTTGCATTAAAATGAAAATATCCATGGCGTTGACTGAAGACTGCATTTAAAGATGATGTTTAGACATATTTTGGTTTTCAGTTCTATTAATTCAACCAGTGTACATGTGTGTGTATATTTGAGTCTAAAGAGGAAAGAGTATGTATGTTTGTGTTTCACTATCATCATATTGTTTGATGGAGAGTTTGCCTGTGTTTCCATGTCCTTCATTGTGTTATCGCCGCTAAAGTGATTGTGTGTCGCTGAAGAACGTCACTAACCGCTGTGGAGAGTCTGGATGCCAGAGTCATCTCGAGGTTCCCCTTCAGCCCGAGCAGCGCCGGAACCAGGATGAAGATTTCCGTGATGTACCGGAAAGCTTCCCAGTGCTGTAAAAAAAACACAGAAAGGAATGATGATTGTATACATGTATCACTAATGAAATGCCTCAACCTCAGATTATCCTAAATAAACCTAAAAATTCAGTGATATAATTTATTAGTGATTCAATTGTAACATTTATTTTGACAACGAAATCACAATTTAAAACATGCCAATATATTTACGGCAATTGATATCCGTATTATGATTTTTTTAATCAACTTTTTTTATGATTTATCATACATTTTTTAACTCATTCGATTATTTAATTCCCTATAACCTCATCTTAAATTTTAAACAATCCTTAAATTGATTCATTTAAAACTATTTATCCTTCCGGAAAGAAAATCCAGAAACACCTTTTATATCAAATATATACATATGTCATTGAATTAATAATTGGTTGGTTTACACAGGATACTTTGCTAGATAGCAGGATGTAATGTTAAAGTTTTTGTTTAATTAGTTTTAGCCTAAAAAAGAGAATTTGATGAATTAAATATAGTAAAACGTAGAAGTCAGTGGCTGTGTGTGCACCTTCAGCTGTGTTTAAATACTAAGGGGTTTTAAAAGCAAAAAAAAAGAGTTTGGAACATGATTTAGACTTTTTATAATGTTTTCAATTGTTAAGAACTTGAGAACTTGTTTATTACTTTCTTGTTATAATTCAGTAACTGTTCTTTTAATTAAAAACAACAGATATTGTGTGTTTTAGGTCAAAGTACCATTTTCTTTAAACAACAAATCCAAACTAGTGTGAATAAAACTTCCTTAAAGAGTGAGGCCAACATGACCTCATTTTGTTTTTGTTTGTGGTTGCGTCAAATGCGTCAAAAGATTAGTGGTGGACGGGCTGCTGTTGACACCCGTGTGTCATAGATGACGTTGGTTCAGACGCCCGCTGTGTCATCTGCACTTCAGACTTTGAGACAGTGAGGAGGACAACACGCTCTGGCACAGCTGCTGATCTGTAGATAGCTGGTTCGGGAACGTTCAGATTAAAATAAAGCCTCACCAGAGAACACTGAGGAATAAAGCTATAAAACATGTGTAAAACTCCTCTTTACGTTGAAAAATGTTCAGTTTTTACCTGAACTACATCCAGCACCATCCCGGCCGACACCGTTCCGAATCCGGCCAGTAGAAAGGGCAACAGTATTTGCAGCGCCATGGCCAGAGGAGACTCCTTAGGCATGTTAGGCTCCGAAGATCTCAATCCGTCCTCCTCGTCCTCCTTTTCCTCTTGATCCGCTTCCTCCCCGGACAGTCTCCTCTCAGCCAACATTGGCTCCACTTCAGAATAAGCTCCATCCCCGCAGTCTGACAATGACAGAGAGGATCTGGAGGCCCGGTCCAGCAGCCGGCGGCCGTCTATGTGAGTGGTCTCTTGTCTGTAGCCGTTCTGGTGCAGGTTCGACTCAGGCTTAGGTCCGAGATCCACCATGGACAGGCGCTCCTCCTGGAGCTTCATGTAGCCAGTCGGGACCATCGTGTTGAGCAGGGAGGCGATTCGTCCAGAAGATTTGAGGGCGAGGGAACTCCACCCGCCCCCTCCGCTCATACGCACCGTCAGGCTAGAGCCCAGGGACTCGCCTATCGCTCCGCCGAGACTCTGAATACTCATGTTGTCGTCCGACACCGCAGTGTTTCATCTCCTGTCGCGCCGTCTCAGGCTGATGTCAACAAGTTAAACCGACGGCTCAGGTAAAGAATCCATACCGGGTTGTAGATCCATGCGCTTGGATGATCGATCAAAGAGAAACCAGTTTAATTCAAACAGTCTTACAAACACGTCAACAGCTGTACTTTTGTGATATTTATATGGCGCACACTATCTCCCAGCTCCTCCTGAAAGTAAATAATTATTATCCACAAAGTAAATAATATTGAAAAGGAGGGTTGGCATTATCCCCCCTCTTTTAATCTCGATGACTAAACTTTTAATGAAATGTGTATTAAAATATAGAACGTTTCCACGGTAGTTTACCTTCTATAGAAAAACTCATTTAAAACTCCAGGCCTGTGATAATATAAATCAATGTTTGTCAGAAGAGGAACATCATTTATGGATATAATAAATGTTCATTAAAGTCGTTTGGATTCCATTTCTTTTGATGTTAGTATTTTCTTCTGTATCCAATTGTTTCAACCTTTCTTTACGCAAGTCAAGTCGCCAAGACAATGTTAAGTAAAAGTCGGAAGTTTACATTTTTCATGCAATTTTATTTGTTACTTCCGGCGAAATTAAATGAAGGAACGACGGAAAGAAACAACGTGTTTCCAGTGAATATATTATTCCACGTAAACCTTCGAGGTTCCTCGGAGATAAAACAACAGGGATAGTCAACTTAAAACGTTGTTTAGCAGAAGCAAAATGTTAATGCGTGATGCTTTTTTACAAAGCGTTTAGTCGGGCATTTCCAATGCACTTATTATTGTTGAATTGCGGAAATTATGTTCTCGCAGTTTTGCAGTTGATTTATTTTGCGCTATTATAACGTGTTTTAGTTGAAGCTATGTATGCTAGCAGCCATCAAAACAGTGGCTCTCTCGGGCGCAAGCGTCCGCGTGAAAGAAACGTATCTCTACTAGACAAAGTTATTTTCCTCATGGACAAATACATCTATTGATTTTTTTGGGGTGAATAAATGTGTTTTTTTTTCTCAACTTACGCTTGGGTTAGAGATGTGTTTCCTCCCTGACAACCTCCAGACGTAGCGCCGCGTCACAGCAGAGGCTGGCGATCGTCTACGTGGTAGAGATGCGTTCGTCTCTCACGAAAATATATTTTGACATGTCAAGGTAAATGTCAAGTTGTGGGATTTTGTTCATTTATTTTATTCTATTTATTCCATTACTGTGATCAAGGGGGGACTGGATTTTTATTTCGATTAACCCATGCAGTACACGCATACGTTTCGGTACGTGGATTCAAATCCTAGTGAGACCTCTTGTCGTTCTGACCACAGCGCACATGCGCAAAAGAATATCCGAAAACTTGAATTTTTTTTTTATTTCTGATACATCCAATGTATTTAAATTGTTGTTTTATTTATTGTGCGATTACTGGCGTAAAAAAAAGCAGACAAGTATATTTAACTGTATCACCGCGTTGACGGGCAGACCTCCGGCCTGTAGGTGGCGGAAGATATATATTCGTTCAGCGTGAGCCGGAAGTGTGACGCACACGTCTCAGTCCACACATGTTTGCCAAAACAACGAGATATGGAATCAAACGCCAATAAAACGACTTCGCGGGATTTGCTGACATGTGGCAGCGCAGAAGGTTTGGACGATTGTCTTCGCTTGAATGCACTGTAACACACTTTTAAATGTAAAATGCTTTCAACGTTTTTATCACAAGTTATAAGCACATGATGTGTTTGACAGGATTTTATTATGAAGGAATTCTATCAGCGTTATGTAAAGTTTGATCAAAACCTATGTTTCCATGTTGTTTTGTTTTTCTGTGTTTAACATCCTTATTACAATATATTTAGGCCTTATTTAGGCACCATCCTCCAGTGATCTCGAAGAATAACACACATTTAAGTGAAGATAAATTACAGGAATGACAATATTTGTACAGCAACCACGAAATTAAAACCTAAAACATTATTTCCAAATGTAAAAAAAAAAATCAATAACGGTGCTAATGGTAACAATAAACCAACTGGCGCCATATAAAGACGTTTGTTTTGTATATCAGTTATTTGCTGTTCTAGTCCCAATTAAAACAACTGTTTTAAAAATAATAGCACCGTTTGTACAATTGTAAGAAACCGCAAGATCACACTTTGAGGTCAAAAGTTCTTTCAGGTACTTCTGGTGTAACCATGACCGATACTATTGTGTAGTATACACGATATACCTCTTCGTACTGGTACTATGTATGCATATTTTGAATGTGTAAATAATTCAGGTTTCTTTACATTTTTAGGTCTCAAAGATACTCTTCTGTTGAAGCCTGCGAAAGCGAAATCCTTACAGACGGAAAGAATCCCTCAGAGCAGTGGTAAGCTTCTACTTTTAAAATGAAGCCTCTGACGCTGCCCTTCCTCTGTACAGTATTGGGCTGTAAATTCTAGTCAGGAAAGTCACATGGTGTTGTTTTTATATTAGTTCTGAGCCGGCTGCAGAGTTTCCTTCCACAAATGGCAGAGGCCAACAAGAGACTGGAGCAGCAGATGGAAGAGTCTCCTGACGGACGTTTTGACATCGAGTGCGTGGACGATGCAAATAGGATCATTGAGATGGTGAGTGTTGATTTGTGTTCTTGAATTCAAACGTGGAGCTCTAAACCTCATGACTTGTGTGAACATCTTCAGGATGTGGCGTTGGTGGAACTAAGTGGGTCTGAGAGTGACTATGTAGACTCATCAGAGTCGTGGGATTCTGAGGATGAAAGCAGCATCACAGAGCAGAACCTGAAGCTGCCGGGACACAAGAGGCCAAAGAACAAACCCAGTATTCAGGTTGTGGATCCAGAGGAGAAGTAAACTGACAGACACCTGTTTAAAAAAAGACAATTTACAGAAATAAACCCTGACGTGAGGATTTAAAACAAACCGTATGTGAACATGAATGTTATTTTCATCGTTGAGAGATCCTCCTGCTGGAACAACGTTTTTTTGTGTCTGTTGAGTCATAAAAGATTGAAAACGTTCCATATAATCTATGTTTTGTATATAATAAACCCCTGACTCACACGAGTGTTGATATTCTTGTGAAACGATGAGCATCACTTTCATGAGGTGTGTTCACATGTACCAAACTAATCAGATTAAATGATGGATCTGAACGAATATTCTTTCAGATAAAATTTCATTCAGATGGAGAGGGTTGGATTGTCAATCATATCTCACTGTCTACTCGTGTCACTGCACATGTTTACATAGTGACATGATGTATTTTATTTTCACAAAAAGCACTAATTATTTTATTTGATTAATGACTTCAAAACTGAGAAAACAAATGTATCTGAATTAATAATGAATATAAAAGATACACATGAGCACAAACAAATGCCTCCTGAACCACACTTTCTTTATCTCTAGTTTAAACGGTAGTAACTGGTTAACAGAAGATACTTGTGTGTTTTCAAATTCTTCAAATAATTGCTGTCATAGACGCATCGTGATCGAGTACATCAGCGGTTCTGATGGAGTCTCTGTTTGGACCCAAAGAAGTTGAATGAAGCGGTGAAAAGGTCTACCCACAGTGGAAGTTACAGTGGATTACAGCGAATCCACTGTAACTTCCACTGTAACTTAACATGGCTTCCTTTTAGAATGACCTCTGCACTGGAGATCTTTCAGAGAGAGACGATGGAGACTCTTCAAGGACCCGAAGGTGTCGAAGTGGAGGCAGAGCTGAAAGCTGCAAAGGATCATGGGGATTATCAACTACCTGGCGAAGTTCATTCCTAATCTGTCCACAGTTGGACAAGCACTGTACGAGCTGTTGCAACCGTAGCTGTTGCCCTCAATAAATAGTATAAAAGAAAAGCAAGCCTCTATCGCCATCATTAAAAACTCCAATTTAACTCTATAGTTTTCTCTGGCCGCCAATCTGGCCAGTGATAATTTGTTTATCTGTACTCATTGTTTAACCGCTGGTTATCGAGGTGGTGTCCTGCAAACGTTGAAGGCTTTGTAGATAATAAGCAGACTCTTGGGGGAAACCAGGTCTAAATAGGAGGGACTGCATTCACCCCTACAGTAAAATTATGTGTACCCTATTTATTTAGACCTTAAACCTTTGTCTTGACCAGCCTGGTGCTTGAATGAGATCAAGTGATATTTGTTAATGAATTTAAATACAATAAAATATTGATACTTCTGACTGAGATTAATCCACTATAAAAACAAACAATATGGTATTTTTCAAGTAAAAATTATATATGTTAATTATATAATTTAACCTGCAATTGTTTTTTTATTTACTTTCTTCACATTAGTGACCCTAATTTATCCAACCCACCGCATGGGTCCCCACTTTCAACCTGCTGTTGCCTGAGACCTGGTTTCTCTGCCAGGTTTACTTTTGAGGGCCAGTTCATGCTAAAGTTTGTGGGTAAATAGTAACAAGAACAGGCAGTTTTACTTCCTGTGAGACCATACAATGTTGGAGATCGTAGAGCACCAAGAGCTCACTGACCAGGAGGGAACTGAAGATAGTTCAAGTGTTTTTAACTTGAAAGTCTGTCCGTAAAATAATGATAAAAATGGTTCCTGAATGCAGATTACACAAAATATGTCAGATTTGCTCTGTTGTCTCCAAGTCTTGTTCGAATGTGTTTAATTCTGAATATGAAAATGAATGAAAATCATTCAAATGTATTTACTGTTTGATCTCAATTTCATGTTTGAACCACTAGAGGGCACTAAAGGCTTTTCTCGTCTCAACAAAAAAACGTATTTATGTTTTACTCTCATCGTTATATTTAAGAAAAACTTGTCTGTAAAACACCACGAGGGCCATATTTTGTGAATAAAGTTGTGAATAAAAAAGAAGAATGAGTGTGTAACCCATATGAAGGAAATATAGTTTCTACATATAAATCATCGTACGTCAAAATAAAAAGCAATTCAATCCACTTTTATTTCTCTTCATATTTATCTTCACTTTAATTTTGATACTCCTGACATTCCATAGTTTACATTGCACAGTCGAGTTTTTGTCACAGAAAATAGTCGTAATAACATGTTTGGTTTACTTTCACTTTCCATCTGGACGTGACGTCACACTGAATCCTCATTGGCTCAGATATTTCTTCCTGCGTCTGTTGTTTGCTTTCACTTGTACTTCGTTCGTCGACCTGAATACTTGTTGGATCCTAGTCTCCAGAAAAGAGCTGAAGATGAAGAAGGTGTTGTTTCTGCTTGTTGTGTGGATCCACAGCTCAACTGCGAGTGAGTCTCCTTCCTCCACTTTCATGTGTTCACACCTGCGTCACCTTTTATTTCTCCAAATACTCTTCACTACAACCTTCATGACCTTTTCACTCTCAGAGGAGTCAAAGTGTTTCACTGATTCACTTTTCATCTCAGAACCGTGAAGAAGTCGTACACAGAAAAGTAGATCCGAGCTCAATGTCAGGTGCTCACCTGGTGGCGCTGTTGAGTCACTTCTGTTGATTGACGGAGGAACTTGTTTGACGCTGAACAGAAAGTGACTCCAGAGTTTTGCTTCATGAGCTGATCTCTTGTTTTTAAACGATGCTGCCATCAGGAGATTCATTGACTCACAAGAAGAGCTTTTACAATTTTCATTGATTTGACTTTAGTAAACAAGTCTATCATGAACTAAAATGAGGAAATAAAAACAAAGAAAGTGTCGCATTTCTTAAGTGCGCATGTTCAGACAACCTTGTAGCTCAGCTCACTTCAACATATGATCAGATCTCACAGTTTATTGGAGCAACTCAGTGAAGCAGCTGCTCTGAACTTGTGTTTGGACTTAAAATATCTAAATGAAACATTTACAATCATGTTGAACAGTAATCTTCAGAAACATGTTATTTATAAACTGATATAAACTCATGTTATTTAAGTTAATCATTAACCTTAATGTCCTTCAATGATCTTTATTCTATCAATCATTCTTCGATTTGTTCCATGAACTTGGTTTTCCTTTTCATTGAAATATAAAAAGTGTTATTAGAGAGAAATAATAAAAATAAGCAACATTATCTGTGTTTTTTAAAAACAATTTCAATTTAGTTGTTTGATCTTTTTCAACATTGTTGCTCCTGTTTCTTCTTAATTCATCCATTTATTCTTTTAATTCTCTTTATTCCTTATTTGTTTTATTGTAAATATTTATTACATTTCAGCTCGTTATTATTATTAATAGTTTTTCTTCTTTCTTCTTCTTCTTCTTATATAGTTGTGTCCCAGTTAGCCAGGGTTCTTGGAGAGTGAGGTGTGAAGGATGTTCTGCTGGTGTCCGTGTGTGGACGTGAACTTTGTGTCACTGCTGACTGTCCCTCTGTTCTTCACCTCTTTGTCTTTGTAGAAGATGTGATTGTTCTGCTGCATCACAACGTTGTGTCATCAGAACCAGAGAAGATCTAAACTTTGTTTTTGTGTCTCACAGTGATTCACACGATGCAGTTTTTCTACACTGCGTCTGCTGGAGTTAAAAACTTCCCAGAGTTTGTTGCTGTCACTTATGTGGACGGAGTTGAAGTGACTCACTACGACAGCAACACCAGGAGAAAAGTACCCAAACAAGACTGGATGATCCAGGCCACAGCAGATAATCCTCAGTACTGGGAGACAAACACAAATATCTTAAGTAACGCACAGCAGGTCAACAAGAACAACATTGAAATAGCAAAACAGAGATTCAACCAAACTGGAGGTTTGTTGTCTTTAAAATCAATGTTTGACCTTAAACTGAATCATGTTCAACCTTTTTACATCCTGAACCATCAATCTTGTATACAGAGTAGATCAGAGGAGGAAACTGGAGTAGATCATACAAGTTCAGAGAAGAAGAGTAGATCACAGTGGAGTATTAAACAGTGGAGTAGATCACAGTGGACTATGAAACAGTGGAGTAGACCACAGTGGAGTATTAAACAGTGGAGTAGATCACAGTGGAGTATGAAACAGTGGAGTATGAAACAGTGGAGTAGACCACAGTGGAGTATGAAACAGTGGAGTAGATCACGGTGGAGTATTAAACAGTGGAGTAGATCACAGTGGAGTATGAAACAGTGGAGTATGAAAAAGTGGAGTAGACCAAAGTGGGGTATGAAACAGTGGAGTAGATCACAGTGGAGTATGAAACAGTGGAGTATTAAACAGTGGAGTAGACCACAGTGGAGTATTAAACAGTGGAGTAGACCACAGTGGAGTATTAAACAGTGGAGTAGACCACAGTGGAGTATGAAAAAGTGGAGTAGACCAAAGTGGAGTATGAAACAGTGGAGTAGATCACAGTGGAGTATGAAACAGTGGAGTAGACCACAGTGGAGTATGAAACAGTGGAGAAGACCACAGTGGAGTATGAAACAGTGGAGTAGATCACAGTGGAGTAGACCACAGTGGAGTATGAAACAGTGGAGTAGATCACAGTGGAGTATTAAACAGTGGAGTAGATCAAAATGGAGTATTAAACAGTGGAGTAGATCACAGTGGAGTATTAAACAGTGGAGTAGATCAAAATGGAGTATTAAACAGTATAGTAGACCACAGTGGAGTATGAAACAGTGGAGTAGATCACAGTGGAGTATGAAACAGTGGAGTAGATCAAAATGGAGTATGAAACAGTGGAGTAGACCACAGTGGAATATCAAACAGTGGAGTAGATCACAATGGAGTATTAAAAAGTGGAGTAGATCACAGTGGAGTATGAAACAGTGGATTAGATCACAGTGGAGTATTAAACAGTGGAGTAGATCACAGTGGAGTATTAAACAGTGGAGTAGATCACAGTGGAGTATTAAAAAATGGAGTAGACCACAGTGGAGTATGAAACAGTGGAGTAGATCAAAGTGGAGTATGAAACAGTGGAGTAGATCACAGTGGAGTATGAAACAGTGGAGTAGACCACAGTGGAGTATTAAACAGTGGAGTAGATCAAAATGGAGTATTAAACAGTGGAGTAGACCACAGTGGAATATCAAACAGTGGAGTAGATCACAATGGAGTATTAAAAAGTGGAGTAGACCATAGTGGAATATCAAACAGTGGAGTTTTAAATAGTGGTGTAGACAACAGTGGAGAATGAAACAGTGGAGTAGATCATAGTGGTGTATTAAACAGCGGAGTAGATCACAGTGGAGTATGAAACAGTGGAGTAGACCACAGTGGAGTATTAAACAGTGAAGTAGATCAAAATAGAGTAATAAACAGTGGAGTAGATCATAGTGGAGTATTACAAATGGAGTAGAACAGTGGAGTAGATCATAGTGGTGTACTAAACAGCGGAGTAGATCACAGTGGAGTATGAAACAGTGGAGTAGACCACAGTGGAGTATTAAACAGTGAAGTAGATCAAAATAGAGTAATAAACAGTGGAGTAGATCATAGTGGAGTATTACAAATGGAGTAGAACAGTGGAGTATTAAACAGTGGAGTAGATCATAGTGGTGTACTAAACAGCGGAGTAGATCACAGTGGAGTATGAAACAGTGGAGTAGACCACAGTGGAGTATTAAACAGTGAAGTAGATCAAAATAGAGTAATAAACAGTGGAGTAGATCATAGTGGAGTATTACAAATGGAGTAGACCACAGTGGAGTATTAAAAATGGAGTAGATCACAGTGCAGTATTAAACAGTGAAGTAGATCACAGTGGAGTATTAAAATGGAGTAGACCACAGTGGAGTATAAAACAGTGGAGTATTAAACAGTGGAGTAGATCATAGTGGAGTATTAAAAATGGAGTAGACCACAGTGGAGTATTAACAATGGAGTAGATCACAGTGCAGTATTAAACAGTGAAGTAGATCACAGTGGAGTATTAAAATGGAGTAGACCATAGTGGAGTATAAAACAGTGGAGTATTAAACAGTGGAGTAGATCATAGTGGAGTATTAAAAATGGAGTAGACCACAGTGGAGTATTAAAAATGGAGTAGATCACAGTGCAGTATTAAACAGTGAAGTAGATCACAGTGGAGTATTAAAATGGAGTAGACCACAGTGGAGTATTAAACACTGGAGTAGATCACAGTGGAGTATTAAAAATGGAGTAGATCACAGTGGAGTAGATCACAGTGGAGTAGACCACAGTGGAGTAGACCAAAGTGGAGTAGACCACAGTGGAGTATTAAAAATGGACTAGACCAGATTTTAGTATTAAAAATGGAGTAGAGCACAGTGGAGTAGATCACAGTGGAGTAGACCAAACTGGAGTAGACCACAGTGGAGTATTAAAAATGGACTGAACCAGATTTTAGTATTAAAAATGGAGTAGAGCACAGTGGAGTAGATCACAGTGGAGTAGACCAAACTGGAGTAGACCACAGTGGAGTAATAAAAATGGACTGAACCAGATTTTAGTATTAAAAATGGAGTAGACCACAGTGGAGTATAAAACAGTGGAGTATTAAAAGTGGAGTAGATCACAGAGGAGTATTAAACAGTGGAGTAGACCACAGTGGATTATTAAAAGTGGAGTAGACCGCAGTGGAGTATTAAAAGTGGAGTAGACCGCAGTGGAGTATTAAAAGTGGAGTAGATCACAGTGGAGTATTAAACACTGGAGTAGACCACAGTGGAGTATTAAAAATGGAGTAGACCACAGTGGTGTGTTAAAAATGGAGTAGACCACAGTGGATTATTAAACAGTGGAGTTGATCACAGTGGAGTATTACAAATGGAGTAGATCACTGTGGAATAGATCACAGTGGAGTAGACCACAGTGGAGTATTAAACAGTGGAGTAGACCACAGTGGAGTATTAAATAGTGGAGTAGACCACAGTGGAGTATTAAACAGTGGGGTAGACCACAGTGGAGTATTAAACAGTGGAGTAGACCACAGTGGAGTAGACCACAGTGGAGTAGATCACAGTGGAGTATTAAACAGTGGAGTAGATCAAAATGGAGTATTAAACAGTGGAGTAGACCACAGTGGAATATCAAACAGTGGAGTAGATCACAGTGGAGTATGAAACAGTGGAGTAGATCACAGTGGAGTATGAAACAGTGGAGTAGATCACAGTGGAGTATTAAACAGTGGAGTAGATCACAGTGGAGTATTAAACAGTGGAGTAGATCACAGTGGAGTATTAAACAGTGGAGTAGATCAAAATGGAGTATTAAACAGTGGAGTAGATCACAATGGAGTATTAAAAAGTGGAGTAGACCACAGTGGAGTAGACCACAGTGGAGTAGATCACAGTGGAGTATTAAACAGTGGAGTAGATCACAGTGGAGTAGACCACAGTGGAGTATTAAACAGTGGAGTAGAGCACAGTGGAGTAGACCACAGTGGAGTAGATCACAGTCGAGTATTAAACAGTGGAGTATTAAACAGTGGAGTAGACCACAGTGGAGTAGACCACAGTGGAGTATTAAACAGTGGAGTAGACCACAGTGGAGTAGATCACAGTGGAGTATTAAACAGTGGAGTAGATCAAAATGGAGTATTAAACAGTGGAGTAGATCACAGTGGAGTATTAAAAAGTGGAGTAGATCACAGTGGAGTATGAAACAGTGGAGTAGACCACAGTGGAGTATCAAACAGTGGAGTAGACCACAGTGGAATATCAAACAGTGGAGTAGACCACAGTGGAATATCAAACAGTGGAGTAGATCACAATGGAGTATTAAAAAGTGGAGTAGATCACAGTGGAGTATGAAACAGTGGAGTAGATCACAGTGGAGTATTAAACAGTGGAGTAGATCACAGTGGAGTATTAAACAGTGGAGTAGATCACAGTGGAGTATTAAACAGTGGAGTAGATCAAAATGGAGTATTAAACAGTGGAGTAGATCACAATGGAGTATTAAAAAGTGGAGTAGACCACAGTGGAGTAGACCACAGTGGAGTAGACCACAGTGGAGTAGACCACAGTGGAGTATTAAACAGTGGAGTAGATCACAGTGGAGTATTAAAAAGTGGAGTAGATCACAGTGGAGTATTAAACAGTGGAGTAGATCAGGTCTCACTCTGGTTTCTCTCTCAGGTGTTCACATCTTTCAGACGATGTACGGTTGTGAGTGGGACGATGAGACTGGAGAGGTCAAAGGTTACCTACAGTACGGCTATGATGGAGAAGACTTCATTGTGTTTGACCTTCAGACTCTGACCTGGGTCGCTCCGAGTCCTCAGGCCGTCATCTCCAAACACAAGTGGGACCAGAATGAAGGCATGAATAAATATAATCAGTTCTATTACACCCAGGAATGTCCAAACTATCTGAAGAAGTTTGTGAAGTTTGGGAGCAAAACCTTGATGAGAACAGGTAGTTCCATGACCTTCTTCTCCTTCTGCTCTCCTTCCTCCTTTTCTCCCTCCTCTCTCTCCTCATGTCCTCTCTTTCTCTCTCTTATCTTCTTTTCCTCACCTCCACCCCCTGTCCTCCCTCCTCCTCCTCTCCTTCATTCTCTGTCCATCCTTTGACTTTCTCTCTGAAGTGTGGTGTCTCTCCCTTCAGAGCGTCCACGAGTGTCTCTCCTCCAGAAGACAGCCAGCTCTCCGGTCACCTGCCACGCTACAGGCTTCTACCCCGACAGAGCCATGTTGTTCTGGACCAAAGATGGAGAGGAGCTGCACGAGGATGTGGAACACGGAGAGATCCTCCCCAACCCTGACGGAACCTTCCAGAACATGGTGGACCTGAAACTCCCGTCTGACGACTGGTCCAGGTACGAGTGTGTGTTTCAACTGGACGGCATTCCGGAAGACGTGGTCACCAAACTGGATCCGTCAAACATCCTGACCAACGGTAAGAGTCTTCAGAACCTTGTTGGTGTCTCCAGAGGTTTCTTTCATCCAGATGAGAGTCCAGGTGTGGTCAGCATGGATCTGCTGAATGAGGCCCCACCACGTCTCTAACACTGGTCACCTGATCATGTCTCCACTTACTTTGCTCTCCATCCACAGCCAGGACTTTCCTGACCTTGTACATCATCATGGCCGCCGTCGCTGCCTCCGCTCTGGTGCTCACAGTGGTTGGATACTTCATCTACAAGAAGAAGAAGAAAGGTGAGAGTTTGTGATTTGATCCAGATCATCAGAAGGTCAGCAGAGATGAGAAGAGGTCAGAGGAACTCTTCTATGTTCATCTTCTTCAGGTGTAATTTGTCCTCTTTCTTTCCATTTCAGGCGACTCTGACTCGTCCTGTAAGTACATGATCTTGTCTCAGCTCAGATGTTGACCATGTGACAGAGTGCTAGCATGCTAGCATCAGTGTTGACACTAGTTTCATCTGCTGGTGAGAAGCACACAAGCTAACAGGGTTTGTGATCTTACAGCGGCCCCCAGCTCGGAGCTGGACCATCTGAAGGATCCGCCCGTGGACAGAGACTAAAGTCAGTGGATGATAATTGTCACTTTTCTTCAAGACTCACTTCACGCATGATTTTACAAGTTGATACATTTTTCTGTCTCCGTGTTTCAGGAGGAATCGACCAAGAAACGTCTTTTTCTTCTGAGACTCTGCAGACGTCAGAGCTGCTGATCTTTGTTCCTTCACTGGAAATGTGTTTGAAAGTCACATCAGGATGTCATGTGATCTGATCCTTGAAGACTCACTTTGTAGCTTCTCTTGGTTCATCTGCTCAATTCTAGAACATCCACATGTTCCAACTTCCAAGTAGCCGTTATGAAAACTACACACACACAGATAAATGCACACACACGATTCTTTCCACACAAATACACTCACACACACAAACACTCACACACATGCTACACTTTCACAAAAATAAATGCACACACACAAACACACACAAACACTCACACATGCATTATCATCACACAAGGATGCACACTCATGCATCCCTGACACAAAAATGCACTCATACACAACTGCAAACACACACACACACATGCTTCACTACTACACATAAATGCACACACAGAAATACTTAAACACATGCTTCTCTGTATTATCTTGATCTTTAAAGTATATACTTTTTTTTAGTATTGTTTTGATTGTTAAAGCGCTTTGTGACCCTGGTCTGGAAAAGCGCTATAGAAATAAATATTACTTACTTACTTACTTACTCTGGCGCAACACACAATCACTGATACACAATAACTAACGCACACACACGCATGTGTCTCTGAAGACAAAATGCATACACACACGGAAAAATATTCACACAAACATAAGAGTTAAACAGGTACTGACACACAAAATCAAGCACACATGCAAAAACACACTCACAAAAACAGCAAACCAGAAAATAAGCGAACACACAAATAAAAACAAATACATGTATTTACACATAAAATAACAAAAAGAAGTACAAATATACAAAAAACCAACAGATGCACAAACTCAGACATACACAGACAAATTAAAGAATGTGTACACACACACAAGTACACACACTCACAGACACACACAGACAGTTTTGTGTTCATGTAATAGTTTGTGTGTTTTCTTCCTGGTGTGTAGACACTAGTTAATGAAGCGTCAGTTGTGATGTCAGAGGTGAAGAATCTTGTCAAACATAGTTGAACTGCTGCTTCATTTCTTGTGTGTTTTGATCTTCAAATAAATGGACAGAAAACGTCCACATGTGTTTGGACTCCAAATGTTCAGTAAAGTCACTTGTCATTGAGGGTCAGTGGAGGCTCAGAAAGAATCCATTTGTGCAGCTGTTATGAAAGGTCAACATCTCTGACCTCTCCTTCTGTTTCCTGATCAACTCATGTCCTAAATATGACTGTATTGCTTTGATCAACTGGTCTTGTGCTGAACAGGTGCACATAAGTTGTGTCCACTTTTGTGTAGAAGAAAAATCCAGAAGAGCTTGTGCCGACAATTCACATGTAGAAACTTGATTCAAAGTTTCCTGCTGAGTCGGCTGAATGTGTTTGTGGAGGTTTGCTCTCTGACCTGCTTCTCTCAAGTCAAACTTCATCAGGTTACACAACCATGAGACGCCGATCTCACGCCACACCTGTGCCGCCATCTTAGATCCCGCCAGAGCTCAAATGTGCAACACTGACGACACATTTGGACAGGTGTGGTGAGACGCCCAGTGTGGATGTTTGACTCCGCCCCCCGAGCACCTGCACCAGTCAGGTGTGCCTCTATGAGACTTGTGTGTCACGCCCTCACTGCACTCAACTGCTTTCTGTTTGCAGCGTGGAAGAGGACACCACAACAATCCACCTAGATCGCCCCCTAGCTGTGAGTCGCTCACCTAAGTCAGAATGTTAATTGAATAAATATTTTTATTTTAACATCAAATACGACTCTTGTTAAAATGTATTTTCCCTTGTATTCAAATATATTGTTTAATGTTTACAATTGCTTGTAAAGCATAATAAAATAACCTGATATAGTTGTTTTAATGTCATGGCAATGATCACAATTTAGATTAATTTAGTTTTTTATTCTACATTTCGTGCGTCAACAGTCACAGTATTTAATTTGACCTCATTATAAATTGTCCACCACTGGTCAAGATGTGTTTTTTTATTTGCTCTGATATGGATGTGTTACGTTACAAGTCATTTACAAACGTGAGTTCATCATCATGCAGGTCCAAACCAAGACAACTGTGATTAAAGATACTTTTAATCTGGTCCTGGTGACGACTGAGCAAATGCTTTAGTTCCACAATTCAGACAGAAAACATTCTCAGGCAGACGTTTCACCAGAATCACAGGAAATAGAATAGATCGTCAACAGGAAGTCGTACTCGTTCTCAGTCACATGTTCATAGTTGGATTCACGACAAGTCAGATAAAGCGTTTAGAGATGGTGAACGTTCCTTCTCCAGAGTGTGTGTGTGATGTTTCTCTGAGCCGGCTGCAGAGTTTCCTTCCACAAATGTCAGAGGCCGACAAGAGACTGGAGCAGCAGATGGAAGAGTCTCCTGACGGACGTTTGGACATCAGTGTGTGGACGATGCAAATAGAATCCGGAGATTATATCCCAACATCTGGAAGCTATTGAGAAAAAACACTAATATTTACATGTTAATATTTATTTTAAAATGTTTTGAGAGGTGCATAGTAAAAACTATGATTAAATATTAAGAATATATGTATATTTAGTTCTATGATTTCAGTTTGATTTTGAGTGAATTGACAAAATCGATTGGAGGCCTTTGGAAAATAAATGGTAAATGTACATATAAAGATTAAATTAAATTAAGATGTGAAAGAGGAAATCATCAGGTGTATGTCATGCAGATGTTTGTTTATTCTTAAAATGTATTTATAAAGAAGAACTTTTAAACACACACAGTTTTCAACCAGTATTTCTCTAGCTTTGTCATATTTTATTTCATGCTTTGCTGAATATTATGACGCTCTTTCCAAAATTAAAAATGTATAATATATAATGGATTAAATGTCACAATTTAAATCTAAAAATATCAATTAGGAAAAAAACATTTTCATTAATTTAATGTCAATCTTATATAATTGTGTCACTTCTTAAAAATGTGTTTTTATTATAGACAATTACTAAATTCAAGACAAAAGAACAAAAGGAAAAAGAAAGATTGTTGTTCAGGAAGCTGAAGATGAACAGAGTACGCCAGAGAAGAATGGATCACACGTCATTCAGACATTGAATTAAAAAATAAATAAATAATAATCTTAAGAAGCGACAGAAGAAGGATGGGATAACGCATGGAAAAAGACAGAAGTCTGGTGAAGACAGAGATGAAGAGGGAAGTTCTATTGAAAACGATGAACAAGATTCTGACAGTTCACATACGGATCAAAACATGATGAAAAGAGAGACATGAGACATTGCCAACCATGTCCAAAAAAGTAGAAGAATTTTTTTTTTTTTTTTTATATATATTTTATTTATACAATTTTTATAACAAAGTGCAAACATGTTCAAGAGTACAAAAGAAAACCTGGTTATTAAAGCACAGGAAACAAAGAAAATTAAAATAACAAGAAACAAGAATACACTGTACCGAATAAAGTAGACAAGAGTAGAAATATAAGAGAAAAAATAAATAAAAAATACTAAAAAATAAAAAATAAAATAAAATAAAACAACTGTCAGGCAAAAGCTTATTGATAATAAACACTCTTGTAGTACGTCAAGGGGTTCAAAGGACCTCGGTGTCCAGGAGAAAAGTCCAGCTCAAGGATAACTTATAAATGTCTATGCGTCTCTCTTAATGAATTGAATGAAAGGATCCCAGATTTTTTTGTACTTTCCTGTATTCCCAGAAAGGGAAAATCGAATCTCCTCCAGATAGAGGCATGAGGCCATATCGTTCATCCAGACTTTGTATGATGGAGGAGAAGCTGACTTCCACTCCCGAAGAATAGTCTTCTTTGCCACAACCAAACCGAAGGCGAGGGCCTGCTGAAATGCTTTGGGAAGCTTTTTTGTATCGTTGGTACAACCCATAATAACCAATGATCCATCTGGTACAAGAGTCTGATTGTATGCATCTCAAAGACTATTAAAAACAAAAGTAGAAGATTTTTAGAAGAAACAAAATCGAACCAAAAAAAGGCGCATATAAACTCAGATCATCATGGACTGACACATTTTATAATGCATTCCTGAAGGAGAATCCATGTTGCACACTTGCATTCCAGTATCAACATGAGAAAAAAAGCCACAAAAGGAAATGTGACTATTTCAATGTAAAGGCAAGATGCACTTTTCATGAGTGTGAAGCCGTTTACTTTTTCACTATGAGAAAAAAAAACAAAGTCTAATGACCAAAATATTGTTATTGTCCGAGTTGTTGAAGTGACAAATAATAGAGTTTTCGTCCAGCAAAGTACCTGCAGAGGGTAAAAATGGCAAAAGCGATAACAAAGGGTGTCAACAATTACCTACAAAATGATGAAAGATACACCAGTGGAAGAACTCAAAGGAGGCAACATTACTCAAAGCCTGAGTAAGGATGTTCTAAAAAGATATATATCCTCTGGAGTGAAGCAAAGTGCTTCATGACGATGTAATGCTGGAACTCATGATAGCCCAAACAGTTCTCTGTGGCAGTCATGCAGGATTTAAAAATGATCTCCAGCATCTGCAAATGGATCCCTTTGGTTTTCATTTATACACTGAAGGTGGAATTAACATTTTGTTGGAGCGTTTAAAAAGACATGACAGTGTCACTCTTCATCTTGACGCTACAGATAGTGTTGTCCAGAAAATTCCAACGTCTTTTTCTTCTGAGACTCTGCAGACGTCAGAGCTGCTGATCTTTGTTCCTTCACTGGAAATGTGTTTGAAAGTCACATCAGGATGTCATGTGATCTGATCCTTGAAGACTCACTTTGTAGCTTCTCTTGGTTCATCTGCTCAATTCTAGAACATCCACATGTTCCAACTTCCAAGTAGCCGTTATGAAAACTACACACACACACAAATACACTCACACACACAAACACAAATACACTCACACACACAAACACAAATTCGCAAACACTCACACACATGCTTCTCTAACACACAAAAATGCGCATGCGTCTCTGAAGACAAAATGCATACACACACGGAAAAATATACACACAAACATAAGAGTTAAACAGGTACTGACACACAAAATCAAGCACACATGCAAAAACACACTCACGAAAACAGCAAACCAGAAAATAAGCGCACACACAAATAAAAAATAACAAACGCATGTATTTACAGATGAAATAATAAACAGAAGTACAAATATACAAAAAAAAACCTGTGCACAAATTCAGACACACAGAGACAAATTAAAAAAGGTGTTCACACACACGTATACACACTCACAGACACACACAGTTTTGTGTTCATGTAATAGTTTGTGTGTTTTCTTCCTGGTGTGTAGACACTAGTAAATGAAGCGTCAGTTGTGATGTCAGAGGTGAAGAATCTTGTCAAACATAGTTGAACTGCTGCTTCATTTCTTGTGTGTTTTGATCTTCAAATAAATGGACAGAAAACGTCCACATGTGTTTGGACTCCAAATGTTCAGTAAAGTCACTTGTCATTGAGGGTCAGTGGAGGCTCAGAAAGAATCCATTTGTGCAGCTGTTATGAAAGGTCAACATCTCTGACCTCTCCTTCTGTTTCCTGATCAACTCATGTCCTAAATATGACTGTATTGCTTTGATCAACTGGTCTTGTGCTGAACAGGTGCACATAAGTTGTGTCCACTTTTGTGTAGAAGAAAAATCCAGAAGAGCTTGTGCCGACAATTCACATGTAGAAACTTGATTCAAAGTTTCCTGCTGAGTCGGCTGAATGTGTTTGTGGAGGTTTGCTCTCTGACCTGCTTCTCTCAAGTCAAACTTCATCAGGTTACACAACCATGAGACGCCGATCTCACGCCACACCTGTGCCGCCATCTTAGATCCCGCCAGAGCTCAAATGTGCAACACTGACGACACATTTGGACAGGTGTGGTGAGACGCCCAGTGTGGATGTTTGACTCCGCCCCCCGAGCACCTGCACCAGTCAGGTGTGCCTCTATGAGACTTGTGTGTCACGCCCTCACTGCACTCAACTGCTTTCTGTTTGCAGCGTGGAAGAGGACACCACAACAATCCACCTAGATCGCCCCCTAGCTGTGAGTCGCTCACCTAAGTCAGAATGTTAATAATTGAATAAATGTTTTCATTTTAACATCAAATACAAATCTTGTTAAAATGTGTTTCCCCTTCAATTAAAATATATTGTTTAATGTTTACAATTGCTTGTAAGGCATAATAAAATAACCTGATATAGTTGTTTTAATGTCATGGCAATGATCACAATTTAGATTAATTTAGTTTTTTATTCTACATTTCGTGCGTCAACAGTCACAGTATTTAATTCGACCTCATTATAAATTGTCCACCGCTGGTCAAGATGTGTTTTTTTATTTGCTCTGATATGGATGTGTTACGTTACAAGTCATTTACAAACGTGAGTTCATCATCATGCAGGTCCAAACCAAGACAACTGTGATACAAGATACTTTTAATCTGGTCCTGGTGACGACTGAGCAAATGCTTTAGTTCCACAATTCAGACAGAAAACATTCTCAGGCACACGTTTCACCAGAATCACAGGAAATAGAATAGATCGTCAACAGGAAGTCCTACTCGTTCTCAGTCACATGTTCATAGTTGGATTCACGACAAGTCAGATAAAGCGTTTAGAGATGGTGAACGTTCCTTCTCCAGTGTGTGTGTGATGTTTCTCTGAGCCGGCTGCAGAGTTTCCTTCCACAAATGTCAGAGGCCGACAAGAGACTGGAGCAGCAGATGGAAGAGTCTCCTGACGGACGTTTGGACATCAGTGTGTGGACGATGCAAATAGAATCCGGAGATTTTATTCCAACATCTGGAAGCTATTGAGAAAAAAGACTAATATTTACATGTTAATATTTATTTAAAATGTTTTGAGAGGTGCATAGTAAAAACTATGATTAAATATTAAGAATATATGTATATTTAGTTCTATGATTTCAGGCTGATTTTGAGTGAATTGACAAAATCGATTGGAGGCCTTTGGAAAATAAATGGTAAATGTACATATAAAAATTAAATTAAATTAAGATGTGAAAGAGGAAATCATCAGGTGTATGTCATGCAGATGTTTGTTTATTCTTAAAATGTATTCATCAAGAACTTTTACACATGGTGAAGGCCTTACATTTTCCTCCCACAGTCCAAAAACATACAGAGGTTGATTGAGAATTTTGGGAAATTGACATTTATTAAAAACGATCTATATGAGAACAATGCACCAGCAGATATCTGGAGGCATGACCAGCGAGACATCAGTACTAAATTCAGGTAAAACCATATTATTATAATTTTTTTCTAATCTAAGGTAAGGTAAGGTAAAACTTTATTGATCCCTCAGGAGGTCTCCTTCGGGAAATTGTTTAAATGATCCAGCTTGTATTTTTAATCTTTTCAGTTTTAAACCAGCATTTTGCTAGCTATGTCATATTTTATTGCATGCATTGCTGAATATTTTGACACTCTTTTCATAATTAAAAATGTAAAACATAAACTAAAAATATAAATTCGGAAATAAATGATTTGATTAATTTAATGTCAATCTTATATATTTGTGTCACTTCTTGAAATTTTCTTTTTTTTATTCTAGGTAAAGACAAAATTCAAGAAAAAAAAGGCAAAAATAAAGGTTGTTTATAAAAAGGCTGAATATATATATATCTGTCCTACGAAACCAAAAAACCATAGCACAGGTAGAGACAGATCAATGCTGGGCTATGATCAACAGTGACCTTATATCATTCAACAAATAAAATGTTTCTTCCTACCTTGAAAGAGCATACAGAGTTGGAATGGGCCAAAGTGAAGACATTCCAACATTTACAGTCCTTCATCTTTGCTGTGCCCACATTTTGAAGGCTGTACTGCAAACACTGGTGAAGAAAACCAATAATAAAACCATACGAGAACATGTATTCTACACCTTTGCTCACCTGATAAATTGCAGCAACATAAGGGTTGCTGTGGAGGTGTTCTATCACATGTTTGTGATTTTTTTTTTTTTAACTTGTTTATTGTCAATTCACATCAATCATAGATGACATATCCATAATATGTAGTATACATACAACAGGGTACTTCTATTCAAGTCACCCATCAGGTAGATACAAGAAACACAGCAATAAAAAGGCAAATCAAAAAGAAAAAACAATACCAAAAATAAAATAAAACAAACAAACAAACAAAAAAAAACCCGAAAACAACAACAACCTTTACCTTGAGACAAATTAAGCTAGAGTTAAACATTCAGTTCGACAGTTTCTGTATTCAGATGATGCATCTCAATATACTTTTACCTCTTTAGAATTGAAGCAAAAGAAAGGGTGAGGTGGAAAAGAAGTAAAACAAATCCACAAAAACAAATCACAATTGTATTACAATGCTATTACAACAGTAATTGCTCACCAACCAACCAGTTCTTGACCGTATTATTGAGTGACAGCGGACCATCTTTTTTCAAACAAAGGGACTTTAAGTTTCAGTTGGGCAGTCAATTTTTTCCATCTGTTAAACATGCTTTAGCTTCTGTTTCCATTGATCCAATGTTGGCGGGTTTATTTTCATCCAGTGAATTGTGATCATTTTTCTTGCAGTTAACAACAGTATATGTAGTAAATAAAGTTGGCATTTGGTATACAAGTCTTCTTCTGATACATCTAGAAGATACATTAGAGGATCCAGAGGAATGTCTTTTGCCATGATAGTCTTGATCTCGCCCCCAATATTTTTCCAAAATGTCTGTATGTTTGGACAGTTTCAGAATATGTGAGAGTGATCACCAACCATTCCACACTTCCTCCAACACATATCATTGGCGCCATCTTTAAACTTACACTAACGGAGTTCGAAAGAACCTCACATTTTTTTTCCAATCAAATTCTTTCCATATTTGGCTTCCGATTCCGATTCCAGCCTGCCACCCTATTTTCCCAAATGTCGTTTCCAAATTACTATTCAATTCAAGTTCTCATTGCTCTTTAATGTGAAGAGTGTTATCTATTGTATCATTCAGTAGTATTTTATAGATCTGAGATACAAGTTTCTTTAGTGGTACAACATGTTTGATTACCAGAGAAAAGAAATTGTCAATACTCGTCATTTCCCTCATGATATTCCTCTTTATGTTTTGTAATATAATTTCTTATCTGCAAGTAACGGAAAAAGTCACAGTTTTGTGAATTTTGTTTGTTCTTTAGCTGTTCGAAGGATTTTAAATAATTTCCTTCATAAAGTTGCTCAATTATTTTCAATCCTTTTTCTGCCCATTTTCCGAAAGTTTCATCATTGATGGATGGTGAAAATTCTATATTATCAACTATTAGCATAGCTCTAGTTAGTCCCATGACTCCGCTCACCAGTTTTTGAACTGCTTTCCAAATCTTTATTGTATATTTGACCCACACATTGTCTAGTTTAAGTTTCTTTTGGGTCTGTTGGCTCAAAAAAGGGAGAATTGATAAAGACACCTGGGGTATTGAGTTTTGTTCGATCAACACCGTTCGTCTATTTCAGGGTCTTTAACCACCCAGGCCACCAAGGCTCTAAGCTGCGCTGCCCAGTAATAAAGTTTTAGATCGGTTAGGCCAAGTAAGTAAGTAAGTAGGTAAGTAAGTAATATCCTCCTTTATCGTTTGTTGACATGAATATTTTTAATCTGATTTTTGGTCTTTTGTTTTGCCAGATAAATTGTTATACGAGTTTGTTGATGAAATTAAAGGTGGTGCTTGGGACATTGATTGGGAGAGATGGAAATAAGAACAGGAATCGAGGGAGAATGTTCATTCTTATGGTCTTGATTCTGCCAAACAATAACAACGGTAGCATGTTCCATCTGTTAATGTCCTTCTTTATTTCCTTTATTAAAGTGTCATAGCTAGAAGAGAATAGTTGTGAAAATCTCTGAGATAGATTAACTCCAAGATATTTGAAACCATTTCCAGGCTGTTTAAATGAAACTATGTTATCAAGTTGTGTTGGCCATTCACCCTTAATCATCATCACTTCAGACTTTGTCATATTAATCTTATATCCTGAGACGGAGCTGTATTGGTCTAGATTTTGTAATAATGCAGGGATTGATGTAATCGGTTCCTCTAGAAATAATAATATATCATCTGCGAAAATTGCAAGTTTCTGTTCTTTGTTTCCGTTATCCAACATTCCTTTTATAGTGGGGTAACATCTGATTAGCTCAGCCAATGGTTCGATGCTGATGGCGAATAATGTTGGAGAATCTCCCTGACCTGTACCACGGTTCAAGGGGAAGAACTTGGAGCAATGCCCATTAACCCTAACTCTTGATTTAGGATTTTTGTAGAAAACTTGAATCTATTTTCTGAATGTTTCATTGAAGCCCATATGCTTTAAGGTATGTTGGAGAAAAACCCAGTCAAACCTGTCGAAGGCCTTTTCTGCGTCTAAGCTAAGGAACATTGACGTAGTTTCTCTTTTGTATAAGGTTGACTGCAAGTTAAGAGCTTTTCTGTAGTTGTCAGTACCTTGTCTGTTTTTAATAAAACCTGTCTGATCTGCCTTTATGAATTTATGAATATAGTTCGGTATCCTGTTTGATATAATAGATGTCAGAATTTTAAGATCAACACAGAGGAGGTCGATATGAGGCACATAAAGTTGGGTCTTTATTTTCTTGTAAATTACGCTTAATAATGCCTCTGACCATGAACCTGGTGGATCTTCCTTAGTCAAGGCATAGTTATAGATTCGGCATAGAACTGGACATAACTCACTGATAAATGTTTTATAGTATTCGGCAGCGATGCCACCAGTACCTGGTGCTTTGTTGTTTTCAATTTTAAGAATGGTGTTTTAGATTTCATCTTCTTTTATGGGTGAGAGGATCATATCAGCCTCCCCTGTTTACAAACTGTTTAGTGTCACTGATTCAAAAAAGGATTCAATATTTTGTATTTTGTCGGGTTCTTCATGCTCTTTGTATAATGTGTCATAGTAAGAAGCAAATGCATCTGCAATTTCTTTAGGTTGTAATAGTATCTGATTATTTTTAGGACCTTTAATTTTGTGCACAACTCTACTGGCCTGAGCTTTACGTAACTGGTAGGCCAGCAGGCGGCCTGCTCTGTTACCCATCTCATAGTATTTTCTACTTGCAAATCGAAGTGCCCCTTCTGCTTTATATGTCAAGAGATTATCTCATTTCTGTCGGCTTTCCTTTAGTAAATCAAAAGTAATCCGATTTTTTGATCTTTGATATTCAATCTCTTTTTCTGATTTCTTTCTCTAATTGCAATTGTTCATTTAGCTTCTCATTCTTTTTTCTAGATGAGATGGCAATAATATTGCCCCTCATTACTGCTTAAGCGCCATCCCATAGTGTAGATAGTGACACCATATCATTGTCATTAATAGTAAAGTATTCAGAGAGTTGTTGGGAAATGTCGTTTCTGATAGTTTTGTCGTTAAGTAATGACAGATTTAATCTCCAATATTTTTGTTCCATCACTTTGCCCTATTTGGAAATTTAGTGTGACTGGGGCGTGATCAGATATGGTTATGGCTTCTATAGTGCATTCAACAGCTCTATACGTGTCAGAGCTTGAAATAAGAAACATATTGAGTCCTGCGGGAAGTCGGTCCGAGTTCTGTCTCAAAACACCATTGAAATCACTTCCAATTAAAATAATTCCTTCTGCATGTTTAGCTAGTAATAATGAAATATTTTTATAGAAGTCTGCAGCGTCCTCATTTGGGCCATATATGTTAACAAGTGTTATTTTTATGCCGCTTATGAATCTGATGACCATCACATATCTCCCCTGTTCATCTTCTATTGTAGTTTTATGTTTGAAGTATGCCAGTTTGCCTATAAGAATGGCAACTCCTCTCTTTTTACCATGTTTAAAGGAAGCACTAAATACCTGATCAACCCATTCTCTTTTCAATGTTTTATGTTCATTTGTGTCTAAATGAGTCTCCTGGATCATTGCTATAGAACAGTGGATTTGTTTATGTTGAATTAATATATTTTTCCGCATTATAGGATTATTTATACCTTTTACATTGTAAGTCACAAACTTAAACTTGTCCATAAGTTAGTGAATAAGTAAACTCGTCATTACCTTCCTCTCAAAAAACATTTCCCGAAATCTTCCATCGTTGAACTCGAACAAAAACCCAAGATAATAATGAAGTTTCAACACGGTCTCAAGGTAGAACAAAACACATACAAAAACTATATACAGAAGAATCAAAAATAACTTCCACATACCCGACTCCCGGGGTTCACACACCAGTGTGAGTCTGCAGCTGTTGTCAGGCGAACTAAACAGTCGCATGAGGAAAGAACTCGCTTTCAGAGCCGTCATTAAGCTCCGTCAAAAGTGAAGAAAAAGATATATATATATATATATATATATACATATATATATATATATATTTTTTATATATATATATATATTTTTTCTCACCGTTCTCCGATGACATCTTGAGCTGTGCGGGGTAGATCCACGTGGCTGTGATGTTCTTGAGCTTCAGCTGTTTGATCACCGCTCGCACCTGAGCTCGCCTTCGCTGCACCTCCGGCGAATAATCGTGGTCAAAGAAGATCGGCTTGTTGTCGTACAAGACTCGTCTTTGACTCAAAGCATGTTTAATGACAACTTCTTTGGTAGAGAAGTACAGAAACCTCACCTCTATCGATCTGGGTGCAGTGTCAGGGTCGCTCGGCTTGGCACATGTCGCTCGATGCGCTCTCTCCATTTGAAAGTTAATGGTGGTAGTTGATGGATGGTCAACTTCAGCATTTGTTGCAGACAACTTTTCATGTTGTCACCCTCAGCCCCTTCTGGAACTTGATATATCCGCAGATTGTTGCGTCAGGCTAGCTTCACGTTGCAGAAGATAACGAAGGGTTCGTCCGTCTAGCTTCTGTGTCCAATTTGTCTTGTCGACTCGTTCCCTTTCCTGTGGATGAGGTTGCCATGTTGTCCTAGTCTTTTTTGCCGAGTAAATTCAGTTTAGTTAGGACCTTTTCTTAGTTTTAAGGACGGAGCTGAACTTCTACGCTGTTGTCTGTGTCATGGCGTCACCCAGTAGCGGTTTTAGGTACGGGCGAACAGGGCAGCCGCCCGGGGCGGCATTTTTTCATGACATACGGGGGGCGGCACGAGCGCTTGATAACAAAAATTTAAATGCGCCTCTGCAACACGGTTTTGTACGAGGCGATCTGGCGCCCCCTGCAGCAGCTGCTCGCTGACAAGGTGCAGCTGTGAGTGAGAGAAGAAAGGAGGGGGGGCGCGGGGGACACTTCACCTCTGGGTCTCTCCAAATGATCGGACGTGGGGGGGGGGGGGTAATATAAAATCAGTCACAGGATGAATTTCTTCCATATAACGCATGTTTCATTCATAATATTATATATACATGTTTATAATTCCTGCACGTTTTCTTTTTTATGAATTGGTCGAAAATAAGTAATAAAAAAGGATTAAGTTGTCACCAAGGTGAAATGGTTTGGTCTTGATTTCTGAACGTGAGTGACAGCGTTGGGGGATGGGGTCTCTGATAATTGTTGAGTGCCAAATAAACAGAGAGAGATGGACAGAAAAAGGTCAAAGCCATCAGGTGCACAATTTAGGAAAAAAAGAAAAGAAGAAGAGGAGAAACGAGCCAAAGATAAAGGTATGCTATGTTTTCTCTATCAAGGTAATGAATGAAGGGCTAATTAATGGTAAAGGTTATATTTGTTTGTTTGCCTTCTTGTTATGATGCTGGCTATGCTTATATACCAGTAATTGAAATCTGTAGATATGCCCAAATATGCACAAATAGCTAATTTGGAAATTCCGCCTAGAAATGACTCTACTTAAATCTCAATAGTTTTGATGTGCTTACTTTATTAGTATCAATATTGAAACATGTAATGTTTAGATGTTGTTGCATGGCAGGGCAGAGGGATTGGGCTAGCCTTGCATAATTACAAAGGGATATTCACTCTGAAAATGCAAAGTTTTGTTAAGAGTAAGGAAATTTGTTTATTTTTGATGTCTTTATTTACTCATAGCCAACAGCATATACGCTGATGCTAATTTTTTAAGAGTTACATATTGTAGTCTACGGTCTTTTAATGTCAGTTTCAATTGCAAATTCAGGGGCACTATTAAAATACTTTGGTGCATCCTCAGCCGATGGTCAGGATGAGACACCCACCTCCCCTGAAGACCTGCCATCTACCCCATCTGCCTCTTCTGCAATGGTCTTCACCTGTCAGGGTGGGCTACCATCAGCATCGTCAGTTCCAAAAAATTCAGATATTGACGATGAAGACATTGTTGCTCCAACTTCTACCCAGCATGAGCCTTCAGGTGAGTTTTTGTATGTTTGTGTGTGTGTGTTTGTATAGAGGGAGTAGGCCTAGGCTACAAGACAACTGGGCAACCGCAATTTATTGTCACTTTAATATTTCTGATAATTTCTGAGTAGGCCTATGTGTTATGTTCTACTGCTATTTACTTTGAGTTATGTGTTGATAGTATCCTTCTATCAATTTGTTGATAGAAATGCCTGGAGTTGGATCCCCACTCAGCCCCACTGAGGATGAGCCTCTGTCAACAGACCCTGCTAACTGGCCCTCACCACTGACCGATAGGATTCGGACTCAGCTGGTTCGAAGAGGACCAAGTCAGGTGCCACAGGACTTTGTTTTTCCCAGAAATGAGAGTGATGGAAGGAGTTGCCATCACCAATATTTTAAGAAAATATTAGTAAGTGGGGAAAAGATGGCAAGAACTTGGTTGATTTATTCCATGGGTAACAACAGCCTCTTTTGCTTCTGCTGCAAATTGCTTTCCCAGAAGAAAATTAATTCAACAAGTTCAGGAATGGCCAATTGGAAACATGCAAGCACTTACCTCATATCTCATGAAAACAGTCCAGAACACCTAAATTGCATGAAAGCATGGAATGAACTGGCAGTCAGGCTAAGAAGTGGGGAATCCATTGATAAGATGGAGATGACACTTCTGGAGGCTGAGAGGGTTAGATGGAGAGCAGTGCTGACACGTCTCACTGCTATTGTGCAGTCACTGGCAGTTTCGAAATTTGGCTCTCAGGGGACACACAGAAACACTGTTCGCCCCATCAAATGGGAATTTTCTAAAAGAGGCTGAACTTATGGCCAGGTTTGATCCCATAATGAAAGATCACCTCAGCCGTGTTCAAAGAGGAACGGCAAGTCACAATAGCTACCTGGGCCATCACGTGCAGAACGAACTAATTGATTTGTTGAGCAGCAAAAATCATATGCGCCTTGGTGGATGACATCAAGCGGGCAAAGTTTTTTTCAATAATTCTGGACTGCACCCAGGATGTAAGCCACACAGAACAGTTGTCTGTGATCATAAGAGTGGTGTCACTGATGGATAAGCCCCACATCAGGGAACATTTTATGGGATTTTTGGAGGCTGAGGAGTCCACAGGCCAGCACTTGGCATCAATGATCTTATTGAGACTTGAGGAGTTGGGAATTCCTTTTGAAGACTGCCGAGGTCAGTCATATGACAACGGGGCAAACATGAAAGGAAAAAATAAGAGGGTTCAATCCCGACTCTTAAAAAAGAATCCCCGAGCTCTGTTTGTGCCATGTGGGGCGCATACATTGAATTTAGTTGTGTGTGATGCTGCTAAGGGCTCTGTTAATGCTATGAGCTACTTTGGTGTTCTGCAAAAGCTTTACACTTTATTTTCAGCCTCCACCCAAAGACGGGCCATATTGAAGAATCATGTGGACATTACCTTAAAGATGTGGACGGAAACAAGGTGGGAGAGCAAGGTCAAGAGCGTTGAACCCATGAGGTACCAGGGGGCTGCTGTGAGAGAGGCATTGATTGAGGTGAGGGACAAGACCAAAGACCTTGCTATAAGGGCTGAGGCCCAGTCTTTGTCTGAGGAGGTGGGGTCATACCGCTTCAGCATCTGCACGGTTGTTTGGCATGACATCCTATCGGCAATACAGCACGTCAGCAAACTCATGCAATCTCCTAATATGCATGTGGACCTAGCTGTGAGTCTTTTGAAGAAGACTGAGCAAAACCTCCAGAACTACAGGGCAAGTGGTTTTGTGACAGCACAGATGGCAGCCAAATACATTTGTGAAGAAATGAACATGGAAGCTGTTTTAAAACCAAAAAGGTTGAGGTCCACAAAGTGCCACTTCTCTTATGAATCCCACGATGAGCCTTTCAGTGATGCACTAAGAAAGTTGGAGGTTGAATTTTTCAATGTTGTTTCTGATGCAGCCACGTCAGCCATCAAGGGGAGGTTTTCCACACTGGAAATTGTGCAAAACAAATTTGGGGTTTTGACAAATTTCCCAAATCTTGCAGATAAGGAGCTACAAGTTCAATGCGAGGCACTGGGCACCACTCTGCACTTTAAAGGGCACTTTGATTTGGACAGTAGAATGCTCGTCCAGGAAATCAAGAACTTCCCTAAATTGCCATCAACAACAATGAGCCTTCTTGATCTTATCACTTTCTTGCACGATAAGGATCTATCAGAGATCTATCCCAACTTTAGGACTGCTCTCAGGATAGCACTTACTCTGCCAGTCACTGTAGCTCAAGCAGAGAGAAGCTTTTCAAAGTTGAAGTTGATTAAGTCATACCTGAGGTCAACCATGTCTCAGGAACGTCTCACTAGCCTTGCTGTTATCAGCATCAATCACACAGTAGGGGAGCAGACCTCCTATGATGACATCATTGATGATTTTGCATCAGGGAAGGCCAGAAAGGTCAACTTTTAGCATGCGTGTTCTGGTCTCATTGTAACAGTATAATATATATATATATTTTTTTTGAGTGTGTTATTTGTGTGATGAAGGATTTGTGCTATTAAGAATATTGTTCCTATATTTTATTTGTATATTATTTTGTATATTATTTTTTTTTTCATACATCTGATCTATTTTGCAATATTTATGTATATAGAATACATTCAGAAAGTTTATACTGTTTTGTGTAATAAAACACATCGTTACTGTAAGATATTGTGGCATGTCTGATATCTGTCTATGTAAAAACACATAGAAATGGTTTATACAGGGGCTTCCGGGTGAACACCGATGTGGTGGCAGCGTGGTGAAGAGGCTCTCAATTGAACCGGATAAATTTACGAAATAACCCCCCACAAACGGAGAAATTTCAAAAGATTTTACATTTTAAACAAAGGGGGCAAGAATTCTTCCGTGATTTGGACCCGAAAGACGTGTCTCGAAGGACAACGAAAACACCTGTAGCGGCGCAGACAACGAAGCTAGGAGCCAACATGGCCGACACGGATCTCATCCTGCAAGAATTGAGAGAGTTCCGACAGGAAAGTAAAACTCAATTTCAGTCATTAAAAGAAGAGATGTCGAAGCTAAATACAAGGATGGAAGAGGCAGAGGGACGGATTGTGACGGCAGAGGAAAGGCTTCAGAACATCGAGGAAGTTGCTACAGAGATGCTAAAGCTACACGCGAGAGTCGAGGAGAAGATGGTGGACTTGGAAAGCCGATCAAGAAGAGAAAATATACGGATCTATGGCGTTCCGGAGGGGGCTGAGGAGTCATCCTCCATGATAACTTTTGTGGAGAACTTGCTTCGTGACGGACTTGGGATGACAGAGAGTGGAGCGGAGCTGAGGATGGAGAGAGCGCACCTCCACTGTGAGTTTCACTACGAAAGAATCGATTCTTCGCAAGGTGTGGCAGAGCAGAGGATTCTCCTGGAAATCTAACCAAATAAACTTGGACGCGCGGCGGCGGCAGCAGGAGAGGAACACGCGTCACACTTCCACGTCAGGATCAGAGCTACAAGGAGAAACTGCGCGCTTTCAGAAGATCCTCACCTGCTCCGCCCATCAACTAACTCTCCACTCAGCGGTTTGTGACACGAATATTATTATTATTCATTCAGAACTAAGATCAGCGGAAGGAAAACGCAGAATTGAAAAGGTTCGTTTGAGACTCTTGCTTTAAGTCATGTTGCAGTCACACGTAAGGACCCCCCCTGCGGATTCGGATGGGGGGGTTTTACCTTCAAGCCACCTCATGTGGCTGAACAGGGTCAGTTCCTGAGACCCCTCCTTTGGGAGTCACTCAAATGGTTTATTAAGTTGAATGTAATATTGAGTTTATTTGTTTTTTCTGGCTTTGTTTATTCGTTTTTGAGGGGGGGAGGGAACATACCAGTTTTGTGAAATTGTTGGAAAAGGACACCAGTAATGGATAAAAGATCAATAAATATTGTGTCACTTAATATTAACGGCGTATTTAACCCAGTTAAGAGGGCTAAGATATTGTCAAAACTTAAGAAAGATAAAATTCACATTGCTTTCTTACAAGAAACACATCTTGATGACATAGAACATGGTAAACTGAATAAATCAGGATTTAAACACGTCTATTTTGCTTCTCATAGTTCAGGAAGAAGGAGGGGAGTGGCAATCCTCATAAATAATGCAGTAAATTACCAGCACATTTCAGAGTATAAAGATAATGAAGGTAGATTTATAATAATTACAGGTAAAGTTGAAGATGAATTGGTGAGTTTCTTTAACGTGTATGTTCCACCTGGGAGCGACTGGTTCTTCTATAACCGTTTACTTGAAATAATGACAACAAAAAGCCAAGGGATGTTGATTTGTGGGGGCGACTTCAATATTCGACTTAACCCCAAAATGGATTCCTCTAATGGCAAGTCAGACACAAGAAACATCAACAAAAAGTTCAACAATATTATGGAAGAAGTGGGAATTATTGATACTTGGAGAGAGTTGAACTCAAAAAACCGAGAATATACGCATTACTCAGCAGCTCATAATGTTTACTCTCGCATTGACTATTTCTTCATGTTTAAAACGGATCTGCAAAAGGGTAAATAACTGTGAAATAGGCCCCAGTAGTGTTTCCGACCACGGTCCTGTCTACATGACGGTTTGTCTGGTAGAAAGCGTAGATCTACAGTCTGGAGACTAAATTCAAACATTCTAAATAGCCACGCTATTAGAGATAAGCTGAAAGCTGAAATTGAAGACTATTTAGAATTAAATGATAACAAGGAAGTATCACCACCTATATTATGGGATGCTCTAAAGGCTGTGTTGAGGGGTAAAATAATTTCTATCTCTTCATATGAGAAGAAACTTAGACAACAAGAACTTATGGAATTAGAAGACAAACTGAGGACAACTCAAATGAAACACTCCCAGTCCTTAGATGATGACACTATATTGAAAGTCCATAAACTAAGAAAAGAAATAGATTAAATAAATACACAGGAAATACAAAAAAAACTACTTTTCACCAAGCAAAAATACTACGAGGCTGGTGAAAAATCTATGAGGCTCCTGTCCTACAAATTGAGAAAACAGCAAGCTGACCGGTCTATACACAAAATCAGAGACCCCACAACTAAAAAAGTGGAAACTAATCAACAAAACATTCAGAAATATTTCTTAAAATTTTATGAAAAGCTCTATTCTCAACCTCAAACAGCTAATGTCCACCAGATTGACAAATTCTTATCCCAAATAGAGCTTCCAAAGGTTAACAATGAACAAAACGAAAAATTAACATCAAAAATCACAGAAGATGAACTTCGATCAGCAATTAAAAGATTAAAAGGAGGGAAATCCCCCGGGACAGATGGATTTACCTCCGAGTGGTGCAAAATAATGCAAGATCAACTAATTACTACACTCCTGAACATTTAACTGGGTTTTAGAACATAAAGTTGTACCTCCCTCATGGAGCGAGGCGATCATATCTGTCATTCCCAAAGAAGGGAAAGATAATATGGAATGTGGGAATTATCGTCCAGTGAGCGTTTTGAACATGGATTATAAACTGTTCACCTCCATACTTACAAGAAGAATTGAACCAATCTTACCTAAATTAATTCATGAGGATCAGACAGACTTTGTTCTAAATAGACAAACTCAAGATAGCATCAGGAGAGCATTACACATTATTAGACAAGCTGGGAATCAAAACTTGGAAACGCTGTTACTGAGTCTGGACGCAGAAAAGGCGTTCGACTCGGTAAGTTGGTCATTTTTATATAAAGTTTTATCAAAATTTGGAGTTCATGAAACTATAATTGATACTTTTGCAGCATTGTACAAAAAACAAACGGCTAGAATTAAAAATAATGGATATTTAACAAAATCATTTGTTCTGGAGAGAGGAACAAGACGGGGGTGTTGTGCGTCACCACTATTGTTTGCCATTTCCATAGAACCTCTGGGTCAATGGATTAGGCAGAGGGCAGAAATCCAAGGGGTCATGATGTCCACGGGGGAGCAAAAGCTTGCGTTGTTTGCTGATGATTTACTGTTGACCATAACACAACCTACTCAGACACTCCCCAAAGTGATGGAGATAATACGGTCTATTATCAGGCTACAAAATTAATATTGATAAAACCCAAGTTCTAGCACTGAACTATGACCCACCATCAAACATCAGGACTATGTATAACTGGAAATGGGATGCAAAACTCATCAAATATTTAGGGGTGTCACTATCTAGAGACTTGCTGAGACTGTATGACATCAGTTATGGACCTTTGAGTGAAAGAATTAAGTTGGATTTACAAAGATGGGCAACTATACCGTATTTTAATCTTCACTCAAGGATAGACTCCATCAGAATGAATATTCTGCCACGAATACTATATCTTTTTCAATGTCTCCCGGTCAAAATTCCACCAAAACAATTTATAGAATGGGACAGATTAATTTCAAGATTTGTGTGGGAAGGGAAAAAACCCAGGGTCAGATATAAAACACTGCAATTAAGTAAAGAGAAGGGAGGTATGGGCCTGCCCTGCCTTCAACATTATTACCATGCAGCACAATCTGTCTCTGTTCAAGATCTTAGACTGCAGGTTGGAAGAACTTGGAAGGTTCTAGCGTAAATGGTGTTCCATTGATTGCTGTCATGGCAGACAAGAAGCTGCAGGATGAAGTGAAGGTTGAAGATGATACTTTTACAAGCATTTTTCCAAAATCTTGGCAGAAATTGGTTAAATCATGCCACCTAGGGGATTCCCGGAGGATCTTGAGGTGGTCTGCTTTTGACTCTGATTTTGTGCCCAATAAAAGGGACGGGATTTATTCACAAAATGGAATTTTCAGAGTTTTGAAAACCTTCAGAAAAAACATGGTTTAGAAAAAGAGGATTTTTACAGATACTTACAAGTCAGAAATTATTTTAATCAAAATTTGAAAAAGCATTGATGCATGTGAAAAAGGATTACTAGAGATTTTCATTTCATTATTGGAGGCAAATAATAGCAATAAAATAGTATCTAAATTGTACAAAGGAATTCGACAATCTAAACAAGAGAACACAGGATATATAAGGCAGCGATGGGAAAAAGATGGAAATATATATCAATCACAAATGAGAGCTGGGAAAAAAATGGTCATCTACAATGGTTCTCAACAAGATCAAACACATGGCGGGAGTTCCAACTTCCAAGTAGCCGTTATGAAAACTACACACACACACAAATACACTCACACACACAAACACTCACACATATGCTACACTTTCACAAAAATAAATACACACACACAATCACACACAAACACTCACACACATGCTTCATCATCACACAAGGATGCACACACATGCATCCCTGACACAAAAATGCACTCATACACAACTGCATACACACACACATGTGCTTCACTGCTACACAGAAATGCACACACATAAATATTTAAACACATGCTTCTCTGGCGCAACACACAATCACTAACACACAATAACTAACTCAAACACACGCATGCGTCTCTGTAGACAAAATGCATACACACACGGAAAAATATACACACAAACATAAGTGTAAATCAGACACACAAAATCAAGCACATATGCAAAAACACACTCACGAAAAAAGCAAACCAGAAAATAAGCGCACACACAAATCAAAACAAACAAATGTTTTTACACATAAAACAGAAGTACAAATATACAAAAACAAAAACATGCACAAACTCAGACACACACAGACAAATTAATAAAGGTGTTCACACACACGTACACACACTCACAGACACACACAGTTTTGTGTTCATGTAATAGTTTGTGTGTTTTCTTCCTGGTGTGTAGACACTAGTTAATGAAGCGTCAGTTGTGATGTCACAGGTGAAGAATCTTGTCAAACATAGTTGAACTGCTGCTTCATTTCTTGTGTGTTTTGATCTTCAAATAAATGGACAGAAAACGTCCACATGTGTTTGGACTCCAAATGTTCAGTAAAGTCACTTGTCATTGAGGGTCAGTGGAGGCTCAGAAAGAATCCATTTGTGCAGCTGTTATGAAAGGTCAACATCTCTGACCTCTCCTTCTGTTTCCTGATCAACTCATGTCCTAAATATGACTGTATTGCTTTGATCAACTGGTCTTGTGCTGAACAGGTGCACATAAGTTGTGTCCACTTTTGTGTAGAAGAAAAATCCAGAAGAGCTTGTGCCGACAATTCACATGTAGAAACTTGATTCAAAGTTTCCTGCTGAGTCGGCTGAATGTGTTTGTGGAGGTTTGCTCTCTGACCTGCTTCTCTCAAGTCAAACTTCATCAGGTTACACAACCATGAGACGCCGATCTCACGCCACACCTGTGCCGCCATCTTAGATCCCGCCAGAGCTCAAATGTGCAACACTGACGACACATTTGGACAGGTGTGGTGAGACGCCCAGTGTGGATGTTTGACTCCGCCCCCCGAGCACCTGCACCAGTCAGGTGTGCCTCTATGAGACTTGTGTGTCACGCCCTCACTGCACTCAACTGCTTTCTGTTTGCAGCGTGGAAGAGGACACCACAACAATCCACCTAGATCGCCCCCTAGCTGTGAGTCGCTCACCTAAGTCAGAATGTTAATAATTGAATAAATGTTTTCATTTTAACATCAAATACAAATCTTGTTAAAATGTGTTTCCCCTTCAATTGAAATAAATTGTTTAATGTTTACAATTGCTTGTAATGCATAATCAAATAACCTGATATAGTTGTTTTAATGTCATGGCAATGATCACAATTTAGATTAATTTAGTTTTTTATTCTACATTTCGTGCGTCAACAGTCACAGTATTTAATTCGACCTCATTATAAATTGTCCACCGCTGGTCAAGATGTGTTTTTTTATTTGCTCTGATATGGATGTGTTACGTTACAAGTCATTTACAAACGTGAGTTCATCATCATGCAGGTCCAAACCAAGACAACTGTGATACAAGATACTTTTAATCTGGTCCTGGTGACGACTGAGCAAATGCTTTAGTTCCACAATTCAGACAGAAAACATTCTCAGGCACACGTTTCACCAGAATCACAGGAAATAGAATAGATCGTCAACAGGAAGTCCTACTCGTTCTCAGTCACATGTTCATAGTTGGATTCACGACAAGTCAGATAAAGCGTTTAGAGATGGTGAACGTTCCTTCTCCAGAGTGTGTGTGTGATGTTTCTCTGATCCGGCTGCAGAGTTTCCTTCCACAAATGTCAGAGGCCGACAAGAGACTGGAGCAGCAGATGGAAGAGTCTCCTGACGGACGTTTGGACATCAGTGTGTGGACGATGCAAATAGAATCAGGAGATTTTATCCCAACATCTGGAAGCTATTGAGAAAAAACACTAATATTTACATGTTAATATTTATTTTAAAATGTTTTGAGAGTTGCATAGTAAAAACTATGATTAAATATTAAGAATATATGTATATTTAGTTTCTATGATTTCAGTTTGATTTTGAGTGAATTTACAAAATCGATTGGAGGCCTTTGGAAAATAAATGGTAAATGTACATATAAAGATTAAATTAAATTAAGATGTGAAAGAGGAAATCATCAGGTTTATGTCATGCAGATGTTTGTTTATTCTTAAAATGTATTTATAAAGAAGAACTTTTAAACACACACAGTTTTCAACCAGTATTTCTCTAGCTTTGTCATATTTGATTTCATGCTTTGCTGAATATTATGACGCTCTTTCCAAAATTAAAAATGTATAATATATAATGGATTAAATGTCACAATTTAAATCTAAAAATATCAATTAGGAAAAAAACAATTTCATTAATTTAATGTCAATCTTATATAATTGTGTCACTTCTTAAAAATGTGATTTTATTCTAGACAATTACTAAATTCAAGACAAAAGAACAAAAAGAAAAAGAAAGATTGTTGTTCAGGAAGCTGAAGATGAACAGAGTACGCCAGAGAAGAATGGATCACACATCTTTCAGACATCGAATTTAAAAAAAAAAGCAAAATGAATCTTAAGAAGCGACAAAAGAAGGATGGGATAACGCATGGAAAAAGACAGAAGTCTGGTGAAGACAGAGATGAAGAGGGAAGTTCTATTGAAAACGATGAACAAGATTCTGACAGTTCACATACGGATCAATACATGATGAAAAGAGAGACATGAGACATTGCCAACCATGTCCAAAAAAGTAGAAGATTTTTTTTTTATTTTATATATATATTTTATTTATACAATTTTTATAACAAAGTGCAAACATGTTCAAGAGTACAAAAGAAAACCAGGTTATTAAAGCACAGGAAACAAAGAAAATTAAAATAACAAGAAACAAGAATACACTGTACCGAATAAAGTAGACAAGAGTAGAAATATAAGAGAAAAAATAAATAAAAAATACTAAAAAATAAAAAATAAAATAAAATAAAACAACTGTCAGGCAAAAGCTTAATGATAATAAACACTCTTGTAGTACGTCAAGGGGTTCAAAGGACCTCGGTGTCCAGGAGAAAAGTCCAGCTCAAGGATAACTTATAAATGTCTATGCATCTCTCTTAATGAATTGAATGAAAGGATCCCAGATTTTTTTGTACTTTCCTGCATTCCCAGAAAGGGAAAATCGAATCTCCTCCAGATAGAGGCATGAGGCCATATCGTTCATCCAGACTTTGTATGATGGAGGAGAAGCTGACTTCCACTCCCGAAGAATAGTCTTCTTTGCCACAACCAAACCGAAGGCGAGGGCCTGCTGAAATGCTTTGGGAAGCTTTTTTGTATCGTTGGTACAACCCATAATAACCAATGATCCATCTGGTACAAGAGTCTGATTGTATGCAACACAAAGACTATTAAAAACAAAAGTAGAAGATTTTTTCAAACCAAAACAAGAAGGTTCTGTATTATGCCCTTGTTCTACCTGGTATGGGTAAGGACAGACCAGCCCTACCAGTCACTGAATTTGTGTCCAACACCACTCAAAATTGAAGTCCAAGTATTTCAATCCACCAAAAAAATCCAACCACACCCAAGATTGAGAAGCACAAGACAGCAGAAAAGCTTAATCACAGACACAAAGACGCACAGGTTTGTTTTAGAAGATATATTGAGTATAATATATTGAGTCATGTCAAATAACAGATGGAATTATTATTATTGTGTTTGTTGCCACCAGGTTCAAATCTGATGATCATAAACGTATACAATCAATTATTATTTGTTACATTTTTATCATCTATATTATCTTTATTTGTAGTTATCCTGACTCTGGAAAAAAAAGGGCAGTGAGAGGTATACAGTTGTGAAAATGTGCTTTTAAATATAACTCTTCTCTAAACAGTAGTTATATTATACAGTGTATATATCTATCTGTATATCAGGTTATGGAGGGCCTCCTTCACTCTTTTGCCCTCACATGCAGTGTGATGGACAAAGTGTTTATCATCAACTACTATGCAGCTGTATCCTCCATGGTGAAAGGAAAAATCTGCATCAACAAAAGGTTACGAAAAGTCATTTTTCATGCATGTGTGTGACCTACATTTCTGCCTGACAACACAAACGATTTGTGCTTCTGTCTTACTGTTGAAGAAAACATGCTGTACCTCTAATCCAGGGGTGTCAAACTGGTTTTCACCAGGGGCCACATCATCATAATGGCTCCCCTCAAAGGGCCAGATGTAACTTATAAATGTAACTAAATGTAAGCTAATGTAAAATAAATGTAACTACTTCTTAATGTTAAATGACTTTGAATGTATTACTTGAGAGGGGGCATAACTACTGTAAAACCAACAATTGTGAGCTGCTAACAACAAGTGTGATGTAGCATTTTACAATAAAATAAAAATGGCTGCACACAGCCTTGCATGTGCTACTAAATACATTGCTACACATAAAAATAAGTCAAAACTTACAGCACAAGACTAATAAGTTGCAACTGAAATAAGTCTGACAAGCAACTATTCCTGTTGATGCACATGTGTCATCACACTTGTCATCTCAAGCAGAGAAAAAATAAATCAATTGCAGGAAAATCAGATTGGTGAGTCTTGAGATATGTCCCAACAAGAAAGAAAGTCTCAGTTCACAACCCCTTATTGGTCACGTTTTTAGGTTCCCCAGCTTATATATTGGCTGTCAATTCTTGTTGATGAGTAGATCCTGAACACACCAAGTGGATCCTCTCCACCATCCATTGGTCATGTTCTGAAAATAAGTAAATGTGGCATATTTAGCTCCATACATACAGGCCTTTCTCCTTGAAGCACAAACATGTATTCGCCTTCACACCTTTCTTGAAATAGCCTTCCCTCTGCATCAACTTTTCTCTTCTTGGACATTTTGCGAGGATGTATTTGTATTTCTCAATTCCACCTGTTCGCATTGATTTGGAGACGCTGCAGCAGGGATGCGTCAATCGTGGGAAACATAATACCGGTAGGCATGCATTGTGGGTAAATGTAGGTTTCTTTACAAGCCCGCAGCCAGCAACTTGTGCGACACTTTTTCCTGCTGAAATCGGTCATGTGACAGGGAGCGATTGACAGGCCAGGGACTCTGTGTGTGTGTGTGCGTGCGTGCGTGCGTGCGTGCGTGCGTGTGTGTGTGTGTGTACTGCTCACATCAAAGGCTCGCGGCCGGTTTTCCCAAAGCAGCGGCGCTCATGCGTGGATGACAATCTCGGGTGATGTTGTTGATTGGAGACCGACAGACAGGCTGTATGGCCCATCGCCTCCCGCTTTCATTACAACAGGCTGGGCAATGAGAACCCGACCCTGCAGCGCACCGCCACAGCGCTGCTGCGCCATGGATTGCGTGCCTGCGCTTGTGAAAACCTGACCGAGTCAGAGTCAGAGAAAGGAGGGAAAGCAAGCAGCGCGAATAAAAGAAGGAAAACCATTTTGTCTGTTGTGGGATTGGTTTGTCGGACAATTTTTTTTTTCTTTTTTTTTTTGCTCATTGGTCAATGTAAGGCAGGCGGGCCACATAAAATCACATGGCGGGCCACATTTGGCCCGCGGGCCTTGAGTTTGACACATATGCTCTAAACCAAGTGCCATTTACACATGGAAATGTTTTTTTGGGGATTATTTGTAGACAAACATTTACATTTAATGCAAACACATAGAAATGGTTTATACAATATACAATATATAAGGAAAGTAAAACTGATATCAGTTGGAAAACTATGTGTACATCTTTGAAGCGTTCTGTGAGTCAAGGTTGTCTTCCATATGTGCTTTTTTTTTCAATTTTAGGTGAACTTCAACCACTTCAGAGCAGTTCTGACCTTTGTTTTGATCAACACCAACCACTGGAACTTGCTGGTTTGTATATTAATGATTTAAATATATACATATACATTTATTTATTGTTACTTGAAAAGACACTTTAAGATCAATGGGCCTTGTACGACGGTATATTGCCCATCAAATAACCACAAACAAATGTATAGCTCACTGAAACAAAGGTAATAAACACAGGGTTAGAGAGATAACACACACTAGAGGTTCATATTAGAAGCCATACTGTTGCGCACATTCTTAATTTGGTTGGAAAGCTTTAGAAAGGTTTGAAAAGGTATTTTAGAATTTTAATCAGTAAAACAATAACACGGTTCATGGGGTTTATGGGTATTATAAAGAAGTATATGAAAGGTCCAGCAAAACCTAACATCGTTCCATGGTTAGGTGAGACTAAAATGTATGGTTTTGATTCATGATGATTACTGAGCAATTTTTTTTTCATTTAAACAGGTAAAGTGTGATGAATGTGACCAATATTTTATATGTACATGTGAATATATATATTTTTTTCAATAGCTTCCTGATGTTCGATTGAAATCACTCAAAATCACTTTGAAATCATAAAACTAAATCATATTCTTAATATGTATTCATTGTTTTTACTCTGCACCTCTCAATACAATTTTAAATTAATTTTCATATGTTCACCTTTGTCAAAGTAAAATCATTGACGGTCCCTAATAGACGTTGGAGCGTCAGCTACTCTTTCTTTCAGTGAGCTCTCTTCGGGCAAGTAGCGGACAATGACTCGGTGGTTGCTGGAGCGAATGTCTGTAGAATATCCAACATCAAACTTACTTCACCGTGGTAACAGAAAACACAAACACATGGACACACAACATCAAACTAAACGGGACACTGGAACAAGCCAGAGTTCTGGTGATCAGTGAAGAAAACACTCCTCAATGAGTATTCCTCAGTCAGGGACATGAGGAACTGGACAAATACATAATATAAGGGACGACGACTCATAATCAACACACCACCATGACACAGTCTGGAAGAATCCATTCATCTACATCTGGAGACAATAGGGACATCATTCAAAGGGTCGCTGATAATGAAGAACTGGAACTGAGAACATTTCAATACACGGACCATAACTCACTAAACCTGGAGCATGATATAGACCCGGACCATCATTTCTTCTCCAACATCAACAACAATTGCTGCTATTACACAGACCAGCAGTACAACCAGACCAACTAAACGACAGCAAATGATCAATAATCCATTTCAATAGCAGAAGTCTGTACGCAAACTTTGGCAACATCAAGGAATGTTTAAGTCAATTTAAAAAAACGTTTAATTGCTACATCAGAAACATGGATCAATGCAGACAAAGGAATGGATTTTGAACTTGATGGATATGAATTGAACTGTGTAAAGCGAAAGAACAAGAGCTGAGGAGGAGTGACTGTGTATGTGGATGAACACTGGAATTATAAAGTAGTTGAAAATATGACAACTGTGATTGATAACTTATTGGAGGGTAAAACTAAAAAAATATGTGAAGAAAAAAACATGTTATAATCAGCTGTATATACAGAGCACCAGGCTCTAGTATAGAAGCATTCAAGTGGGGAAATGTTTTCAAAAATCAAAAAGGTTGTTTTCATTTGTGGTGACTTAAATATTGATCTGCTTAATCCAAGTAAGCAAAACAATGACAGACGAATTAATCAATAAAATGCACAGCATGGGTTTACATCCAAAAATCACCAGACCTAGTAGAATCACATCCCATTGTGCCACCTTAATCGATAACATATTCATCAATGATATTGAGAATAATGAGTGAGCGGACTATTAATCAATGACATCAGTGACCACCTACCAGTATTTATAACGTATAACAACAACCACCAGAGAAATCAGAGGAAATATTCAAATACAGACGAGTAAGGACAGAGGAAACCATGAATTCATTAAAGAAGGGTTTACTGGTACAAAATTGGGAGAATGTATATAATGAAAGTGATACTGATGTTGCATATGAAACTTTTTAAACAATATTCACGTCATTATATGATCAAAATTGTCCAATAAAACAATACTAGAGAAAACAAAAAGACAAAGATCGACCATGGTGCACAAAGGGTTTACAAAATGCCTGTGAGAAGAAAAATACATTATATAGAGAATTCATAAAGCAAAGAACTAAGAGGTAGAAAATAAATATTAAAAAAATATAAGAATAAGGTAAGCAATATTATTAGGGTGTGTAGGAAGGAATATTACAGTAGCATATTAAATAGTAACAAAAACAATATTAAAGGAATTTGTGACACATTAAACAGTATAATTAAAAATGCTTCCAAACAACAGAGCTATCCTACATATTTCATTGATGACAACATTAAAAAGGAAAATATGTATAATGTGGTCAACGATTTTAATACATTTTTTGTGAATGTTGGACCAAACCTGGCAGGAAAGATTCCTGATCCATTGTTACCTGAGGATTGAAATGATACATTTATAGTGAGAAATCCCTGTTCAATGTTCCTCACAGCAGTGGACGAAGAAGAAATAATAGATATTGTAAATACATGTCAAACAAAAACATCTACTAATTCAAATGAAATGGATATGAGAATTGTAAAAAAGGTCATTGAGGGGATTTCAGAACCACTAACATACATCTGTAACTTATCATTCCAAACCGGTACATTTCCCAACAAAATGAAAACGGCTAAAGTTGTGTCTCTATATAAAGCTGGGGATAGACACCACTTCACAAATTACACGCCTGTTTCTTTACTTCCACAATTCTACAAAATCCTAGAAAAACTATTCAACATCAGATTCGATCATTTCATCAACAAACATAAATTACTTTCAGACAATATGGATTTAGAGCAAACAGTTCAACATCACTGGCATTAATAGAATCAATTGAGGATCACAAATGCAAAAGATCACAACTATTTGTGAAGTTGGAGGAATATTCATCATCATGCTTGGACATTGCTTGTGGCGTTCCACAGGGGTCAGTATTGTGCCCGAAATAGTTTTTACTTTACATAAATGACATTTGCAAAGTTTAAAAAATATTAAAATTATTTTTATTTGCAGATGACACCAACATTTTTTGAACATGGACTGCTGGGGAAGATCACAACAGAAATGGACAAACTGAAAATGTGGTTTGACAAAAACTAATGATCATAAAACTTGAGTAAAACTAAATTCATGCTATTCAGCAATTGCAATAAAAGTACACAATTACAGATAAAAGTAGATGGAGTGGATATTGAAAGAGTTAATGAAAATAAGTTTCTTGCTGTAATCAGTATGTGTGAATGGTTGAATTTCCCCTCGCGGGACTAATAAGGGATTCTAAAAAAAAAAAAAAAAAAAAAAAAAAATAATAATAATAATAATAATAATTGATGATAAAATAAACTGGAAGTCTGATATAAAACATAAAAAACAAACTCTCAAGAAGCATTTCCGTTCTCAACAAATCACTCCACATTCTTTACTGTTCAATGATTCTACCATATATTCATTACTGTGCAGAGATCTGGAGAAATGGTTACAAATGTACAACACAATCACTATCCATACTGTAGTAAAGAGCCATACGAATAATCCATCATTCCGGTTATAGAGATCACACAAATTCACTATTCTTAAAATCAAAAACCTTCAAATTCACTACAAAACAGCACAAACCATGTTCAAAGCAACAAACAATCAACTGCCTGAAAACATTTTTTAACAGAGATTTTAACTTGAGGGCGGAGTTTGATTTAAAACATCCGTGGGTACGTTCAAGGTTAAAAAGTTTTAGTGTTTCTGTTTGTGGAGTGAGGTTTCCATGTTGTAAATATGTTTAAAAAAAAAGTAACAACAGTTTGCTGTTATTAATTGTGTTGTGAAGAAGTATTAGGTTTAAATAAGCTTATGCTTCAACTACTCCTTTTCAGACATATGGGTTCATATAATTATTGTTTGACTATTATTGTAATATCTTTGTTTCTCTGATCTCATTACTTTTGTTTTATTGTCTGAAGTCTTTTTTCTTATGGACCTACACATGTTTGGAATAAATCATTCATTCATTCATTCATTCATTCATTCATTCATTCATTCATTCATTCATTCATTCATGTCTACTTTACACGGTAGTTACTTGGTAACAGAAGATGCTTGATGTGTCTTTAAATACTTGCTGTCGTAGGTGTCGAAGTGGAGGCAGAGCTGAAAACAGAGCTGAAAGAGCTGCAAAGGATCATGGGGATTATCAACTACCTGGGGAAGTTCATTCCTAATCTGTCCACAGTTGGACAAGCACTGTAAGAACTGTTGACACCGTAGCTGTTGCCCTCAATAGAAAATAGTAGAAAAGAAAAGCAAGACATTAAAATCAAAAGTACACAATTATAAAAATACACTCAAGGAGCAAAACTTCGGCCCAGATTAGCACAACTATGAGCACAATTACAGCTTCACACTTTTTGCAAATGACTACACACAGTAAATTGCAAAACACTACACACTTGTCTACATTAGACACAGTTGCATATCATGATGTCACTTCCTCGCAAATTCCAAAGCAGTGACTTTCAAATGACCTCTCATGACCTATTAGGTTAAACACAACACTCACATGTAACAACACATGATTGTTTCATTGTACACACAACAATCATGTTCATGCACTAAAAAAGGCAGCAGGTGTGTGTGTGTCCATATAGTGATAGTGTCTGTGTGTGTGTGTGTCCATATAGTGATAGTGTCCATGTGTGTGTGTGTTTATATAGTGATAGTGTCCATGTGTGTGTGTGTCTATATAGTGATAGTGTCCATGTGTGTGTGTGTCTATATAGTGATAGTGTCCATGTGTGTGTGTGTCCATATAGTGATAGTGTCCATGTGTGTGTGTGTGTCCATATAGTTATAGTGTCTATGTGTGTGTGTGTCCATATAGTGATAATGTCCATGTGTGTGTGTGTCCATATAGTGATAGTGTCCATGTGTGTGTGTGTCCATATAGTGATAGTGTCCATGTGTGTGTGTGTCCATATAGTGATAGTGTCCATGTGTGTGTGTGTGTCCATATAGTGATAGTGTCCATGTGAGTGTGTGTCTATATAGTGATAGTGTCCATGTGTGTGTGTGTCCATATAGTGATAGTGTCCATGTGTGTGTGTGTCCATATAGTGATAGTGTCCATGTGTGTGTGTGTCCATATAGTGATAGTGTCCATGTGTGTGTGTGTCCATATATAGTGATAGTGTCCATGTGTGTGTGTGTCCATATAGTGATAGTGTCCATGTGAGTGTGTTTCCATATAGTGATAGTGTCCATGTGTGTGTGTGTCCATATAGTGATAGTGTCCATGTGTGTGTGTGTTCATATAGTGATAGTGTCCATGTGTGTGTGTGTCCATATAGTGATAGTGTCCATGTGTGTGTGTGTCCATATAGTGATAGTGTCCATGTGAGTGTGTTTCCATATAGTGATAGTGTCCATGTGTGTGTGTGTCCATATAGTGATAGTGTCCATGTGTGTGTGTGTCCATATAGTGATAGTGTCCATGTGAGTGTGTGTCTATATAGTGATAGTGTCCATGTGTGTGTGTGTCCATATAGTGATAGTGTCCATGTGTGTGTGTGTCCATATAGTGATAGTGTCCATGTGTGTGTGTGTCCATATATAGTGATAGTGTCCATGTGTGTGTGTGTCCATATAGTGATAGTGTCCATGTGAGTGTGTTTCCATATAGTGATAGTGTCCATGTGTGTGTGTGTCCATATAGTGATAGTGTCCATGTGTGTGTGTGTTCATATAGTGATAGTGTCCATGTGTGTGTGTGTCCATATAGTGATAGTGTCCATGTGTGTGTGTGTCCATATAGTGATAGTGTCCATGTGAGTGTGTTTCCATATAGTGATAGTGTCCATGTGTGTGTGTGTCCATATAGTGATAGTGTCCATGTGTGTGTGTGTGTTCATATAGTGATAGTGTCCATGTGTGTGTGTGTCCATATAGTGATAGTGTCCATGTGTGTGTGTGTCCATATAGTGATAGTGTCCATGTGTGTGTGTGTTCATATAGTGATAGTGTCCATGTGAGTGTGTTTCCATATAGTGATAGTGTCCATGTGTGTGTGTGTCCATATAGTGATAGTGTCCATGTGTGTGTGTGTCCATATAGTGATAGTGTCCATGTGTGTGTGTGTCCATATAGTGATAGTGTCCATGTGTGTGTGTGTGTCCATATAGTGATAGTGTCCATGTGAGTGTGTGTCTATATAGTGATAGTGTCCATGTGTGTGTGTGTCCATATAGTGATAGTGTCCATGTGTGTGTGTGTCCATATAGTGATAGTGTCCATGTGTGTGTGTGTCCATATAGTGATAGTGTCCATGTGTGTGTGTGTCCATATAGTGATAGTGTCCATGTGTATGTGTGTCCATATAGTGATAGTGTCCATGTGAGTGTGTTTCCATATAGTGGTAGTGTCCATGTGTGTGTGTGTCCATATAGTGATAGTGTCCATGTGTGTGTGTGTCCATATAGTGATAGTGTCCATGTGTGTGTGTGTCCATATAGTGATAGTGTCCATGTGTGTGTGTGTGTCCATATAGTGATAGTGTCCATGTGTGTGTGTCCATATAGTGATAGTATCCATGTCTGTGTGTGTGTCCATATAGTGATAGTGTCTATGTGTGTGTGTCCATATAGTGATAGTATCCATGTCTGTGTGTGTGTCCATATAGTGATAGTGTCTATGTGTGTGTGTCCATAAAGTGATAGTGTCCATGTGTGTGTGTGTCCATATAGTGATAGTGTCCATGTGAGTGTGTGTCCATATAGTGATAGTGTCCATGTGTGTGTGTGTGTCCATATAGTGATAGTGTCTATGTGTGTGTGTCCATATAGTGATAGTGTCCATGTGTGTGTGTGTGTCCATATAGTGATAGTGTCTATGTGTGTGTGTCCATATAGTGATAGTGTTCATGTGTGTGTGTGTCCATATAGTGATAGTGTCTATGTGTGTGTGTCCATATAGTGATAGTGTCCATGTGTGTGTGTGTCCATATAGTGATAGTGTCCATGTGTGTGTGTGTGTCCATATAGTGATAGTGTCTATGTGTGTGTATCCATATAGTGATAGTATCCATGTCTGTGTGTGTGTCCATATAGTGATGGTGTCCATGTGAGTGTGTGTCTATATAGTGATAGTGTCCGTGTGTGTGTGTGTCCATATAGTGATAGTGTCCATGTGTGTGTGTGTCCATATAGTGATAGTGTCTGTGTGTGTGTGTGTCAATATAGTGATAGTGTCCATTTGTGTGTGTGTCCAAATAGTGATAGTTTCCATGTGTGTGTGTGTCCATATAGTGATAGTGTCCATGTGTGTGTGTGTCCATATAGTGATAGTGTCCATGTGTGTGTGTGTTCCATATATTTGTGTGTCCATATGTGTGTGTCCATGTGTGTGTGTGTCCAAATTGTTTTGTGTCCATGTGTGTGTGTGTGTCCATATATGTGTGTGTCCATGTGTGTGTGTGTGTCAATATATGTGTGTGTCCATGTGTGTGTCCATATATGTTTTTGGCCATGTGTGTTTGTGTGTCCATATATGTGTGTGTCCATGTGTGTTTGTGTGTGCATATATGCATCTGTCCATGTGTGTGTGTATCCGTATATGTGTGTTTCCATATATATATTTTTAATGTTTGTGTGTGTCCATGTGTAACCATATATCTGTCTGTTCCTTTATGTTTTTGTACACGTGTGTGTGTATGTGTCCATGTGTGTGTGTATCTATATATGTTTTTGTCCATGTGTGCGTGTTCATATATGTGTGTGTCCATGTGTTTGTGAATCCATATATGTGTGTGTCCATTAATGTTTTTGTCCATGTGTGTAACCATATATGTTTGTGTCCATGTGTATGTGTTTGTGTATCCATATATGTGTGTGTCCAAAGATGATGTTTCAATATACATGTGTGTCTGTGTTTGTGTGTATCTATATGACCATAGCTTTATGTGTCCATAAAGTGTGTCTGAGTGTTTTTGTGTATCCATACACGTGCATACACACATATTTGATTATGTGTTTGTGTATCCATATACGTGTGTGTCCAGTGTGTGTCTTCTGTCTGATGGATTTTCCTTTTTGAGTCATTCTCCACACCCAGTTTCTTTTTTTTTTATGGTATCTATTTTTTATTTTTTTTATTGGGTGTGTATTTTTGTGTGTGTTTATTATGCACAGTTCCTTTGTATCTTTTTTTGGAATTTTGACTGGTTTAGATAAATAGTACATTTTTTTCATCACAGCATTAGTATTGTGTTGTAGTTAATGAATTTTTACTTTTGTATATTTTCACTTTCTGTGTGTACTTTACTTAATTACTCAAATAACTGAGCAGTAGTATTGTTGTAGTTTTTTGCTGTAAGTGCAGTAGTGTGTAACTGGTTGAGACAGAATTATTCTTATGAAACATGTGCGTTTACATATGGTAACACGCATTTTTGTATGCAGATTAAACAAAGTATTTCAGATTTGCTCTTTTGTCTCCAAGTCTTGTTCCAAAGTGTTTAATTCTGAAGATTAAAATGACTGAAAATCATTCAAACGTGTTTACTGTTTGAGCTCAATGTCATGTTTGAACCACTAGAGGGCACTAGAAGCTTTTCTCGTCTCAACAAAAAAACGTATTTATGTTTTACTCTCATCGTTATATTTAAGAAAAACACCACGAGGGCCATATTTTGTGAATAAAGTTGTGAATAAAAAAGAAGAATGAGTGTGTAACCCATATGAAGGAAATATAGTTTATACATATAAATCATCGTATGTCAAAATAAAAATAAATTCAATCCACTTTTATTTCTCTTCATATCTATCTTCACTTTAATTGAAGTTTACATTGCACAGTCGAGTTTTTGTCACAGAAAATAGTCGTAATAACATGTTTGGTTTACTTTCACTTTCCATCTGGACGTGACGTCACACTGAATCCTCATTGGCTCAGATATTTCTTCCTGCGTCTGTTGTTTGCTTTCACTTGTACTTCGTTCGTCGACCTGAAGACTTGTTGGATCCTAGTCTCCAGAAAAGATCTGAAGATGAAGAAGGTGTTGTTTCTGCTTGTTGTGTGGATCCACAGCTCAACTGCGAGTGAGTCTCCTTCCTCCACTTTCATGTGTTCACACCTGCGTCACCTTTTATTTCTCCAAATACTCTTCACTACAACCTTCATGACCTTTTCACTCTCAGAGGAGTCAAAGTGTTTCACTGATTCACTTTTCATCTCAGAACCGTGAAGAAGTCGTACACAGAAAAGTAGATCCGAGCTCAATGTCAGGTGCTCACCTGGTGGCGCTGTTGAGTCACTTCTGTTGATTGACGGAGGAACTTGTTTGACGCTGAACAGAAAGTGACTCCAGAGTTTTGCTTCATGAGCTGATCTCTTGTTTTTAAACGATGCTGCCATCAGGAGATTCATTGACTCACAAGAAGAGCTTTTACAATTTTCATTGATTTGACTTTAGTAAACAAGTCTATCATGAACTAAAATGAGGAAATAAAAACAAAGAAAGTGTCGCATTTCTTAAGTGCGCATGTTCAGACAACCTTGTAGCTCAGCTCACTTCAACATATGATCAGATCTCACAGTTTATTGGAGCAACTCAGTGAAGCAGCTGCTCTGAACTTGTGTTTGGACTTAAAATATCTAAATGAAACATTTACAATCATTTTGAACAGTAATCTTCAGAAACATGTTATTTATAAACTGATATAAACTCATGTTATTTAAGTTAATCATTAACCTTAATGTCCTTCAATGATCTTTATTCTATCAATCATTCTTTGATTTGTTCCATGAACTTGGTTTTCATTTTCATTGAAATATAGAAAGTGTTATTAGAGAGAAATAATAAAAATAAGCAACATTATCTGTGTTTTCAAAAACAATTTCAAGTTATTTGTTTGATCTTTTTCAACATTGTTGCTCCTGTTTCTTCTTAATTCATCCATGTATTCTTTTAATTCTCTTTATTCCTTATTTGTTTTATTGTAAATATTTATTACATTTCAGCTCGTTATTATTATTAATAGTTTTTCTTCTTTCTTCTTCTTCTTCTTCTATAGTTGTGTCCCAGTTAGCCAGGGTTCTTGGAGAGTGAGGTGTGAAGGATGTTCTGCTGGTGTCCGTGTGTGGACGTGAACTTTGTGTCACTGCTGACTGTCCCTCTGTTCTTCACCTCTTTGTCTTTGTAGAAGATGTGATTGTTCTGCTGCATCACAACGTTGTGTCATCAGAACCAGAGAAGATCTAAACTTTGTTTTTGTGTCTCACAGTGATTCACACGATGCAGATGTTCTACACTGCGTCTGCTGGAGTTAAAAACTTCCCAGAGTTTGTTGCTGTCACTTATGTGGACGGAGTTGAAGTGACTCACTACGACAGCAACACCAGGAGAAAAGTACCCAAACAAGACTGGATGATCCAGGTCACAGCAGATGATCCTAAGTACTGGGAGAGAAACACAAATATCTTAAGTAACGCACAGCAGGTCCAGAAGATCAACATTGAAGTAGCAAAACAGAGATTCAACCAAACTGGAGGTTTGTTGTCTTTTAAAATCAATGTTCAGATCACGGTGGAGTAATAAACAGTGGAGTAGATCACAGTGGAGTATGAAACAGTGGAGTAGATCACGGTGGAGTATTAAACAGTGGAGTAGATCACAGTGGAGTATGAAACAGTGGAGTAGATCACGGTGGAGTATTAAACAGTGGAGTAGATCACAGTGGAGTATTAAACAGTGGAGTAGATCACAGTGCAGTATGCAACAGTGGAGTAGATCACGGTGGAGTATTAAACAGTGGAGTAGATCACAGTGGAGTATGAAACAGTGGAGTAGATCACGATGGAGTATTAAACAGTGGAGTAGATCACAGTGCAGTATGAAACAGTGGAGTAGATTACGGTGGAGTAATAAACAGTGGAGTAGATCACAGTGGAGTATTAAACGGTGGAGTATTAAACAGTGGAGTAGATCACAGTGCAGTATGAAACAGTGGAGTAGATTACGGTGGAGTAATAAACAGTGGAGTAGATCACAGTGGAGTATTAAACGGTGGAGTATTAAACAGTGGAGTAGATCACAGTGCAGTATGAAACAGTGGAGTAGATCACAGTGGAGTAGATCACGGTGGAGCAATAAACAGTGGAGTAGATCATGGTTGCGTAATAAACAGTGGAGTAGATCACGGTGGAGTATTAAACAGTGGAGTAGATCACAGTAGAGTATTACACAGTGGAGTAGATCACAGTGGAGTATGAAACAGTGGAGTAGACCACAGTGGAGTATTAAACAGTGGAGTAGATCACAGTGGAGTAGATCACGGTGGAGTAATAAAGAGTGGAGTAGATCACAGTGGAGTATTAAACAGTGGAGTAGATCACAGTGGAGTATTAAACAGTGGAGTAGACCACAGTGGAGTATGAAACAGTGGAGTAGATCACGGTGGAGTATTAAACAGTGGAGTAGATCACAGTGGAGTATTAAACAGTGGAGTAGATCACAGTGCAGTATGAAACAGTGGAGTAGATCACGGTGGAGTATTAAACAGTGGAGTAGATCACAGTGGAGTATGAAACAGTGGAGTAGATCACGATGGAGTATTAAACAGTGGAGTAGATCACAGTGGAGTATGAAACAGTGGAGTAGATCACGGTGGAGTATTAAACAGTGGAGTAGATCACAGTGGAGTATTAAACAGTGGAGTAGATCACAGTGCAGTATGAAACAGTGGAGTATTAAACAGTGGAGTAGATCACGGTGGAGTATTAAACAGTGGAGTATTAAACAGTGGAGTAGATCACAGTGGAGTATTAAACGGTGGAGTATTAAACAGTGGAGTAGATCACAGTGGAGTATGAAACAGTGGAGTAGATCACGGTAGAGTAATAAACAGTGGAGTAGATCACAGTGCAGTATGAAACAGTGGAGTAGATCACGGTGGAGTAGATCACAGTGGAGTATTAAACAGTGCAGTAGATCATGGTGGCGTAATAAACAGTGGAGTAGATCACGGTGGAGTAGATCACAGTGGAGTATTAAACAGTGGAGTAGATCACAGTAGAGTATTACACAGTGGAGTATGAAACAGTGGAGTAGATTACGGTGGAGTAATAAACAGTGGAGTAGATCACAGTGGAGTATTAAACGGTGGAGTATTAAACAGTGGAGTAGATCACAGTGCAGTATGAAACAGTGGAGTAGATCACAGTGGAGTAGATCACGGTGGAGTAATAAACAGTGGAGTAGATCACGGTGGAGTATTAAACAGTGGAGTAGATCACAGTGGAGTATGAAACAGTGGAGTAGACCACAGTGGAGTAGATCATGGTTGCGTAATAAACAGTGGAGTAGATCACGGTGGAGTATTAAACAGTGGAGTAGATCACAGTGGAGTATTAAACAGTGGAGTAGATCACAGTGGAGTATGAAACAGTGGAGTAGATCAGGTCTCACTCTGGTTTCTCTCTCAGGTGTTCACATCGTTCAGAAGATGGACGGTTGTGAGTGGGACGATGAGACTGGAGAGGTCAAAGGTTATGATCAGTACGGCTATGATGGAGAAGACTTCATCGTGTTTGACCTTCAGACTCTGACCTGGGTCGCTCCGAGTCCTCAGGCCGTCATCACCAAACACAAGTTGGACCAGAATGAAGGCAGGAAGAAATATAGACAGTTCTATTACACCCAGCAATGTCCAAATGAACTGAAGAAGTTTGTGAAGTTTGGGAGCAAAACCTTGATGAGAACAGGTAGTTCCATGACCTTCTTCTCCTTCTGCTCTCCTTCCTCCTTTTCTCCCTCCTCTCTCTCCTCATGTCCTCTCTTTCTCTCTCTTATCTTCTTTTCCTCACCTCCACCCCGTGTCCTCCCTCCTTCTCCTCTCCTTCATTCTCTGTCCATCCTTTGACTTTCTCTCTGAAGTGTGGTGTCTCTCCCTTCAGAGCGTCCACGAGTGTCTCTCCTCCAGAAGACAGCCAGCTCTCCGGTCACCTGCCACGCTACAGGCTTCTACCCCGACAGAGCCATGTTGTTCTGGACCAAAGACGGAGAGGAGCTGCACGAGGACGTGGAACACGGAGAGATCCTCCCCAACCCTGACGGAACCTTCCAGAACATGGTGGACCTGAAACTCCCGTCTGACGACTGGTCCAGGTACGAGTGTGTGTTTCAACTGGACGGCATTCCGGAAGACGTGGTCACCAAACTGGATCCGTCAAACATCCTGACCAACGGTAAGAGTCTTCAGAACCTTCTTGGTGTCTCCAGAGGTTTCTTTCATCCAGATGAGAGTCCAGGTGTGGTCAGCATGGATCTGCTGAATGAGGCCCCACCACGTCTCTAACACTGGTCACCTGATCATGTCTCCACTTACTTTGCTCTCCATCCACAGCCAGGACTTTCCTGACCTTGTACATCATCATGGCCGCCGTCGCTGCCTCCGCTCTGGTGCTCACAGTGGTTGGATACTTCATCTACAAGAAGAAGAAGAAAGGTGAGAGTTTGTGATTTGATCCAGATCATCTCCAGATACTGGAGAGAAAGAATAGAAGGTGAAAGAAGGTCAGCAGAGATGAGAAGAGGTCAGAGGAACTCTTCTATGTTCATCTTCTTCAGGTGTAATTTGTCCTCTTTCTTTCCATTTCAGGCGACTCTGACTCGTCTTGTAAGTACATGATCTTGTCTCAGCTCAGATGTTGACCATGTGACAGAGTGCTAGCATGCTAGCATCAGTGTTGACACTAGTTTCATCTGCTGGTGAGAAGCACACAAGCTAACAGGGTTTGTGATCTTACAGCGGCCCCCAGCTCGGAGCTGGACCATCTGAAGGATCCGCCCGTGGACAGAGACTAAAGTCAGTGGATGATAATTGTCACTTTTCTTCAAGACTCACTTCACGCATGATTTTACAAGTTGATACATTTTTCTGTCTCCGTGTTTCAGGAGGAATCGACCAAGAAACGTCTTTTTCTTCTGAGACTCTGCAGACGTCAGAGCTGCTGATCTTTGTTCCTTCACTGGAAATGTGTTTGAAAGTCACATCAGGATGTCATGTGATCTGATCCTTGAAGACTCACTTTGTAGCTTCTCTTGGTTCATCTGCTCAATTCTAGAACATCCACATGTTCCAACTTCCAAGTAGCCGTTATGAAAACTACACACACACAGATAAATGCACACACATGATTCTTTCCACACAAATACACTCACACACACAAACACTCACACACATGCTACACTTTCACAAAAATAAATGCACACACACAAACACACACAAACACTCACACATGCATCATCATCACACAAGGATGCACACACATGCATCCCTGACACAAAAATGGACTCATACACAACTGCAAACACACACACACATGCTTCACTACTACACATAAATGCACACACATAAATACTTAAACACATGCTTCTCTGTATTATCTTGATCTTTAAAGTATATACTTTTTTTTAGTATTGTTTTGATTGTTAAAGCGCTTTGTGACCCTGGTCTGGTAAAGCGCTATAGAAATAAATATTACTTACTTACTTACTTACTCTGGCGCAACACACAATCACTGATACACAATAACTAACGCACACACACGCATGCGTCTCTGTAGACAAAATGCATACACACACGGAAAAATATAAACACAAACATAAGTGTAAAACAGACACACAAAATCAAGCACACATGCAAAAACACACTCACGAAAACAGCAAACCAGAAAATATGCGCACACACAAATAAAAAGATAACAAACACATGTATATACACATCAAATAACAAACAGAAGTACAAATATACAAAAAAACAACAGATGCACAAATTCAGACACACACAGACAAATTTAAGAATGTGTACACACACACAAGTACACACACAGACAGATTTGTGTTCATGTAATAGTTTGTGTGTTTTCTTCCTGGTGTGTAGACACTAGTTAATGAAGCGTCAGTTGTGATGTCAGAGGTGAAGAATCTTGTCCAACATAGTTGAACTGCTGCTTCATTTCTTGTGTGTTTTGATCTTCAAATAAATGGACAGAAAACGTCCACATGTGTTTGGACTCCAAATGTTCAGTAAAGTCACTTGTCATTGAGGGTCAGTGGAGGCTCAGAAAGAATCCATTTGTGCAGCTGTTATGAAAGGTCAACATCTCTGACCTCTCCTTCTGTTTCCTGATCAACTCATGTCCTAAATATGACTGTATTGCTTTGATCAACTGGTCTTGTGCTGAACAGGTGCACATAAGTTGTGTCCACTTTTGTGTAGAAGAAAAATCCAGAAGAGCTTGTGCCGACAATTCACATGTAGAAACTTGATTCAAAGTTTCCTGCTGAGTCGGCTGAATGTGTTTGTGGAGGTTTGCTCTCTGACCTGCTTCTCTCAAGTCAAACTTCATCAGGTTACACAACCATGAGACGCCGATCTCACGCCACACCTGTGCCGCCATCTTAGATCCCGCCAGAGCTCAAATGTGCAACACTGACGACACATTTGGACAGGTGTGGTGAGACGCCCAGTGTGGATGTTTGACTCCGCCCCCCGAGCACCTGCACCAGTCAGGTGTGCCTCTATGAGACTTGTGTGTCACGCCCTCACTGCACTCAACTGCTTTCTGTTTGCAGCGTGGAAGAGGAAACCACAACAATCCACCTAGATCGCCCCCTAGCTGTGAGTCGCTCACCTAAGTCAGAATGTTAATTGAATAAATATTTTTATTTTAACATCAAATACGACTCTTGTTAAAATGTATTTTCCCTTGTATTCAAATATATTGTTTAATGTTTACAATTGTTTATAAGGCATAATAAAATAACCTGATATAGTTGTTTTAATGTCATGGCAATGATCACAATTTAGATTAATTTAGTTTTTTATTCTACATTTCGTGCGTCAACAGTCACAGTTTTGTGAGTTCATCATCATGCAGGTCCAAACCAAGACAACTGTGATACAAGATACTTTTAATCTGGTCCTGGTGAAGACTGAGCAAATGCTTTAGTTCCACAATTCAGACAGAAAACATTCTCAGGCACACGTTTCACCAGAATCACAGGAAATAGAATAGATCGTCAACAGGAAGTCCTACTCGTTCTCAGTCACATGTTCATAGTCGGATTCACGACAAGTCAGATAAAGCGTTTAGAGATGGTGAACGTTCCTTCTCCAGAGTGTGTGTGTGATGTTTCTCTGATCCGGCTGCAGAGTTTCCTTCCACAAATGTCAGAGGCCGACAAGAGACTGGAGCAGCAGATGGAAGAGTCTCCTGACGGACGTTTGGACATCAGTGTGTGGACGATGCAAATAGAATCCGGAGATTTTATTCCAACATCTGGAAGCTATTGAGAAAAAACACTAATATTTACATGTTAATATTTATTTAAAATGTTTTGAGAGGTGCATAGTAAAAACTATGATTAAATATTAAGAATATATGTATATTTAGTTTCTATGATTTCAGGCTGATTTTGAGTGAATTGACAAAATCGTTTGGAGGCCTTTGGAAAATAAATGGTAAATGTACATATAAAGATTAAATTAAATTAAGATGTGAAAGAGGAAATCATCAGGTGTATGTCATGCAGATGTTTGTTTATTCTTAAAATGTATTTATAAAGAAGAACTTTTAAACACACACAGTTTTCAACCAGTATTTCTCTAGCTTTGTCATATTTTATTTCATGCATTGCTGAATATTATGAGGCTCTTTCCAAAATTAAAAATGTATAATATATAATGGATTAAATGTCACAATTTAAATCTAAAAATATCAATTAGGAAAAAAACAATTTCATTAATTTAATGTCAATCTTATATAATAGTGTCACTTCTTAAAAATGTGTTTTTATTCTAGACAATTACTAAATTCAAGACAAAAGAACAAAAAGAAAAAGAAAGATTGTTGTTCAGGAAGCTGAAGATGAACAGAGTACGCCAGAGAAGAATGGATCACACGTCATTCAGACATCGAATAAAAAAAAGAAAGCAAAATGAATCTTAAGAAGTGACAGAAGAAGGATGGGATAACGCATGGAAAAAGACAGAAGTCTGGTGAAGACAGAGATGAAGAGGGAAGTTCTATTGAAAACGATGAACAAGATTCTGACAGTTCACATACGGATCAATACATGATGAAAAGAGAGACATGAGACATTGCCAACCATGTCCAAAAAAGTAGAAGATTTTTAGAAGAAACAAAATCGAACCAAAAAATGACGCATATAAACTCAGATCATCATGGACTGACACATTTTATAATGCATTCCTGAAGGAGAATCCATGTTGCACACTTGCATTCCAGTATCAACATGAGAAAAAAAGCCACAAAAGGAAATGTGACTTTCAATGTAAAGGCAAGATGCACTTTTCATGAGTGTGAAGCCGTTTACTTTTTCTCTATGAGAAAAAAAAACAAAGTCTAATGACCAGAATATTGTTATTGTCCGAGTTGTTGAAGTGACAAATAAAAAGAGTTCACAAAGTTTTCGTCCAGCAAAGTACCTGCGGAGGGTAAAAATGGCAAAAGCGATAACAAAGGGTGTCAACAATTACCTACAAAATGATGAAAGATACACCAGTGGAAGAACTCAAAGGAGGCAACATTACTCAAAGCCTGAGTAAGGATGTTCTAAAAAGATATATATCCTCTGGAGTGAAGCAAAGTGCTTCATGACGATGTAATGCTGGAACTCATTATAGCCCAAACAGTTCTCTGTGGCAGTCATGCAGGATTTAAAAATGATCTCCAGCATCTGCAAATGGATCCCTTTGGTTTGCATTTATACACTGAAGGTGGAATTAACATTTTGTTGGAGCGTTTAAAAAGAGATGACAGTGTCACTCTTCATCTTGACGCTACAGATAGTGTTGTCCAGAAAATTCCAACGTCTTTTTCTTCTGAGACTCTGCAGACGTCAGAGCTGCTGATCTTTGTTCCTTCACTGGAAATGTGTTTGAAAATCACATCAGGATGTCATGTGATCTGATCCTTGAAGACTCACTTTGTAGCTTCTCTTGGTTCATCTGCTCAATTCTAGAACATCCACATGTTCCAACTTCCAAGTAGCCGTTATGAAAACTACACACACACACAAATACACTCACACACACAAACACTCACACACATGCTTCTCTAACACACAAAAATGCGCATGCGTCTCTGAAGACAAAATGCATACACACACGGAAAAATATACACACAAACATAAGAGTTAAACAGGTACTGACACACAAAATCAAGCACACATGCAAAAACACACTCACGAAAACAGCAAACCAGAAAATAAGCGCACACACAAATAAAAAATAACAAACGCATGTATTTACAGATAAAATAATAAACAGAAGTACAAATATACAAAAAAAAAACATGTGCACAAATTCTTGTGAGTTTTGATCTTCAAATAAATGGACAGAAAACGTCCACATGTGTTTGGACTCCAAATGTTCAGTAAAGTCACTTGTCATTGAGGGTCAGTGGAGGCTCAGAAAGAATCCATTTGTGCAGCTGTTATGAAAGGTCAACATCTCTGACCTCTCCTTCTGTTTCCTGATCAACTCATGTCCTAAATATGACTGTATTGCTTTGATCAACTGGTCTTGTGCTGAACAGGTGCACATAAGTTGTGTCCACTTTTGTGTAGAAGAAAAATCCAGAAGAGCTTGTGCCGACAATTCACATGTAGAAACTTGATTCAAAGTTTCCTGCTGAGTCGGCTGAATGTGTTTGTGGAGGTTTGCTCTCTGACCTGCTTCTCTCAAGTCAAACTTCATCAGGTTACACAACCATGAGACGCCGATCTCACGCCACACCTGTGCCGCCATCTTAGATCCCGCCAGAGCTCAAATGTGCAACACTGACGACACATTTGGACAGGTGTGGTGAGACGCCCAGTGTGGATGTTTGACTCCGCCCCCCGAGCACCTGCACCAGTCAGGTGTGCCTCTATGAGACTTGTGTGTCACGCCCTCACTGCACTCAACTGCTTTCTGTTTGCAGCGTGGAAGAGGACACCACAACAATCCACCTAGATCGCCCCCTAGCTGTGAGTCGCTCGCCTAAGTCAGAATGTTAATAATTGAATAAATGTTTTAATTTTAACATCAAATACAAATCTTGTTAAAATGTGTTTTCCCTTGTATTAAAATATATTGTTTAATGTTTACAATTGTTTGTAATGCATAATAAAATAACCTGATATAGTTGTTTTAATGTCATGGCAATGATCACAATTTAGATTAATTTAGTTTTTTATTCTACATTTCGTACGTCAACAGTCACAGTATTTAATTTGACCTCATTATAAATTGTCCACCGCTGATCAAGATGTGTTTTTTTATTTGCTCTGATATGGATGTGTTACGTTACAAGTCATTTACAAACGTGAGTTCATCATCATGCAGGTCCAAACCAAGACAGCTGTGATACAAGATACTTTTAATCTGGTCCTGGTGACGACTGAGCAAATGCTTTAGTTCCACAATTCAGACAGAAAACATTCTCAGGCACACGTTTCACCAGAATCACAGGAAATAGAATAGATCGTCAACAGGAAGTCCTACTCGTTCTCAGTCACATGTTCATAGTCGGATTCACGACAAGTCAGATAAAGTGTTTAGAGATGGTGAACATTCCTTCTCCAGAGTGTGTGTGTGGCTGAAGCCATTAGCTCTGCAGTCGTCACAGGACAGAGCTGAGGTCTGGTCCTGGCAGCTGCACTGGACGGGCCAGCTTCTACACGGCTCCTCCTCGCCTTTATCTGTTGCCACGTCGCTCAGGTAGGTCACCTCGGACTGACTGCACTCACACGGCCCAGAGGCGCTGCTCTCCAACTCCTGCTCCACCGGGATGGATGAAGAAATTCTGTCCACGGCGAGGCTGTCGTCCGCAGTGACGCCGTCGTCCAGACTGAGCGGTTGCTCGAGGGAAGGGAAGCAAGGAGTCGGGAGTAGCTGACTCAACTCCTGAACAACCTTGAGAGAAGGAAGATAAAAGTATAATTTCTTATTTTTTAAAATACATCTTTTGTATCCATCTTGCATGTCTAAGTTCCAACAGGGGTATGAGAGAAAAAATACACCAATATTTATTGATATTTTCCCAGTACTATATTGATATTCAACAGCAGTTTATACAATAAATGTTTTTTTTATATATTTGTTTGTTCTGGAGGGGGCTTTAAAAATCATATATATATTTTTTTTTTATAATATACTTACTTAATGAGTTATTTATATTCAATTAAGTGGGTGTGATTCATTTTGTTTATGCAATTAAACTTGCGCCCGCTAGATGGAAGCACTCTTTATGTCCTCTGCAAGCTAAAGGAACAAGAAAATCCTGTGAGATACCTGCGATAACTGAGGACGAGAGGATACTGATGTTGGGACATAGTTTTCAGTTTTATTAATTCAACCAAAAGAGAGTGGAACAATCCCAATATTCAGTGTCCCCTAAAATCATTAAGAAATCATGTAAGTTGAATATAAAGCCCTACATACCTTTCAGTACTTATCACTCAAGCCTTCGCAGGAGCCAAGATCTTAAGTTCCCACACAATTTTTTACCGACTAAAGTTTACCACCCTGGTAACACATGATATGATATAAGAACTGTTGCTATTCATTGTTTTTTCAATTGTTAGGTCAAGTAAAGGACATTTCTTAACTGAATGATACTGTTACAAGCTTAGCTAGTGGCTAACAGTGCTAGCTGTATTCAAAAACGATTAAATAAGTAAAAATGGCACCAAAACCAGATCTTGCGAAAAGGCCTAAATGGTAACCCCTAATGACCTCATGTGACTGCTGTGAGGGGCCGTCGAAAAGAGAGGTACAAAGAGCTAGAATATGAGGTAAAACGTGGAAAATAAAACATGTAAAAAAAGAAATAAACCTCACAAAAATTTAAAATAAACCTTACTTTGGCAGTGACATATGAATTAGGCATTAAAGAAAAGAAAAAAAATATATATTAAATAAATAAATTATATAATTTTAAATATGATCTCAATATTTACTCAAATTATTTTGAGGGGCAAGAAATGTTCACCAAAAGGACCAAAAAAAATGTAAGGTATTAAAAGTTCATAACATAATTACAAATAAAAAAAATGTTATGAATTTTTGTCAGAAACATGTTCTACATGTGAAAGGATCAGTTTTACTCTGACATCATGAGGGCCACATAAATACGGGCAGCAGTTTGCCCAGGTCTGATATTGACCCAGAGAGGGTTGAAAAGTAGTTCAGTAATCATCCTTAACAACTTTTGTTTGCCATCTTTCTTAAAATGCTCTTTTAAAATCTCCACTTGAAATATAACAAGGCGATGAACAGCAACATTTGGACTTTATCTTAGTTCCGATTCGATTTCAAGTCAACTTTACTCATTCAAAGATGGTTGCCGGACGCATTCGATGGACATGGCATATCTGGACTCTTGCTACCTTCTCCATATTGGGTCTGGAGTGGTGACGCCTGCCGGTGCACTCCATGGCCAGACGCAGCAGACCCAGAGACACGTGTCTCGCCCAGCGGCCGGCCGTCACGTCCACGAACTTCAGACAAGAGTCCACACCGTTGGTGTCCTCCACCTCACAGAGCAGCACGTCTCTCTGGCAGCAACATGAATGCGTGAATAACAGACACTCTCGTCCATTCTCTCAAGATAACATTTCCTCACCAGACAAGTGAGGTTCGGGGGATCCTCCATCACTTTTCGTCCTGTTACGGTTTCCATCATAACCTGTGACAAAGACACTTTGTCTACTCGGGTATTTCATTCATTTATGACGCTTCATGAAGCAGTGTCATGTTGTTTAGAGGTCAGTAGGTGGCGCCATCAGTTTAATAATGATGTGATGTTCCATTAGAACAGTTGTTCAAAAAAAAGTAAAATAGTTCAGAGACCGCCATCTAGTGGACTCTTAAAATGATGACACTGCTTCATGAAGCTTCATCAGAACAACACCACTATACAGTATATGTGATCTTTTCATGTGAAGAATCTGTGTTAAAGCAGTTGTTATTTTGTAATATTTTACATCATATTCCAAAACAAATTGTATTAATGAATTGTATTATCTCACTGGCCACTACAGGGAGATACAGGGCATAATATAATCATATAAATGTTAAATAACAAGGTCAATTTGAGTGCGTTGAAGATTCAAAAGTAAGAACTAACACGGAAACACAGAATAAAGTGAAGCAATAACATTGTCGTCACCATTCCAAAGCTGTAGACGTCCAGACTGAAGGACAATTTGCCGTCGCGGCTGTACTCCTCGGGGAGGTACCCCAGGTTGCTGTGACCGGCAGTGTTGACGGTGATGGTGCAGTTCTGGCCGGTCGAATGCGGGCGAAGTCGGGCCAGACCAAAGTCGGAAAGTTTGGGCTGCAGACGGTCGTCGAGGAGGATGTTGGCGCTGAGCGGAGAGCGGAGAGAAGACAGCTTTCAAGGTGGGGCTTTCAAACGCTCCCTCATTCGAGGTTTTGTTCTTTGATGTGAGGTGTTTGTGTTGTTTTACCATTGAAATGAAAAAGCAACACCTCCGTCACTTCTTGTTCACACGTTAACCACAAAATCTGCATCTTTGGGCATCTTTTTTTTCTCTAGGTCACCGCCCTTCCTCAGAAAGCGCAGTATTCTTTGCTCGAGTGAAAAAAAAGAAGAATTGTGTACCTGGAGAGGTTTCCACAGACGACCGCACACGGCTGGGTGGAGTGGAGGTGATGCAACGCACGAGCAATACCCTTCAAGATCGCCAGACGTTCCTGCCAGGCCAGGGGGCGCTCCACATCCTGTCCAACGAAAACATGATGCCACAAGGGGATTGTCAATGGGAGCCAAATCTGGACCACATTATGAGTACATTTAGACCACAATAGCATATTAGCAAACTTAAAACACATCAGCAATGCATGCTGGGAATGCCCATGATGTGATATTGTGATATGTGATATTATTAAAAAGGTAATACTGAACAACTCGTATTTAACACGTCTTTTTGAAAAGTAATTTTCTTTTTATAGTATTTCAACATATCATATAATACAAATTCCAAAAAAAAGAAACAACATACTGGTTGCAAATGTCTTACATTCAAAGCCCAAAAGTCATATAGGCGTAACGGTGTCCAATTATTCCATTGCCGGGTCCATAAATGTTTAAGATTTAACATCATTTCAATTGTTATCTTCCACAAACACCTGTCATCGCCAGCGCCTGGTCCAGTAGGCCGTTTCTTTATGACCGTCAGACCAAAAATCGTATCATCTAAAAGGGCTTGTAAAGACGATTCCAGCAAGTAAGTATATGAATCATTTTCCTGTGATAAATATTAAGAAAGTTATGGACTATTATAACCTGAGAAAATGCACTAATTCCTGGTCAACCTACGCAACGCTAAGTCAATGGAGTTCAACATTTTAGGTCGGACCTTTTCGTTAAAACTGACTTTTTAAAATGTCATAACTTATCACATTATTTACTGAATTTAAAAAAGGTTGGTATCATTGGAAAGCTTGCTAAACGAAGAAACATAAAAAAAACAATACATTTATATCATTAATATACACATGTATACATATACATTCAAATATATATATATAAATACACGGAAACACACACAAAAAAATGTTTTCTGTGTTTCTATAAGTATAAAATAATGGAAACATCAAGCACACGGTGTATTTAATTGATTTACTTCATGAAATTAGCGTCGGAAGTGACGGTAAATGTCAGGAAACATGGCTCATCGGACTCGACAAGGAAATCGTTGGGTCCAAAAAACAACGTGGGAATTGATCAATTTAAAAGATATTTGGCAGTCTTACAAAATAATATATAATTTATAATATAATGGGGGTTCTAAAGGATATTTTACTCATCTAAGATGTTTTGCAAGGGAGTTTTATCAAAGGTTTACATCTACATAAACTATGGCGTGTGTTCTACGGCATCAGCATTCGTGGATAGTGATGACGTAGACAAGAAGAACGCAGTTGAGCGGTGAATACTGCCCATCGAACATAAAACGTGCTCATTTACGGAGGAAAATACACACATATGTAGGTGATGACCCCTGACCTATAGGAACGATCTAAGAAAACTTTTACGTGATTTGTTTGGCTTCTGCAACCACTGAATTAGAGATCAAGAACAGTCCCTCAAGTGTATTGTTTAGTTTGATTAAAGCAGGAACTTTAATTCTAACTTGAACAAATGTATTTTTTAATAATACAAACAATACTTTTCCATTGTTTCTGTGAGTTAACCATGACAATGGTTCGATTTCACTTCCTTGTTAGCAACTGTCAACTTCCTCATTTCGGCAAACACAAAATACTATTTGTACGCACCGGCTGATGCAGTCGGTGGTGCAGGGATCCATTGGGCAGATACGGGTAGACCAGGCAGTAGCGGACTTCATCCGAGAAACATCCCACCAGGTCTATGATGTTTGGATGTTTGTACCTGAAACCAAATTAATCTGTAGAATAAAATCTTCAGCGCACAATGAGTGGAAAAGTATGTGTCGCATACAAATGGTGGATTTCCATTTCCTTCCTGAAGAATTCCCAAAGCTTCTTCCAGGACGCCTTCTCTGTCTGTAGAGCAGCTTCATGTGAGCTCAGTCCGTGACTTCATTCATAGAAAGCATCAATCACCTGTTTGAAAAGTTTGACTGCAAATGTTTTGTCACTGACTCCAGCTCTGTAGACATCAGCAAAGTGTCCCACTGAGATCCTGCAATCTGGATGAAAGTCTCTTGTTGCTGCTGTGATGTCTCCGTAGCTCAACACGTTTGCTGCTGGAGACACATTTGAAACTCTTTGTTTTCATCAGACAATGTTTATCTCTGCATCCAGTCATCCATCTGTTTATCTGTCCTTCCCTCCCTCCATCCAGTCATCCAACTATAAATGAATCCATCCTTCCCTCCCTCCCTTCATCCAGTCATCAATTTGTCCATTTATCCATCCTTCCCTCCCTCCATCCAGTCATCTATCTATAAATGTATTCATCCTTCCTCCCTTCATCCAGTCATCCATCTGTCCATTTATCCATCCTACCTTTCTTCATCCAGTCATCCATCTGTCCATTTATCCATCCTTCCTCCCTTCATCCAGTCATCAATCTGTCCATTTATCCATCCAACCCTCCCTCCATCCAGTCATCCATCTATAAATGTATCCATCCTTCCCTCCCTTCATCCAGTCATCAATTTGTCCATTTATCCATCCTTTCTCTCTTCATCCAGTCATCAATCTGTTCATTTATCCATCCTTTCTCCCTTCATCCAGTCATCAATCTGTTCATTTATCCATCCTTTCTCACTTCGTCCAGTCATCAATCTGTTCATTTATCCATCCTTCCCTACCTCCATCCAGTCATCCATCTATAAATTAATCCATCCTTCCATCCAGTCATCCATCTATCCATTTATCTGTCCTTCCCTCCCACAATCCAGTCATCCATCTATCCGTTTATCTGTTCTTCCCTCCCACAATCCAGTCATCCATCTATCCGTTTATCTGTCCTTCCCTCCCACAATCCAGTCATCCATCTATCCATTTATCTGTCCTTCCCTCCCACAATCCAGTCATCCATCTATCCATTTATCTGTCCTTCCCTCCCACAATCCAGTCATCTATCTGTCCATCGATTCATCCATCGATCCTTCGATCCATCCATCCTTTCGGCCATCCATCAATCAGTTCAGTCATTCATCCATCCATCCATCGGTTCATCTATCCATCTCTGCATCCATCCATCTGTTCATCTATCCATCTGTGCATCCATCCATCAATATTTTCATCAATCCATCTGTTCAACTTATCTTCCATACATCCATCTATCCACTCTTTCATCCATCGTCCATCCATCCATCAGTTCAACCTACCCCTCCCTCCATCTGTTCATACATCCATCTGTTCATTTATCCACCTGTTCACCCTTTCATCCATCCTTTCCTTCATTCATCATCCATCCATTTATCAGTTCAACCTTCCATCCATTCATCTACTATCCATTCAGAACTTTCTCTTCTTTACTAGTGGTGTTCCCAGCCGATACCCTGACTCAGTACTGGATCCAATATGGACTAAAACTTTAACTTTACTTTTGACAACATGTGGTAAATACGGCAGAGTTGCAGCCATGTTTCCTCGTACAAGGATCCCTCTAATGTAGCCTCAGGTGATAGCCATGCTGCTGTGTCAGCAGTTTCATCTTTTCCTTGATAAATGTAGATGTTATTGTAAACTGGATTGAAAGATACATAGTTAACATGCTGAAGAACCATAAACACAAGTTAAAAAACTTTTTTTTTACTCACATGTTCTCAGGTCTTGACTGGATGAGATCTCAGAAAACTGGGTGTATTTGTGCTAAAAAATAGATTTGTAAAGATGAGTATTTCTCACAGTCTCTCTTTGAGATCAGGCTCAACAAAACATTCACCTCAACAGAGGCGGACGTCTTCTGACTGGACTTTTGAACGCTCGGGGAAATTCTTGGTTCTGAATAAAGAACAAAAGTGGATTCAGTGGCTTTGAAGCAACAGCTTCCTCTCACCTGCTTACGTCAGCGACAACCTCTAAACTCAAACTTCATCTACATGATGTGAACAAGACCAAAACCTTATCTGCTATTAAATAATGAAATGATGTAAAACAAAACAAACAAGATATTAAGTAAATGTGTAATATATTCATTAAAAATTCTGCGTTTTAAACTCGTTGTCGTCACCATTTAAAAGAAAACCCGTCACCTTTGACTGAGCCCATCGGACTTTGAAGATGCTCCTGCACCAGCTGAACGGCTCTTTGATGATCCATGTCCTGCAGGACCTTGAGGAGGTCCTGCACTTGCGGGTTCTGCTGCGCCCAGGACCACAAGAGCTCCCTGGTCGGACTTCTCCCTGCTGCCTCAACGCGTTCCAACAACCGAACTTCTGACATGTTCGGGAAGATTCTGACCGCTGGAGACGAGGAAACGTGTTTATATCATCCCAAAAAAGTTTGCTCAGTAACTTACTCCCTTTTCTATGAGTATAACTATTCGAGGCCGTAAGAGGCACTAGACACAAGTTTTCGTTTGGGGTCAGAGATGACAGTTCCAGTTCCTTCATGTACTGAGAGTATGATCCAAAGTTTTGAGGAAGAGAAAATGGGGAGCCCGTCTGAACAGAAGCCATTCACCCAATTCAAAAGCTGATTGTGAGGACTTCAGTTTTCACGACAATTTGATATTACTATTATATTGAAACCAATATTTTTAAAGTTCTACTCAATTTTTCAAGTTAGTTTTGTCGCTTCCGTCGATATTAAACGTTTTATCAGGGGGTAACACACAATACAATAAATAAAATGTAAGTGTTTAAAGGTAAAGTGTTACAAACTTTGTAAGTTTCCATATCAAAAACAATTAAACAATAGACAAGTGGTTTGTCATTTTCTTTCATCATAAAAGAGTTTGAAAAAATGTTTTTAGGGCTTTCTGAATGACCCACCCCTTGTTTATTCATATTTTGTGTTCATATTGATATCCATCAAAAAACATTGATATTAGGAATATCACTCAAAACATTCGATATCACAACTTGATATAGTACTAGTATAGAGATATATGTATTTAAGTGGTTCAATTTATATGCAAGATCAGAGCACATTAGCTATAGCACAGTGAGAAGCCATACAAGTGAGTGAGGAGACAAATTTTAAAAAAAAGTATTGGTACTATTTCACTAACCCTCAACATTGTATGACAACGTATTCACATCTTTAGATGAAGTAAATAACAACGGATTTAACTAAATATTTTGTATATATAAGTATATAATGAACTGTACAACCAATTCAGATATTTCAGTTGTTTCTTTATTGCCTGCTCTGTCAATAACGGTCTCACTATTTGTCAAGAGGATTTCATCGCCTTCCCTGTACAAACAAACAAGCTTCCTGTATTAGAACTTCCAGACTTTGACGCTTACCGAGTCCTCGCCAGCCGAACCGGTCTCCTCCAACGTCCAGGACTTGACACAGCCTCTCCATGAACGCCGAGGGAACGTCGTAGAGCTTCGTGTTCGGGTCCATGTCCCGGTTCTGAAGCGATCTCGGCCTCACTGACGGTGTATGGAAGAATATCGCAGAATATCGCAAACGCGGAAATTCCCTCAAGAGTCTCGCCCCGCGACTCATCGACGGATGTGTTCACTCTGTGCTTTTCACATCTGGAAACCGGCCCCGTGGAGTCCATGACGCGTTATTGATCCATCGATCGCCATCGATCGCCAATGTCAATTATTGATCAGTAGTAATAATCTGTTAAGAGTAATAATCGAGGTATTAAAGTGTTCAGAGTTTTGTATCCACGTCAAAACATCATTTCAAACAGTATTTCAGTGTTTATATATTTTAAGGTTCGAATATTTTTTCTAATTTTGGTAAATAAAGTAACACTAGAGGACTGTAGTTCCATTTATACACGACAGATGTCAGTGTTGCAATATTGACTTGAACAAGAACTACTTATTAGAGCTAATATGAAGATCAATGCTTATAATAATAATGATACATTTGCCACAACATATGTTTTATAAAGCAAATATGGAAAATGGAAAATACATACAGCATATATATACACAAACAGATTTAAAAAAAACAACAACCTGGAGAGTAGATAGGAGGGTAAAAAAGTGAGAGACGCTACTAGCTCTGCTACTACACATGACAATATAATTCTACCGCACCTTTCATTACTCATACGACTTTATTGTCTACTTCTACTGAAGTAGAACAACCTGTACTCGTGTCCGGTAGGTGTTAAAGTTGAGCAGCAGGGGGCGCATTGGTGCCGACACTAACTAGGTCAACTGAGGTAAAACTGGTTCGGCTGCTTCACTAGACTGCGCAGTTTGTTTTCTGAATTAGAGATGGCCACACCCCTAAAAACACAGATAAAATGAAAACATTGCTTCATGAGTCTATAATACAAACACTTTCACGTTTCTATTCATGGAAAATCACAATGAAAGATGTATTTTATTTTTCGAAGCCAATGTTAATTTTATTTTTAAATAAATAAATTGAATTGTTTATAGGTAGCCACCGACCCAATCTGTTTTTGTTATGAATAAAAAACAGACATGTGTTGCTCTATAAAATCCTCACAAGGGCCTCGTAATATTTCCTCCAACAAAAGCCTTTATTTCTCACCTTCTTCTATCTGCGCTGCAGCTGTAATTACTTTGTAATATATTTGTCAGAACTTACATTTACTTGAACTGAAGTTGTAACTTAAAACTCCAGTACGACCCCTTCATCAGTTGTTGCTACTATATAGAAAATACTGCTAAAACACATCCCCATCATTAAGTTACTACCCGAATAATTGACCACTGACCACTGCCTACTCCAGATCTGAACAAAGCGACTGTATTTATCCGGCCCTTGTAATTTGGAAGTGAAACTATAAAATTGATCATGTAAGCACTTTTTACAGTCAGGATTGGTATCTTATGTTTCTTTTTTAAAGTGAGTGCTATTTAAAATGTATTATTTCAACGAATAATTACAGAAACAGTCTTCAGAAATTAAAATGTGATAATTTTGAGTTTGAACTACAATTCCTTTACAACATATTTGGAACTTGAAAAGATAATTAAAAAACTTATCTGACAATCTTTAAATGTAATGTAATACTTTGAAATTACTCTCACATTTTATAATATTTTTAATAAAAAAAGAAAACCTTTTTATTGTCACACTTGTTTATCACATTTTGTAATTTTCCCTCTGTTCTCGCTGCTTAAGCTTTCCTCGGCAAACCCATTTCTTTGGCGTATTTCCCTTATAAACGTATAACCTTATAAAATGTCCAAATTGCATTTACATTTTACATCTCATGATTCCAGTTTCATTTACAGCAGTAAATATAACACAAGGAGAGAATTATTTAAATTTGTATTGTCATGTAAATAACAGTTCAGAGGCCTTTCATTTCTGAATCTTTCTAAATTAAATCAGCCTAATTTGTTTTGCTTCCCACAGAGCATGAAAGATATCCAAGTATATTATAGAGACACATACACAAGTGTGTCGGTAGTGAAGCTCAGACAGGATTACAAAGTAATTTTAGAGTCCAGAAGCCTTTCTGAAGGAACAACATTGAGCATCCACTGCACATATCTGTTAAAATGAAAAGGTAAATCACGTCAGTACACGTCACAAATCAAATAATAAACGTAAGCATTTCGATACCCACCACAGGGAAATGCAGTTACTCGTATGGCTCTGTAGAGGGCGACATAGGATTGGTATAAAAATTAGTCTTTACATAAACGTAAACATTCATTTACAAATAACTTCACCCAATTGTATTATTTCATTAAATCAATATTTTTGCTAGTTTCTTTTCTCTAGAAACGTCCATAATTGTTTATCAATAAAAACACGAATGTATCTGTTAACAAATACTTGAAAACTTTACTAAACGCTTTACTTTTATTTTTTATATTTAATCATATTAGAATAAAGTTATGTTCTTTAACCGCACAAAAAAACTTTTTTTTATCACTTATTTTGAATTATATTATAGATTTATGTTTTAAAGTTAAACTTTTCATCATGAAAATGAAAGTTAAGTTGAAAGTGATTTTAATTTCTTGTTCTTTCCGGTTTAGAAAAAAAAAAATAGAAATAACTAAAAATCCAATCTTTCACGTTGTAAAAAAAAACCCCCCAAATATTTCCTTGTTAAAATATCTTCTACGGTTAGAAACTTCTAATGCCAATGTTGTAAAAACGACACAGGATTCTTTTTTTTAAAGCCATAGAAAAAAAAAACAGATTACTTTCTAAAAAAACTAATCCACTTTAAACTCGTTTGTTTGTGAAATACCGTGAAAGTGAAAATGTATGATTATGTATAACTTTTTTTCAAGTTATCACCACTATAAATGATTATCTACAGTATCAGTGTTGACCTTTGACACGTCATAAATGCCACTTTTTGGCTCGTATTTCTGATCTTTAGTTCATGTCAGAATGACGTCAACACTCACCCCAAGAGTGATCTCTGGGTATGCCACCGTGTTCCACTCGGCAGGTGAACTTTTCGCCCTCGGCGGGGGTGAAGTTCGCGTGTGTGATCAGGTGGAAGTTCCAGTCGTCTTCGAAGGCCAGGTCGGACTGACGGTACGACATCGGGACTCCATTTTTCAGCAGCTCGATCTTGATCGCAGGTGGATGGAAGTTGCTGACATGGCAGATCAAGACGTTTGCTTTCCCCATCAAACCCGGTCTGTGACTGTAAACACGAACCATCGGAAGCTCTAAATAAAAAAAAAAAAAGAAATGGTCAGTATTAGTCAAGATATGAAGTCGTTTTGTTAAAACAACTGCGTCATTCTGCTTCACTTCCGTGTTCTTTCAAATACTCGATACAATAAAACAAAAGATCCGTTGACTTACGGTAGTCGGTAGGACAGACCCCGTAGAGGTGGAACACGAGAAGAAGGAGAACGACGACCTTCATGAATGAAAAGTTGTTCGAACTTCGGACACGATACGGACAAGGCTGACGGCTGCGACCGCGCTGGAGCGAGTCAAAACGAAACTAAAAGTGTTCTGGTTTGGTTGTTGTTGTTCATACGGGCGGGTTCACAGGCGTCACCGACGAAATGAATCCATCCCAAAACATCCCCTTTGTGTCGCAGTGAAGGTTGTCTTAGAAAATAATACACGTGTAAGTATTGAAGAAGTATAGATTAACTGAATATTTTTATTTAACAGCATTCGTTTTTGAGGAATTAGGATACGTTTTTTTTATCATTATTTTTTATTTAAGTGTTTCAAGCTTTGAACGCCAGTAAGTGTTTAAAGCAGACACTGAATATTTTTGACTGTATTTATGTGGCCCTCGTAAATACCCTCGTGGCCCTCGTAATGTCAAAGTATGATCAGGTATAAATGGTTCTAATGCCTTTAAAAAGTGTATTTTGTATTTCATTTTCATTTAAATTTTCACATAACACTTATTTACTTTTGATCTCCTTTATGTGTGTGTTTTTTTGGAGTATATATTAATCCCTCAAAACATTTTTTAAAGTAAGTTGAAGAAATGTTTTGAAAAAAACTCATATATATATATATATATATATATATATATATTTATATATATATATATATATACAAGAATAAAATTGCAGCTTATTTAGCTTAATAAAAGTCACCAACTGAGAAACGTGTCGTCTGTAACCGTTTCTTTAAGTGACATCAAATTTAGCAGATGACTGTTCACTGGCAGGAGCCAAGGTCTCAAGCAGATGCCCGGGGGCCACATGCGGCCATTTGACTGTATTTATGCGGCCCTCGTAATGTCAAAGTATGATCATGTATAAATAGTCCTAATGCATTTAAAAAGTGTATTTTTTATTTATTTTTCATTTACATGTTCACATAACACTTATTTACTTTTTCTCTCCTTTTTGTGTGTAATTTTTGGAGTATATATTAATCCCTACAACATTTTAGTTAGTTGAAGAAATTTTTTGAAAAAAACTCATATATACAACAATAAAATTGCAGCTGATTTAGCTTAATAAAAGTCACAGACTCAGAAACGTGTCGTCTGTAACTGTTTCTGTAAGTGACATCAAAGTTAGCAGATGGCTGTGCACTGGCAGGAGCCAAGGTCTCAAGCAGATGTAGGCAAAGTGGAGGGCAGCAAAAACACTTAGCTATTGGTTTATTTTTGCTCGATTTTCTTTTTATAGACAAACTGTAGAGTGGTGGTGGCCTAATGACGAATGTGCTTTTTTGGGGGGATTATCTCGTCTTTCTTTTTGCTCGACGGCCCCTAACAACATTCACAGAATTGAATGTGGCCCTAGAAGAATTTTAATTGCCCGCCCCTGGTTTAAACAAACAATTAAAAAAACAAACACAAGAACACATAGATTGAAAAAGAACCTCCATTTGAGGTCAATACACTAATTAATAACATTTTCAAGGAGTATTCTCATCCGATATTGTTAATAATGTTATGCAGTAACTTCTTAATTATAACTAAAACAAGCATAAAATCAACGTGGTTCGGCTGCTTCACTAGACTGCGCAGTTTGTTTTCTGAATTAGAGGAAACAAGGCCACATCCCTAAAAACACAGATAAAATGAAAACATTGCTTCATGAGTCTATAATACAAACACTTTCACTTTTCTATTCATGGAAAATCACAATGAAAGATGCATTTTATTTTTCGAAGCCAATGTTAATTTTATTTTTAAATAAATAAATTGAATTGTTTATAGGTAGCCACCGACCCAATCTGTTTTTGTTATGAATAAAAAACAGACATGTGTTGCTCTATAAAATCCTCACAAGGGCCTCGTAATATTTCCTCCAACAAAAGCCTTTATTTATCACCTTCTTCTATCTGCGCTGCAGCTGTAATTACTTTGTAATATATTTGTCAGAACTTACATTTACTTGAACTGAAGTTTTAACTTAAAACTCCAGTACGACCCCTTCATCAGTTGTTGCTACTATATAGAAAATACTGCTAAAACACATCCCCATCATCAAGTTACTACCCGGATAATTGACCACTGACCACTGCCTACTCCAGATCTGAACAAAGCGACTGTATTTATCCGGCCCTTGTAATTTGGAAGTGAAACTATAAAATTGATCATGTAAGCACTTTTTACAGTCAGGATTGGTATCTTATGTTTCTTTTTTAAAGTGAGTGCTATTTAAAATGTATTATTTCAACGAATAATTACAGAAACAGTCTTCAGAAATTAAAATGTGATAATTTTGAGTTTGAACTACAATTCCTTTACAACATATTTGGAACTTGAAAAGATAATTAAAAAACGTATCTGACAATCTTTAAATGTAATGTAATACTTTGAAATTACTCTCACGTTTTATAACACTTTTAATAAAAAAAGAAAACCTTTTTACTGTCACACTTGTTTATCACATTTTGTAATTTTCCCTCTGTTCTCGCTGCTTAAGCTTTCCTCGGCAAACCCATTTCTTTGGCGTATTTCCCTTATAAACGTATAACCTTATAAAATGTCCAAATTGCATTTACATTTTACATCTCATGATTCCAGTTTCATTTACAGCAGTAAATATAACACAAGGAGAGAATTATTTAAATTTTTATTGTCATTTAAATAACAGTTCAGAGGCCTTTCATTTCTGAATCTTTCTAAATTAAATCAGCCTAATTTGTTTTGCTTCCCACAGAGCATGAAAGATATCCAAGTATATTATAGAGACACATACACAAGTGTGTCGGTAGTGAAGCTTAGACAGGATTACAAAGTAATTTTAGAGTCCAGAAGCCTTTCTGAAGGAACAACATTGAGCATCCACTGCACATATCTGTTAAAATGAAAAGGTAAATCACGTCAGTACACGTCACAAATCAAATAATAAACGTAAGCATTTCGATACCCACCACAGGGAAATGCAGTTACTCGTCTGGCTCTGTAGAGGGCGACATAGGATTGGTATGAAAATTAGTCTTTACATAAACGTAAACATTCATTTACAAATAACTTCACCCAATTGTATTATTTCATTAAATCAATATTTTTGCTAGTTTCTTTTCTCTAGAAACGTCCATAATTGTTTATCAATAAAAACACGAATGTATCTGTAAACAAATACTTGAAAACTTTACTAAACGCTTTACTTTTATTTTTTATATTTAATCATATTAGAATAAAGTTATGTTCTTTAACCGCACAAAAAAACTTTTTTGTATCACTTATTTTGAATTATATTATAGATTTATGTTTTAAAGTTAAACTTTTCATCATGAAAATGAAAGTTAAGTAGAAAGTGATTTTAATTTCTTGTTCTTTCCGGTTTAGAAAAAAAAATAGAAATAACTAAAAATCCAATCTTTCACGTTGTAAAAAAAAAAACCCAAATATTTCCTTGTTAAAATATCTTCTACGGTTAGAAACTTCTAATGCCAATGTTGTAAAAACGACACAGGATTCTTTTTTTTAAAGCCATAGAAAAAAACAACAGATTACTTTCTAAAAAAAAAAATCCACTTTAAACTCGTTTGTTTGTGAAATACCGTGAAAGTGAAAATGTATGATTATGTATAACTTTTTTTTCAAGTTATCACCACTATAAATGATTATCTACAGTATCAGTGTTGACCTTTGACACGTCATAAATGCCACTTTTTGGCTCGTATTTCTGATCTTTAGTTCATGTCAGAATGACGTCAACACTCACCCCAAGAGTGATCTATGCGTTTTGTATCGTGTTCCACTCGGCAGTTGAACTTTTCGCCCTCGGCGGGGGTGAAGTTCGCGTGTGTGATCAGGTGGAAGTTCCAGTCGTCCTCGAAGGCCAGGTCGGACTGACGGTACGACATCGGGACTCCATTTTTCAGCAGCTGGATCTTGATCGCGGGTGGATGGAAGTTGCTGACATGGCAGATCAAGACGTTTGCTTTCCCCATCATACCCGGTCTGTGACTGTAAACACGAACCATCGGAGGCTCTAAATAAAAAAAAAGAAAGTATTAGTATTAGTCAAGATATGAAGTCGTTTTGTTAAAACAACTGCGTCATTCTGCTTCACTTCCGTGTTCTTTCAAATACTCGAAACAATAAAACAAAAGATCCGTTGACTTACGGTGGTCGGTAGGACAGACCCCGTAGAGGTGGAACACGAGAAGAAGGAGAACGACGACCTTCATGACTGAAAAGTTGTTCGAGCTTCGGACACGATACGGACAAGGCTGACGGCTGCGACCGCGCTGGAGCGAGTCAAAACGAAACTAAAAGTGTTCTGGTTTGGTTGTTGTTGTTCATACGGGCGGGTTCACAGGCGTCACCGACGAAATGAATCCATCCCAAAACATCCCCTTTGTGTCGCAGTGAAGGTTGTCTTAGAAAATAATACACGTGTAAGTATTGAAGAAGTATAGATGAACTGAATATTTTTATTTAACAGCATTCGTTTTTGAGGAATTAGGATACGTTTTTTTATCATTATTTTTTATGTAAGTGTTTCAAGCTTTGAACGCCAGTAAGTGTTTAAAGCAGACACTGAATATTTTTGACTGTATTTATGTGGCCCCCGTAAATACCCTCGTGGCCCTCGTAATGTCAAAGTATGATCATGTATAAATGGTTCTAATGCCTTTAAAAAGTGTATTTTGTATTTCATTTTCACATAACACTTATTTACTTTTGATCTCCTTTATGTGTGTGTTTTTTTGGAGTATATATTAATCCCTCAAAACATTTTTTAAAGTAAGTTGAAGAAATGTTTTGAAAATATATATATATATATATATATATATATATATATATATATATATATATATATATATAATTTTTTTTACAAGAATAAAATTGCAGCTTATTTAGCTTAATAAAAGTCACCAACTGAGAAACGTGTCGTCTGTAACCGTTTCTTTAAGTGACATCAAATTTAGCAGATGACTGTTCACTGGCAGGAGCCAAGGTCTCAAGCAGATGCCCGGGGGCCACATGCGGCCATTTGACTGTATTTATGCGGACCTCATAATGTCAAAGTATGATCATGTATAAATAGTTCTAATGCATTTAAAAAATGTATTTTTTATTTCTTTTTCATTTACATGTTCACATAACACTTATTTACTTTTTCTCTCCTTTTTGTGTGTAATTTTTGGAGTATATATTAATCCCTACAACATTTTAGTTAGTTGAAGAAATTTTTTGAAAAAAACTCATATATACAAGAATAAAATTGCAGCTGATTTAGCTTAATAAAAGTCACAGACTCAGAAACGTGTCGCCTGTAACTGTTTCTGTAAGTGACATCAAAGTTAGCAGATGGCTGTGCACTGGCAGGAGCTAAGGTCTCAAGCAGATGTAGGCAAAGTGGAGGGCAGCAAAAACACTTAGCTATTGGTTTATTTTTGCTTGATTTTCTTTTTATAGACAAACTGTAGAGTGGTGGTGGCCCTAATGACGAATGTCCTTTTTTGGGGGGATTATCTCGTCTTTCTTTTTGCTCGACGGCCCCTAACAACATTCACAGAATTGAATGTGGCCCTAGAAGAATTTTAATTGCCCGCCCCTGGTTTAAACAAACAATTAAAAAAACAAACACAAGAACACATAGATTGAAAAAGAACCTCCATTTGATGTCAATACACTAATTAATAACATTTTCAAGGAGTATTCTCATCCGATATTGTTAATAATGTTATGCAGTAACTTCTTAATTATAACTAAAACAAGCATAAAATCAACGTTATTTTATAGATACCCATCTGTGATCGTATTGCACTGAGTAGTTTCTAAATGTCCATGTAAAGTTTAACAAATATGTCTTCATTGAAATGTTTTTAAATATTTTGCAAGTAATATTAATCAAATTAAATATATATATATTTTATAAAAGTAACATTTTAGTTAAAGTTAGTCAAGTTTAAAAATAATAATAATAACTGTGTTATTACAACTCGGATAGGCACAACATTAAGGTCACGTATAGATAACCCTCCTCCTATGATGTCATTAAACTTATTCATTATTAACGTCTTTTGATGATTTTTTTCTTTTATATTTTAGAGAAATATTTTGATGCAAGTTTATATATTTATTTTGTGGTCACTTTTTAACCACAGGGCACACAATGGTACGGTGGTTGCAGGTTCTGTTCCAGCTGCTGGGTAGTCGACTGTGACCTTGTATGGAGCTCGATGTTTTCCCTTTTCCTTGGATTAACAGTCCACTTAACACAGTTCACAATATAATATTTTTTAAAAGTAATTTGTAATCACTCTTTAACTACAACTCCAACTGTCACCAAAATAGTGGCTAATAAATAACATCTCTGTGATGCCACTACACTTAGTTTAGTTTAGTTTTTCAAAAAATATATCTATTGAAAAAAGTACTAAACTAATGATCTTGAATAAATTGATGAACCACATTACAGGTGCTTAAATCTGTTTTTAAAAGACGTTAAAGTGATAGTTCACCTAAAATTGAAATTTCACTCATTTTTTACATACCCTCAATGTCAACTGAGGGTTGGGATTATTTTTCAGAGTATTCTGGAGTATCACCTTAAGTAATATTTTAAATTCACACCACCTGAATTGACTACATTCAATATTTAGCAAAACTAAGGAGTTGATTGTGGATTTCCGGCGGTGTCCCTCCATCTCCCCCTCACCACTGAACATCCAGGGACAGGACATTGAGATTGTCACGACTTACAAGTTCCTGGGTGTTCACCTCAACAACCGCCTGGACTGGGTGGATAACACTGCTGCTCTTTATAAAAAGGGGCGGAGTAGAATCTACCTGCTCCGGAGGTTGAGGTCGTTTGGTGTCCGGGGGCCACTCCTGAAGTCATTCTATGACTCAGTAGTGGCCTCTGCCATCTTCAACGGTGTGGTCTGCTGGGGGAGCAGCATGACAGCAAAGGATAGGGCTAAACTGTACAGCCTTATTAAGAAGGCCGGTTACGTCCTAGGGCGCCCCCTGGATCCTGTGGAGGAAGTGACTGGAGGGAGGATGCGGAGCAAGCTGGGCTCCATAAGGAGGAACTTGTCTCACCCTCTCCAGCACACACTGAGGGCATTGAGGAGCTCCATCAGTGATAGGATGCTCCATCCCCGGTGTGTGAGGTAGAGGTACCGCAGGTCCTTCCTCCGTACTGCCATCAGACTCCACAACAAGAACACACCAAGATAATTATTTAACTGCACCTTTCTTGTTATTTTTGTAAATATGATTGTGTATATATTATATAGCGCAGATTTATCTTTTATTCCATTTAGATTTTCTTTCTCGTTTTTATTTCTGGTTGTTTTTATTTCTCTTGCTGTTGTTAAACCGAATTTCCCCTCGCGGGACTAATAAAGGTTTTCTGATTCTGATTCTGATTCTGATTTTCAGTAATATGTTTTTTTTCCGTACAATTAATTTGGAGCTAGTCCCTAAAAAACGCGGTCAACTGAGTGCGGGTCTCTGTCGTCTGTAACTGTTTCTTTAAGTGACATCAAAGTTAGCAGATGACTGTTCACTGGCAGGAGCCAAGGTCTCAAGCAGATGTAGGCAATGTGGAGGGCAGCAAAAACACTTAGCTGTTGATTTATTTTTGCTCGATTTTTCTTTTTACAGACAGACTGGAGTTTTCTACAGATCATTTTCTCCTTTTTTCACTCAGAGCAACAGTGAAAATATTCTTACAGTTGCCGATTTTACCTGCGAAAGTCAGATAAAAATGTGACTTAAAATCTTCACGTCTTACCTTTGCGCATGAAGTCTCCACAAGTGTCAGGTTTGGTTATCTTCCTCACAGGTGTTTCTAGCTAGATACTTTAGTGCCAATTTCTCTAATGAGATGAATAAAGTATATTTTCTCTCTCTCTCTCTCTCTCTCAAATCTCCGCAAATCTGTCTTTAACCAAATGCTCTTCTCTCACTTGTGATCACAACATCATCCAAACTCAGGGTAAAGAAACTGTTCCTATACATGTAGAGAAGCCTGTTGAAAACGTTATGTTGATCTGGGAGAACAATTCGTAATTATTTTGTATATTGTTCTATTTTTATTCTAATTATATACCCTGAAGAAGACACAAACAGCCGTTTCTGATATTGATTTTAATTCTGATCAACAGGAACATCTACTTTGATTCTGAAACAAATGTCAGGTAGTCACATAAAATGAATTGCCAGGCCATTGGTTTTGGCATGTGTGATACTACTCAATTCCTTAAATAAAATGTACATCAAGATTTCATTAGACCAGATTGTAACCATCAGTTTCCATTTGTTGGCGTGTGTTTGTTGTGGGCACGCTTTCTGCATGTTTATGGTATGCAGCAGATGTAATTGTTGTCTCTTAATATAGTTATTTTTGTGTGTCATAAACAACCATTTATTAGATGCTGTGTACATTTCAAACAAGACACTCAAAACTGATGCACTAATTGAGAACAATGGACAGAATTTTGCCAAATTCTGTTCAGCTCATGTAATGACAGGTTCATTTATCAGAAATCCATTTCCTTCTTCTATTGTGATCCGCGTTAGTCACACTGTCGTGTCCTCATTTGAAGCTGTAATGTTTAGTATGTGCATTTTGAATGATAAAAGGAAAAATTAAAGTCAAGTTAACTTTTGTCATTGACGACCATCTGTCCTTCAGGGGTCTCAATGTCATCTTTACAGCTTTAGTTTTATGCTTAAAGTGAGAAAAAGATTGAGTAAAAATGTGTTGCAATAAAACGGACACAAAATAGAATTTTGTTCCATGTGACGTTTAGAGTCACAAGGTTGCTCTGTAAATGTATTCAGCAGCTAGTAACAACTGTTGAGGTAAGTGAGAAATCATGTCGACTTTCCGGTCAGTCTGGTCTGTCTTGCTGTTTAATTCCAAACATTCCCGAGTTGTTACTTGTTACATCTTCTCATAATAGCTCGTCTGTGATTAACAGCACATTGTGCAGCCTAGAAATAAATCACTTATCAATGCCTCAATGGTTTTGGTTTAACATTTTAGCTTTCACATAAGAGAAAGACAGACAGAATAGTAAGTAAGTAAGTAAGTAAATAAGTAAGTCATTTTTATTTGTATAGCGCTTTTCCAGACCAGGGTCACAAAGCGCTTAAACAATCAAAACAATATTCAATAAAGTATATATTTTAAAGATCAAGATAGAACTGATAACACAACAGGAGTTCCAGAAAATCAAGGAAAAGCCTGAACAAATAGAAACGTCTAAAGATGTTTCTTAAAGGAGTCAGAGAGAGGAAGATTGTTCCAAAGCTTAGGAGCAACAGCCTGAAAAGATTTCTCTCCTTCCTTCTTTCCTCCTAAAGTTGATCCTGAAAGAAACTGGAAGCCAGTGAAGAGTTTTAAGGATCGGAGAAATGTGAGTTCTTCTACTTGAGCGGGTCAGAATTCTCGCTGCAGAGTTCTGAATCAACTGCAGGCGAGACAGCTCCTTCTTGTTAAGACATGAAAACAAACTGTTACAATAGTCCAGACGAAAAGAAACAAACGCATGGATTACAAGCTCCAGATCATGTTACGACAACATTTTCCTAAGTTTAGAGATTTTTCTCAGTTGAAGGAAACAGTTTCTGGTCAGTTTTCTGCAGTGTTGAACAAGAGACATGTCTTCATCAAATACAACACCCAGGTTTCTCAGGCTCAGTTTGACAGACTGACCTAAGTCACCCAAGTACTGACTCAACCCTGGAACCTTATCATCAGGAGCAATCACCAGAGTTTCAGTTTTGTCCACATTTAGCTGTAGAGTGTTTTCACTCAGCCATTGTTTGATGTCTAGCAAACAATTGACTTAGCTGTTCAGCCTTTGGGGCTCAGTTGGATCAAAAGAGCAGTAGAACTGGATGTCATCAGCAAAAATGTGATAAGAAACATCAGGAAATCTCTGAATGATTTTACCGAGGGGAATCAAAGTAAGTAAGTTAGTAAGTAAGTAACTAAGTAAGTAAGTAGTCTTGATTTGTAAAGCACCTTTTGGCAGATGAAATAAAACAAGCATGATTCAATTAAAAGATGGAAAAATATAACAATGTCATATTTTAAGAAGATACCTCGAATAATGGAGCACCACCTTTGAGTCTTAGTCCAAAAGAAATTTTAAATTAACTCCAATAATAATTAATTAATTGGCCTTATTAATTAACTATGAAACACTTGTTTGAATCAATCTCATTAACCAAAGTCACCACTTGTTGTCGTGATTAATGTTCCTTACTGAAACTTTTTATAGGATTTATTGAAAGAAACAAAGAGAAAAGGGAAAACAGTTAAGGAAAATGTAATGGAATGATGATGTTGCTTTGATATCATGGAAGGAACGATAATAAATAATCAAGAAGTAACTAACTTGAAGGCTTTGATAACTGGAAACTCCTTTTATTTGATGTAATTAAAAGTCTAAATTCCAAAGTCGTAAAACGAGGACTCTGGTGTTCCAGTGGAAGCAAAATCAAAACATGAAATCAAACATGAAGGAATAATTAACAAGAACTGCAGCTTTTTAAGTCATACCCCCTCACAAGAAACCATTTAAAGACAAGCAGTTAACATCACAACTCTTCAGTCTCACCATGGAGCCGATATCAGAGAAGCTTTCCAAATACAAGAACTTTAATTTTGTCACCGGCCGCACTACAAAGGAATACATCGACGAACTGCAGACGTTTGAGGTGCGTGAAGATGATGTCTACCTGGTGACGTACCCCAAATCTGGTGAGTTTCGTGGGATCTGTGATGCATCATGTACAAATTTAACTGTGTGGTGTTGTATCGATATAGGCACAATCTGGACTCAGCAGATTATAATCACCATCCACAAACTGGACGGAGGAGTCGCTGAATATACAAACAACTTTGAGACCATGCCGTGGCTGGAGTACCTGGAGGAGAGGGAACATTACTCCCTGCGTCCGTCTCCGAGGCTCTTCAGCTCTCACCTCACTCCCGTGCTCATGCCACCGGGCCTCAAAGACAAAAGAGTGAAGGTCAGAAAAAAAAAGAATCCCTTTCGGACAAATTCATATTTATTTCACTACACTATTTTAGAGCCAAGAAATGAGTGATCTCATTTAGTAATATTGTCTGTATCCTTTTGTAACAAACTAAGGGGTTGGGCCACAGGGGTCACCTTGACCCAGAGATAACGCAAGGATTAATAATAACACACAGTAACACTGATGTATTGGTGCCACTTGCTCAGACTCATTCAACAGACATTCAACTGATGGTAAGAGATTCTGACAACTAAGCTAAACTTTAACTTTAATGTTACATAGACATGTTTTCTCTGTGAAGAAACCAGAGTTTTATTGTGTTACTGTTTTAAATAAATTGTGTAATTATATATTTCCTGACTTTAGTGAAGAACACAGATATGGTTATTTTGTCTTCATCTATTTTATTTATGGTGTTATTTTTTATTTCCACACAGTTTTTTTTCTGTGAAGAACTCGGAGAGGGTTATTTGGTCATGTGTAGCCCCCATCAGAGGAGGGGAAGCCATCAACAAGAACTGACAAAATAATCACATAAACAAGCAAAATTATTTTTCTTTTGTCTTTTTTCCTTTATTGAGAAAGCAGGAAATCCATCCATTACCTTTTAAAATGTAATGAATTTAACTGTGGTAATTTAAAGAGCATCAAAACTAGATCACCTCTAAAAAGCGTAGGTATTCTGTTTAGACCTTCTGTTAAAGGGCCATTGTTTGAGGTATCCCTTGTGTTGTCTCTGTGCTATACAAATAAAAATGACTTACTTATTTACTTACTTACTTACTTACTATTCTGTCTGTCTGTCTCTTATGTGAAAGCTAAAATGTTAAACCAAAACCATTGAGGCATTGATAAGTGATTTATTTCTAGGCTGCACAATGTGCTGTTAATCACAGACAAGCTATTATGAGAAGATGTAACAAGTAACAACTCGGGAATATTCTGTTTAGACCTCCTGTTAAAGGGCCATTGTTTGAGGTGTCCCTTGTGTTGTCTCTGGGTCAAGATTGGTGTTTTTGGGGACTTTGGGTCACCTTGACCCTGAGATAACACAAAGCTTAAGGGGAGACAAAAAAAATGGTTTCCGTGCTGAAACATTTTTGAATTATCTTCATTTTAGGTCATTTATGTGATGCGAAACCCCAAAGACAACATTGTCTCCTTCTACCACTTCAGCCAAGCAATGAGCGTGTTGGACAATCCTGAGAGCTTCAACGTCTTCTTTGAAGAATACTTGGAAGGAAACGGTAAGATTGAGTTTAATGAAAGGCGAAAGTCAGTTCTAGCATCTTGTCTGGAATCCGACAGTTTTGTGCGGATCCTGGTTTGAACACGTCGAGGCCTGGCACAAGCAGAAGGACAACTACAACATCCTGTTCTTGACCTACGAGGAGATGATTCTGGTACATGACTCAAACTCTGATGCATTCTATGTTTGATCTACATCTTTATATGTGCACTTTGTCATCCCTTGACCTTTGTTTCATCTCTGAAATCTGAGCAAAGTTAAAATGATTCAAACAACTTAACTACTTTTTTGCTCTTATCCAGGACTTGGAAGCAGCTGTGAGGAAGATCTGTAAGTTCTTGGGGAAAACCCTGAGTGAGGCCCAGATCCAACAGGTGGTGCACCTGTCTACGTTCAAGAACATGAAGAAAGACGAGAAAGCAAACTACCAACATTTCCCTAAAGAACACATGAAAGGAGACTTCATGCGCAAAGGTGACACCTGCAGTGGTTTGAGAAATTCCTCATTAGATTCACAAGCTTGCTGGCAAGCTCTTCAGATGGATCAACACAAAGAACTATACATAAATACTCACTCAAAAATGGATTCTAACAAATATTTGACATGAAATGTTTTAATTTTAAATATATTTCATGTAATTTTACGAGGTAATTCTATGCGAACAGCCAAATCAAATCAGATAATGTTAAAGTCTACTCAATTAAAGTATGCATTGACTGTCACAAGAAATTACTTGTGACATTGTTATTATTGCCCAGGTCAAGATTTTCTGACACCCTTGTCTTTCTCCCTCAGGTAAAATCAGCGACTGGAAAAACACTCTTACGGTCGCCCAAAGTGAACAAATTGATCGGATTTTCCAGGAGAGACTTGGAGATCTGTCGGAGTTCATCTGGGAGTGAATCTGCTAACATAGCTCATGACATGAACAAATGGATTTAACTGGCGACAAAAGGCATGATGGGAAATTAAAGATACAGTAGTTACTACCACAATAGTGAATATTGTTATATCTCCTTACTTTCTGGTAGTAAGGGTCTGATGAAGCGTCATGAAGCATTATTGAAGTCATTATTTTCAGTCCACTAGATGCCGCCTCTACACTATTTAAAATATGTGATGTTTCATTAGAACAGTTGTTCAAAACAAAGCCATCCAGTGGAGTCTGAAAATAATGACATTGCTTCATGAAGCTTCATCGGCCCATCACTACTATTTTCCTTTGTTGTTCTGTTTTAATAAATCATGATATCATTCGTAAACTGATGGCGCCACCTACTGACCTCTATACATCATGGCACTGCTTCATGAAGCTTCATCAGACCATCTCCACTTTCTGGACTGTGTCCCATTTCCTGTCTTTCAGTTCTCACTCCAATCAACCCCTTCAATTCTGGGACAACAGCCATTTTTCATTTGAGCACAACATTTTATCAATTTGACTCCTCAGATCTTTTCTAAAACTTGATATCAGTTATTGAAAAGATCTCACGCGCAGATTGACAGATTATTATCACGTCTAACAGCATTATCTTTCCACCCCTTTCATTTGGTGTTTTATCAACTGGCTCATCATTAATGGACCCGCCAAACAAGTTCAACGCGCCTGCAATGGAACGTTTGTCTTTTGGCGGCTCCACCTGTTGATGGAAGAAATTCTGGCAAGAGTACGTTTGGATTTCAGCCAAGTTCGAGAGATTTCTGTAGCATATGTGACCAAAGTACAGAGAGTTATTCAGAACAAGACATTTGTTCTAACATGTGGAACACAGTCATGTCAGCGTTCATATTCAGGTCATGTGTTCGTACTGTAACCAAAGTCAGAAAGATATTTGTAATGCTTGATATATTGTCTTTACTATGGACATACAACATTGCTATATAACGTTTTTGTTAAACAGATTTTACTTTTTTTTTTCTTAGCTAAACTACTCCCCCTGCTGTTCCCAAAATGAGGACATCATTTCTCTGTTATCACAACGTATTTATTGACTTGATTTATTACTTGTTTATTACAACTGCGCACAGATATGGTGTCAAAGTGAAGGGGTTTTCTGTTTTTGCGAAACTGTGATTATATGATTAAAGTTACATTAATGAAAAGGACATTTGAGCTAAATCTCACCCTTTAAACACCTGTAAAATGATTTATTACAATCATTTTCCATCCTTTATGAGTCAGTTACAGTGTTGGTCTTCGCGTGACTCTGAAAACGATAATGGGATGGATGGCATAGCTTAATAATAAGAGACATTATTTTCAGGAACGGGCTAACTAAACATTGAAAAATAGTTTGTTTACATTCTTACATAATTAACAACCGAGAGGTTATTTTGAAGTATGTATTGCATCAGTTTCTATCTATGTTTTGTCTAGACAAGAAGATATTATAGATATAAATCAGAATTTTTTCACATAGATATTACAGACCATCATTTTTTTGAGGCGATATAATTTTTATCTAAGTTGTAAGTGTGTAAAAAACACTTGACCCGACCCCAAATAGAATCAAGGTTTACAACAAATCTACTCCAGGTAGTAGTTTCACTACATGGTCACTCTATAACCATCTATCTATCTGTCTGTCAGTCTATCTATCTATCAATCTATCATGTAATTAAAACATTTTTTTTAGACATTTTAAACTTACATTCTTATTTTGCTATTGCCAGAATACATACAATTTTGTTGCATAATTATCCATCATTTATCATTATCATTTCATATATAGGTAAAAATAATTGCATGTCTCCAATGTCTAACATGAAACACTATAACAAATATTGCATTTAATATTGTATTTCTAGCTAAATTATTTTGGATTATTAGTTTAAATAAGCCTATTAAATCGCCAAATGGTCTTTAAAATGTGTCTTGATCTACATAAATGCATTGACGTTGATCATGAATGTACACATTTTTTTAACCAAATAGTCGGGGATTGACGGGACTGCAACGCAGACAAGCAGTGGAAAACAGGGGTTAGGCTCCTAAAGAAAGAGGACAACAAATGATTAAAATGTAAAGAGACTTTATTACTGGTCGAATCAATGAACTTTGCCCTTTGGCAGATTTAATAGAAACTAAAAGTTGATGCCGATTTCCACACCCATAATTAACATTAAATCGATGAGAAAACAAATCCAAACCAATTCATTTAAGTAACTTAATGAAGTTATTTGAACAGACGCTGATCAACACCTGAAGAACACAAACTAATCAGACGCAGCGCAATAACATAATAGTCCAGCGGAGAAAAGGCCAGAATGATCCCACAAAAAGAAAACTGATTTCTGGTGTTTGTCAATCCAAGCAGGTCAGAAAGAGGTTTGATGAGAAGTGTAGTTGATGAATGGAAGAAGGGGAGAAGAGTCGAGGTCGAGAGTCAGGGAGATGTTTGCCCAGGTGTCCCTGAGGAAGTCTCGTAGTTCATCTCTGCTCGCGGCCACAGCTGCTGCCACGTCCTGAAAGGAGCAGTGAGGATTGATGTTGGTCTCAGATGAGACGTGGTCTTCAGGGGTTGCTGGAATGGAGGAGAAGTTCTGGAGGAAGAGAGTGTGGTTGTCAGTTTGAGACAGCTTCTCCAGCTGGACATCTTGCTTCCTGAGCTCGGTGATCTCCTGCTCCAGCTTCTTCTGAAGCGCCCTGATGCAACTAACTTCGGTCTTCTGCCTGGATCTGATCTGCTGCTCCACAGAGGACAATCTCGTCTGGATGCTCTGGATCAGCTGTTGGAGGATCTCCTGAGTGTCCTGCACACTCTCATCAGCAGAGACGATGACTTTCTCCTCCTTCCCCCTCAGCAGCTTCACGTCTCTCTCTTTGTACCGGATGCTCTCCTGCAGCTTCTCTCGTCTCTGCTTCACCTCCGTCTCTCTCTCACCTCTCGCTGCTGCAGCTGAGACCGTGTTGTGACCCTTGTGTTGGTCCATGGTGCAGAGAGAACAGATGACCTGCTGGTCTGTGTGACAAAAGATCTTCATCACCTCATCGTGGTTGGAGCAGATGTTCTCCTGCAGCTGCTTGGACGGCTCCACCAGCTTGTGTCTCCTGAAGGCCAGGTTCTTTAGATGAGGCTGTAGGTGTCGGTCGCAGTATGATACCAGACACACCAGGCAGGACTTTAGAGCCTTCTTCCTCCTTCCGGTGCAGAAGTCGCAGGCGACATCTTCAGGTCCGGCGTAGCAGTTGTCTGCAGGTGTCGCTTCTAGTCCAGTCTTCTTCAGCTCCTCCACTAAATCTGCTAGCACGATGTTCTTCTCCACAAGAGGTCTCAGTGTGAAGACTTTCATGCACTGAGGACAGTTGTAGGTGTTTCTCTCCGCTTCACTGTCCCAGCAGTTGTTGATACAGTTCATGCAGTAGCTGTGTCCACATGGGGTCGTGACCGGGTCGCTCAGAAGGTCCAGACAGATGGGACAGGAGATGGCTTCTCTCTGCAGCTGAACTGTCGTGTGCTCCATTTCACGGCTCAGTGAGGAATGACTGACTTAGGCAAGATATACCACAGTGTCTTATGACCGAATTCCAACACACATTTTCTAACTGTAATTTAGATTATTGTGATTCTTATCAACGATCAGCAGCTGAACTTTAAACTGCCATTTTTTAACACGCTGATGAGATAGAGAGAGAATAAACCTTATAGCTTCAAAGAAGTCGTAAAACAATTTGAAAGAGCCTAGTGGAAGGAAAACACTAGAGGCGCTAGTGAATGCTAGATGTAGAGAATAAGCCAGAGTGAAGAAGACTGTACTGCATGCTACATACTACTGCTAGATACTAAGTTCCACCTGTTGATCCATCTGCCTTTGAGTAAAGTGGATGAAGTAAGTTACCGACTCCTTTCTACAACAATACAACACAATGCCAAAACCAATATTTTTTTTTAGTTCTTCAAACTGTCATGAGCTTCTTAATGGGCCTTGAGGGACCCAAAGCGCTACACCAAGATCCATACTCACATCCGAAGAAACAAACGTTGGGTTCTCCAATGAATAAAATCTGGCAAAGATTCTGATCACATCATTGGTTATTAACAACAATTACAAAGAGCTATCTGTCTCCCTCCCATTGATCTGAGATGTTACGAAACAAAGAGAACTTTTCGTACCCAGATTCATCAAATTTATAGCAATACTCATTTCATGATGGTTTTGTTTGTGAGTGATTTAGTAATTTATACTGTTTAAAGGGCAACTAATGTCAAACTCAATTTTCCTCTCCAAGATGCAGTAAGTCTCTCATAATGACGCTATTTTAAGGTTATTACTTTATAAAATTCTCCCCTGTCTGAAATCTCGGCAAACAAGATATCACATAATCACATATACAAAAAAAGGAATTTGTTTCTGTCTTTGTACATTGCTATTATGTGTAAATTGTTTCTGGTTGGCAAATTGGATCATATGAAGAAATGAAAGAAAAATGTTTAAAGTCTCTTGCCAGTTTCCACATGATTTGTCTCCCTGTCTATGTTCAGCTTGGTCAGTCTCTATCTTTAAATAAGGGATTATTAAACTCAATAATATTACCCTTAATAATTTCTTGGATTCCATTCTCCTATACATGCATATTTTGGACCAATGGCATGTCTATCAAGCCATTAAATCTCTAATCTATAATCCATTACAACGAAGACCGATGTATTTGCCCTACCCTTGTAAACCATTTTTACAACTCTCTCTTGGTGCGAAGGGCCACACAGTCTACAACAAGGGAAAACAAAAAAACCTGCTTTTGCATTGTACTTTCAATTTGTTCCATTTGTAAGTAACTTTGTCCATGTTATGTTCAATCAGTTTTAAAAGTATGTTTTGGGAGCTGAGGCTGTTTTATTATTTATTTCTAAAACATATTTTTGACTTAAATAATGCTTTGGAGTAATTGAATGTTTGCCCTGATTTCCGGCTTGTCGTGACATCGTACATCACTTTTTCCTCCTTTAAAGACAGTTCAAATAAAAATACATTCATCAGGCATATCTGGTTCCAACAGACACAGTGAAAGTTTAGGTTTTCATTATTGAAGTGTCTGTATTTTCAGGAATTTAAATTGTGTTGTATTTCTGTTCTCATGGGGGGTTTCAACACTCATTTTTCATGCATTGAATTTAAACCACCCATGAAAGCACCACCATTCAATGCAAATATGTTTAACAAGCACTGCAGCTGACCTTCGAACTCCCCCTGCTCACCGGAAACAATCTAAAGTCCGCCATTGATAAGCGAAGCAGTTTACATCACAACTCTTTGGTCTCAACATGGAGCCGATCTCAGAGAAGCTTTCCAAATACAAGAACTTTAATTTTGTCACCGGCCGCACTACAAAGGAATACATCGACGAACTGCAGACGTTTGAGGTGCGTGAAGATGATGTCTACCTGGTGACGTACCCCAAATCTGGTGAGTTTCGTGGGATCTGTGATGCATCATGTACAAATTTAACTGTGTGGTGTTGTATCGATATAGGCACAATCTGGACTCAGCAGATTATAATCACCATCCACAAACTGGACGGAGGAGTCGCTGAATATACAAACAACTTTGAGACCATGCCGTGGCTGGAGTACATGGAGGAGAGGGAACATTACTCCCTGCGTCCGTCTCCGAGGCTCTTCAGCTCTCACCTCACTCCCGTGCTCATGCCACCGGGCCTCAAAGACAAAAGAGTGAAGGTCAGAAAAAAAAAGAATCCCTTTCGGACTTTTACTTTCCTTCTTGTTCTTTACAAATTCATATTTATTTCACTACACTATTTTAGAGCCAAGAAATGAGTGATCTCATTTAGTAATATTGTCTGTATCCTTTTATAACAAACTAAGGGGTTGGGCCAAAGGGGTCACCTTGACCCAGAGATAACGCGAGGGTTAATAATTACACACAGTAACACTGATGTATTGGTGCCACTTGCTCAGACTCATTCAACAGACATTCAACTGATGGTAAGAAACTGATGGCCTGCCTCCACTTTTGGCAAACAAGACTATTTTTAGTTGTTGTTATATTCTACACCTACCAACATTACGTTTCTCTCTAAAACGGTTTTAAAGACATCAAACGTTTATGGCCTAAAACTACCTAAGAATACTCATATGAGTTATTTAAGTAAGAGATTCTGACAACTAAGCTAAACTTTAACTTTAATGTTACATAGACATGTTTTCTCTGTGAAGAAGAGAGTTTTATTGTGTTACTGTTTTAAATAAATTGTGTAATTATATATTTCCTGACTTTAGTGAAGAACACAGATATGGTTATTTTGTCTTCATCTATTTTATGTATGGTGTTATTTTTTATTTCCACACAGTTTTTTTTCTGTGAAGAACTCGGAGAGGGTTATTTGGTCATGTGTAGCCCCCATCAGAGGAGGGGAAGCCATCAATAAGAACTGCCAAAATAATCACATAAACAAGCAAAATTATTTTTCTTTTGTCTTTTTTCCTTTATTGAGAAAGCAGGAAATCCATCCATTACCTTTTAAAATGTAATGAATTTAACTGTGGTAATTTAAAGAGCATCAAAACTAGATCACCTCTAAAAAGCGTAGATATTCTGTTTAGACCTTCTGTTAAAGGGCCATTGTTTGAGGTATCCCTTGTGTTGTCTCTGTGCTATACAAATAAAAATGACTTACTTATTTACTTACTTACTTACTTACTATTCTGTCTGTCTGTCTCTTATGTGAAAGCTAAAATGTTAAACCAAAACCATTGAGGCATTGATAAGTGATTTATTTCTAGGCTGCACAATGTGCTGTTAATCACAGACGAGCTATTATGAGAAGATGTAACAAGTAACAACTCGGGAATATTCTGTTTAGACCTCCTGTTAAAGGGCCATTGTTTGAGGTATCCCTTGTGTTGTCTCTGGGTCAAGATTGGTGTTTTTGGGGACTTTGGGTCACCTTGACCCTGAGATAACACAAGGCTTAAGGGGAGACAAAAAAAATGGTTTCCGTGCTGAAACATTTTTGAATTATCTTCATTTTAGGTCATTTATGTGATGCGAAACCCCAAAGACAACATTGTCTCCTTCTACCACTTCAGCCAAGTGATGAGCGTGTTGGACAATCCTGAGAGCTTCAACGTCTTCTTTGAAGAATTCTTGGAAGGAAACGGTAAGATTGAGTTTAATGAAAGGCGAAAGTCAGTTCTAGCATCTTGTCTGGAATCCGACAGTTTTGTGCGGATCCTGGTTTGACCACGTCGAGGCCTGGCACAAGCAGAAGGACAACTACAACATCCTGTTCTTGACCTACGAGGAGATGATTCTGGTACATGACTCAAACTCTGATGTATTCTATGTTTGATCTACATCTTTATATGTGCACTTTGTCATCCCTTGAACTTTGTTTCATCTCTGAAATCTGAGCAAAGTTAAAATGATTCAAACAACTTAACTACTTTTTTGCTCTTATCCAGGACTTGGAAGCAGCTGTGAGGAAGATCTGTAAGTTCTTGGGGAAAACCCTGAGTGAGGCCCAGATCCAACAGGTGGTGCACCTGTCTACGTTCAAGAACATGAAGAAAGACGAGAAAGCAAACTACCAACATTTCCCTAAAGAACAGATGAAAGGAGACTTCATGCGCAAAGGTGACACCTGCAGTGGTTTGAGAAATTCCTCATTAGATTCACAAGCTTGCTGGCAAGCTCTTCAGATGGATCAACACAAAGAACTATACATAAATACTCACTCAAAAATGGATTCTAACAAATATTTGACATGAAATGTTTTAATTTTAAATATATTTCATGTAATTTTACGAGGTAATTCTATGCGAACAGCCAAATTAAATCAGATAATGTTAAAGTCTACTCAATTAAAGTATGCATTGACTGTCACAAGAAATTACTTGTGACATTGTTATTATTACCCAGGTCAAGATTTTCTGACACCCTTGTCTTTCTCCCTCAGGTAAAATCAGCGACTGGAAAAACACTCTTACGGTCGCCCAAAGTGAACAAATTGATCGGATTTTCCAGGAGAGACTCGGAGATCTGTCGGAGTTCATCTGGGAGTGAATCTGCTAACATAGCTCATGACATGAACAAATGGATTTAACTGGCGACAAAAGGCATGATGGGAAATTAAAGATACAGTAGTTACTACCACAATAGTAAATATTGTTTAAAAAATATGTGATGTTTCATTAGAACAGTTGTTCAAAACAAAGCCATCCAGTGTAGTCTGAAAATAATGACATTGCTTCATGAAGCTTCATCGGCCCATCACTACTATTTTCCTTTGTTGTTCTGTTTTAATAAATCATGATATCATTTGTAAACTGATGGCGCCACCTACTGACCTCTATACATCATGACACTGCTTCATGAAGCTTGATCAGACCATCTCCACTTTCTGGACTGTGTCCCATTTCCTGTCTTTCTAAAACTTGATATCAGTTATTGAAAAGATCTCACGCGCAGATTGACAGATTATTATCACGTCTAACAGCATTATCTTTCCACCCCTTTCATTTGGTGTTTTATCAACTGGCTCATCATTAATGGACCCGCCAAACAAGTTCAACGCACCTGCAATGGAACGTTTGTCTTTTGGCGGCTCCACCTGTTGATGGAAGAAATTCTGGCAAGAGTACGTTTGGATTTCAGCCAAGTTCGAGAGATTTCTGTAGCATATGTGACCAAAGTACAGAGAGTTATTCAGAACAAGACATTTGTTCTAACATGTGGAACACAGTCATGTCAGCGTTCATATTCAGGTCATGTGTTCGTACTGTAACCAAAGTCAGAAAGATATTTGTAATGCTTGATATATTGTCTTTACTATGGACATACAGCATTGCTATATAACGTTTTTGTTAAACAGATTTTACTTTTTTTTTCTTAGCTAAACTACTCCCCCTGCTGTTCCCAAAATGAGGACATAATTTCTCTGTTATCACAACGTATTTATTGACTTGATTTATTACTTGTTTATTACAACTGCGCACAGATATGGTGTCAAAGTGAAGGGGTTTTCTGTTTTTGCGAAACTGTGATTATATGATTAAAGTTACATTAATGAAAAGGACATTTGAGCTAAATCTCACCCTTTAAACACCTGTAAAATGATTTATTACAATCATTTTCCATCCTTTATGAGTCAGTTACAGTGTTGGTCTTCGCGTGACTCTGAAAACGATAATGGGATGGATGGCATAGCTTAATAATAAGAGACATTATTTTCAGGAACGGGCTAACTAAACATTGAAAAATAGTTTGTTTACATTCTTACATAATTAACAACCGAGAGGTTATTTTGAAGTATGTATTGCATCAGTTTCTATCTATGTTTTGTCTAGACAAGAAGATATTATAGATATAAATCAGAATTTTTTCACATAGATATTACAGACCATAATTTTTTTGAGGCGATATAATTTTTATCTAAGTTGTAAGAGTGTAAAAAACACTTGACTCGACCCCAAATAGAATCAAGGTTTACAACAAATCTACTCCAGGTAGTAGTTTCACTACATGGTCACTCTATAACCATCTATCTATCTGTCTGTCAGTCTATCTATCTATCAATCTATCATGTAATTAAAAAAAATCTTATAGACATTTTAAACTTACATTCTTATTTTGCTATTGCCAGAATACATACAATTTTGTTGCATAATTATCCATCATTTATCATTATCATTTCATATATAGGTAAAAATAATTGCATGTCTCCAATGTCTAACATGAAACACTATAACAAATATTGCATTTAATATTGTATTTCTAGCTTAATTATCTTGGATTATTAGTTTAAATAAGCCTATTAAATCGCCAAATGGTCTTTAAAATGGGTCTTGATCTACATAAATGCATTGACGTTGATCATGAATGTACACATTTTTTTAACCAAATAGTCGGGGATTGACGGGACTGCAACGCAGACAAGCAGTGGAAAACAGGGGTTAGGCTCCTAAAGAAAGAGGACAACAAATGATTAAAGTGTAAAGAGACTTTATTACTGGTCAAATCAATGAACTTTGCCCTTTGGCAGATTTAATAGACACTAAAAGTTGATGCCGATTTCCACACCCATAATTAACATTAAATCGATGACAAAACAAATCCAAACCAATTCATTTAAGTAACTTAATGAAGTTATTTGAACAGACGCTGATCAACACCTGAAGAACACAAACTAATCAGACGCAGCGCAATAACATAATAGTCCAGCCGAGAAAAGGCCAGAATGATCCCACAAAAAGAAAACTGATTTCTGGTGTTTGTCAATCCAAGCAGGTCAGAAAGAGGTTTGATGAGAAGTGTAGTTGATGAATGGAAGACGGGGAGAAGAGTTGAGGTCCCGGCCTGGGTCACTCTAACCTGTCAGAGCACAAAGTAAATAAATGACAGAAAAATCTTCTGTACGTCAGAAATGGAACATTCAAGGCATCACTCACCACCGTGGCATCATGACAGCTACATTTTGGAATCTGTTTGAAAAGCAAAGAAACTCACAATGAAAAATGATATTCCTATAAAATAAAGATGAATCCATATATTGATTCGAAACAACCAGCAACGTGAAGCTAAATGAATGTACCTGAAGAAGCAGCACCTTAATCACAACCATATATCAGTACTAGTGGTTTAGGTACAAAATATGACATCTTTACAGGCACTCCGGATTCCTCCCACCGTCAAAAAACACACAGAGGTTAATTGGGAACTTGGGGAAATTTACCGTCGGTATGAGTGTAATGCGTGAATAATTGTATGTCTTTGTGTGCCCTGGCATCCTGTCCAGTGTGTCCCCGCCTCCCACCCAAAATAACTGGGATAGGCTCCATCCTCCCGTGTCAGAAAATGAATGAATAAATAAACGTTTTATTTTATTTAACTTATAATGTCATAACAATTTCAAAGACAAAGATGGTGAAGAATGAAAGCTAAGTTTTAATTGGGGAAAAAAAAGATAGCAAACGTATAATATTTTTCAAATGAAATGCTTGAAATAACTAAGATAGAGGGTAAGTCTCGAATAATTACCCTATTGACATATGTCTCTTTTGGTACATTTAATCTCAAATAAATTCAATTTCATAAAACTGGGAAAATCTTAACAAAATTGATTAGAAATGAACAAAATAAAAAAGGTCTCAAGAGAATATCCTTTAAACTTAACGCTACATGATTTAAATTATTTGAATGACTAACAACTCCAACTCACCCCACTCAAAGGGTTTGGCCCTGTTCATGTGAGTGACCTCACAGCTGTATTTTTCACCGCTCTCTGGGGTGAAGGCGGCGTTGTAGGACAGGTGGAACTGCCAATTCTTGCCAAAAGCCAGGTCACTTGGCTCGGATGGAATCTCCACCCCGTCCCTCAGTAGGCGGATGTTGATGTCGGGTGGGTGGAAGTCGGTCACCTGACAGATGAGCCTGTTGCTCTTACCAAACATTCCCGGGTCCAAACTGTACACGCTCACCTTGGGTGAACCTGAGGAGGAGATTTATTATATTTTCTTTAGTACACTGTAAATAACATCATCGGTGTTACCATCTTTTTATTATTCTCTCCACCTGTTTTGTTCACAAAATGATGATGTCATTAAATTTTTCATTTGCCAATTAATAATTTTCAATACTAAAACGAACTATAAAACACTAATAAGTCTCAATGTTCTTCTGAATTTATAGCGTCTCACACACGCACACACACACGCGCAGTATCTGGTTTTCCATCATAATTTCGATGATATTTTATAGAATAAAAAAATTACAAAATAAAAATCGATAATAAAAGCAAATAGTTTCCGTTTGTAAATTAGACTTTTTCTGTTACTACATATACATTCACTTCGTCGTTATGTAAGTTGCGTCATGAAAATACTTGTTATATTTGAACTTTTTTTTTTTACATAAACTATAAGTCTGATATAAGTCTTCAACAAGGATATGTTAAAATTCATGATCACTTTTAAAACATTTGAATCATGGTGTATGGAGCTCCTAATGTTTGCTCGAGTCTTCAAACTACGCACTTGGAAAAGCTGACCCGTGCCACGTGATCTCACACCTTATTTAACCTAAATGTTCTGGGGGCTTCTTTCTTAAGGTTTATTATTCAAATCAAAACATTTTTTGTAATATTCTGCTGTTATGTTTGTCTGCAAACTGCAAGAATATCAATAACGCGACATCCTTCAAATACAAGGGGTTAGAACAAAAAGTGGAACAACAGAAGCAAAACGTAATAATACTTTTTTTTTTACTCGTTTAAGTCTCTTATCTTTAATAAATATCCATCAGAGGGATGTTTTTTTTCTGATCCTTAAACACACTCTTCCACCATTTTATTCCCAAGTGAAAGTGAAAGTGGAGAATTCGAGCAACCTCCATTTTACCAACAGATCCCTTCCCCGTTTTTGTTGATTAAATAATTCACACAAGCTTTTCTTTGTTGTACAAACAAGAAAAAAAAACGTTTACTAAGATTAAAGATCGGTGCGTTTATCGGGGAAAATGTTTCAATAAAGTGTTGAAAAACTTCTACTCACTGTATTTAGCGTCGACCATGCACAGGATGGCAAGAAATGCCCCCAAATTCACAATCGGATGCATGTTTCTGGCTGGATTTGTTCGATCGAAGATGCTCAAGTGCAGAGATGCTGTTGTCGCTCCGATGTCAGCTTCACTCTAGCCCTGCTGCCGGAGAGAGCAGGAAGAAAGTTGAAAAGTCCCTCCCCTCTCACGTCATACAATGACGTCATAGTTTAGAAGACAAAACCGTAAATACAAAATATCTATGTGTGGTTTAAAGTGAAAAAAGTTGCAGATTAATTGGCGACAATAGTCCTTTTCAAAGAGTTTACTTGAACTGAAGTGTATTAAGTGTATATTATGGTATTAACTCCAACTAAAATCTTCTCTAGTTCTTGAATTAGGACTTTTTACTTTACTTTTATGAGTATTTCTTTCTCATCAAAATAACTTTCGAAAATGTTTTATATCAGTTTTTCTATTTTAATGAAAGGTTTTTCAAATAAATGATTGGCATAGTTGGGTTTATTTATTTATTTTTTCTTGGTTTTCTGATACTTGCTTTGTTTTAACGTGTTTGGCTTTTCAATCTCTTTTTGCTTGACGACCCCTCCCAATACTAATATAGATAATGTGGCCCCCAGGGAAATGTAATTGCCCACCCCTGTATTAGACATTAAACATCAAACAGTTCATGTATGCGCCTTGAGCACTGTTATAAACGTTAGTTTACTTGTTCCATTTTAGATTTACGGAAAAAAAGTTCTTATCTTGGAAATGGAAGATGTGGTACGGCAGGGGTGGGCAATTAAAATTCTTCAAGGGCCACATTCAATTCTGTGAATGTTGTTAGGGGCCGTCAAGCAAAAAGAAAGACGAAAGAATCCCTAAAAAAAAAGACATTCGTCATTAGGCCATGACCTTTATTAAGCTAAATAAGCTGCAATTGTATTCTTGTATAGATTCATTTTTTTCAAAACATTTCTTCAAATAAATTAAAAAAAAATAAAATTGAGGGATTAATTTATACAAAAGAAAATTACACACAAAAAGGAGGGAAGTGTTATGTGAAAATGTAAATTAATAATAGATACAAAATACATTTGTCATACTTTGACATTACGAGGGCCGCATAAATAAAGTCAAAGGGCCGCATGTGGCCGCACTTTGCCAAGGTCTGTGTTACGGGGTGTAACATTTCACCTTAGGATGACTGCAGCTAGCTCTGCTAGCAACTAACTAAGATAGCAAGTATTAAAACCCAAATCTTTATTGTAACAGGTGGAGAGACGAAGACAACCTTCCCACCGAGACCAAATACTTGTGACAGAGGTCAGAAGAAAACTATGAATCTTGTCATCCAATAGTCGGAGCTCACAATTGTGGGGGAAGCAATAGAAAGCACAGGCTTCTTTTAAGGGTACATCAGCATCTTTGAGACATTCAGACAAGGTGTCCTTCTCTGATCTGGCTTCTCTAGATGTAAAGCAGCACGTGTTCTTCTTTGAATTACGTTGATGGAGGCCTTATCATTTGAGCGGTTTACACGTCTAATTTAATCGCACTTGGTCTGCTGGACAGAATACAACTAAAATAATAAATTATATATGTATTCGATTTTATGAAAAAGGACATTTTGGTAGTAACTCATTTTATATTTAATAAAAAATGTATAATGTATTTTTTTTCCTACAAAAAATGAAATGTGAACTATTTTCATATTTCTACTTTCTCAATTCTCACTTTCATGTTACGTATAGCAACTTCTATATAGTTTAAATATTTATTTCTGTGTCTCATCATACCTTCATTTTCTCATGTAGCATACACAAGATAAGTAAGTAAGTAATATTTATTTATATAGCGCTTTTCGAGACCAGGATCACAAAGCGCTTAAACAATCAAAACAATACTCAAAAAAGTACATACTTTAAAGATCAAGATAATACTGAGAACAACACAGGAGTTCGAGAAATTCAAGGAAAAGCCTGAACAAATAGAAACGTCTTAAGATGTTTCTTAAAGGAGTCAGTAGACTCCATCAAGCGCAAAGAGAGAGGAAGATTGTTCCAAAGCTTAGGAGCAACAGCCTGAAAAGATTTCTCTCCTCTGGTCCTGAACCAAACCATTGCAACAATTTGCTCCTATTTACTCATGGAAATAATACAATCAATATTAAGTAAATGTTAATGTGACTGTACTTCAGTTTGTTGAGTTAGCGAACTTTTTCATGCTGACAAACACCAACGTTCTCTTTCATTTTCTTCTGGTCAAACTCTCAGCACAGAAGAACCGGTTTGTTGGGAGCAAATGGAACAATTGTGGACACGTAATTTGGTTTTCCCCTGGGCGGTGTCTGACATTTATGGTTTCACTTTAAAACAGCAGTGTTGTTGAACTTGTCTTATGATCAAAAATGGCGGTGATTCTATTGTTTACAGACAAGTAGGAAGTGTCTCTCAAAATGGCACCCAAATGTGATTAGTTTTCTTTATAAAAACGTTTAAAGATCTATTCCGTCTGAGTAATGTGGATGTATACATTTGAAATAAATCAAAACTCGTCATGTCAAGTTAAAAAAAAATGTATTAAGTATTTTCATGACTATCCAGAATTTTGATTCTGGTTGTAAAGAGTGTGGTCTGTACTGCCCCCTGTGGATAGAGCGTGAAAGTGCAATTCGGCTTCTCGGCCTTCTTTCTCAAGCGTCACTTTTAAAAAGTACTCAGTACAGACTAGTGCAGGGGTCGGGAACCTATGGCTCGCGAGCCAGGTGTGGCTCTTTTGATGATTGCATCTGGCTCGCAGATTTCGGCTTTTCAGATAAAACATAAAATATTATCACTTGTTTCAGGGGTGGGCAATACGCAATAGCAATTGCCCACCCCTCGCAATAGCTTCGCGATCGACCGGTGTAGGTACAATTTCGGTCCCCCCTACAATATTAGGTACAATTTCGGTCCCCCCTACAATATTAGGTACAATTTCGGTCCCCCCTACAATATCGGTCCCCCCACTTCCTACGTGATGACGTCACACGCGTCACATGCGAACGTCTCTTTAAAATATTTTTTATGGGTTAAAGAAACGTCAACAGAACGTTTACATGATACTTTTAACCACACATGAAACATTTATATTGACAAAAAGACGATCTTCGTCAACATAATCACTTTCCGTTCTTTCATTTCCTGGTCTGACGACACACGTGACTTTGAGACCAACGGAAGGGTCCGCGCTACATGTGACGAAGCCGCTGATTGGCTGAAGCTGTTTTACTAATAATAAAGCACAACTGTATAATGAAATAAAAATCATTCGAGTTCCGAAATAATTCGCTTTTCAAAAAAAAAAAAGTTAGAATATTCCCCTTTCAATAACTCGTCTGTAGTTCGATTATAAACACCTCAGTAATTATTTAGGTTTCGATTTTTTTTAAATCAATTATTAAATGTACATATGCCCACTTTATTGAACGAGTCATTTTTTTTAATTGTCATATTTGTATAATGTATGCACTACAAAAGAAATCGTGTTTTTTTAACACTACTGGCAATAAACATTTTCTAATTTTCACACTATTGAGATTTGTTCTCTTCATAATACTGTTGGAATATAATATATATATATATATATATATATATATATATACCGCGGTCATCCACTCCAACCTTGTCCGACTTTGAGGCACCAGGCCCGGCCACCCTCCGAGCCTTTTCACTCCCTCTCCTGTTATGGTGCCTCCCTATTAACCTCTAGGTGGTTGCGCTCGTGACATCAAAAAGAACACTTTTTTCAGAGCAGTCATATATATATATATATATATATATATATATATATATATATATATATATATATATATATAATAACCCTCCTATATTGCTTTTTGTTCTCAATTGTAAACGGGCTTGTAGAACAATGAAACATGTTTAGGCTGATTATTCCAGTTGCATAATACGTACAATTCTACAGTTAAGTCTGTTTATTTACACTGCAACACAAACAAATGACAGAAACAATGATAAAATGACAACAACATTTAATAATTACGGCCTTTCAGTATATTCATTAGCATGTGGCCTCTAGGTCACAACACTCAACAAACAGTAATAAACTGTCTGACCACCAATGGTTCATAAAACGACCAAAACACGACACTTCCGTCGCTCCAACACAAAGAGTGTGTAACGGGTCGTTTATTCGCCTCTTCAAGTCAAAGAAAATACAAGCTTTCAATTCAATTCAATTTTATTTAAAGTGTCTTATCATTACAACATTATCTCAAGACACTTCACAGTTGAAGTAAGACTATAGTTAATTAAGGAAAAATAGATCCAGCAATTCAACAAAGAGCAAGAAGCGAAACACTGTACAGTGAGCAATGGCGAGGAAAAAAATCCTTTTAGAAGGCAGAAACCTCGAGCGGAACCAGACTCATTGTTGACGGCCTGCCGCTTTGACCGGCTGGGAGGAATGATGGGGGGGTAGACAGATGGATAAGGAGAGGAGTGAGGGAAATTATAGTGAGAAAAAAAAGAGGACAGTGTAGGAGAGTCCATGGAGGTGCTGATCAATTTTTCCTTAATTAACTATAGTCTTACTTCAACTGTGAAGTGTCTTGAGATAATGTTGTAATGATAAGACACTTTAAATAAAATTGAATTGAAAGCTTGTATTTTCTTTGACTTGAAGAGGCGAATAAACGACCCGTTACACACTCTTTGTGTTGGAGCGACGGAAGTGTCGTGTTTTGGTCGTTTTATGAACCATTGGTGGTCAGACAGTTTATTAGTGTTGAGTGTTGTGACCTGGAGGCCACATGCTCATGAATATACTGAAAGGCCGTAATTATTAAATGTTGTCATTTTATCATTTTTTCTGTCATTTGTTTGTGTTGCAGTGTAAATAAACAGACTTAACTGTTGAATTGTACGTATTATGCAACTGGAATAATCAGCCTAAACATGTTTCATTGTTCTACAAGCCCGTTTACAATTGAGAACAAAAAGCAATATAGGAGGGTTATTATATTATATATATATATATATATATATATGACTGCTCTGAAAAAAGTGTTCTTTTTGATGTCACGAGCGCAACCACCTAGAGGTTAATAGGGAGGCACCATAACAGGAGAGGGAGTGAAAAGGCTCGGAGGGTGGCCAGGCCTGGTGCCTCAAAGTCGGACAAGGTTGGAGTGGATGACCGCGGTATATATATATATATATATATATATATATATATATATTATATTCCAACAGTATTATGAAGAGAACAAATCTCAATAGTGTGAAAATTAGAAAATGTTTATTGCCAGTAGTGTTAAAAAAACACGATTTTTTTTGTAGTGCATACATTATACAAATATGACAATTTAAAAAAATGACTAGTTCAATAAAGTGGGCATATGTACATTTAATAATTGATTTAATTGATTTTAAAAAAATCGAAACCTAAATAATTACTGAGGTGTTTATGATCCGAACTACAGACAAGTTATTGAAAGGGGAATATTCTAACTTTTTTTTTTTTGAAAAGCGAATTATTTCGGAACTCTAATGATTTTTATTTCATTATACAGTTGTGCTTTATTATTAGTAAAACAGCTTCAGCCAATCAGCGGCTTCGTCACATGTAGCGCGGACCCTTCCGTTGGTCTCAAAGTCACGTGTGTCGTCAGACCAGGAAATGAAAGAACGGAAAGTGATTATGTTGACGAATATCGTCCTTTTGTCAATATAAATGTTTCATGTGTGGTAAAAAGTATCATGTAAACGTTCTGTTGACGTTTCTTTAACCCATAAAAAATATTTTAAAGAGACGTTCGCATATGACGCGTGTGACGTCATCACGTAGGAAGTGGGGGGGACCGATATTGTAGGGGGGGACCGAAATTGTACCTACACCGGTCGATCGCGAAGCTGTTGCGAGTAGATCGCGTGATTTAATAAAATATGATATAAGAAAATAGTAAAGAGAGCTCTGATTGGCTGCTGTGCATATTAATCAAATGGTTATTGTGCCGATTGGTTGAAAATTTGATTGAAATACACAGCAGCCAATCAGAGCTCCCGCCTCTTCCACTGAACGCACGGAAAAGATCATATGAATCGAGAATAAAAAGAGCAAAAGGTGCGACAGTCATTTTACGCAATTCAGAAAAACGATATAGAATTATAAGCTTGTTTTTTTTAAATAATATATCGAACAAAATAATGCGCGTTTGATCGCTTCAGGTTCTTCTCTACGAGAGTCACAGAAACATGACGTCAGGTCCATCAAAGTTAAGCTGCAGGTTTCAATGAAAGCGCAACAAATGCTGGTTTTCCTTTTGTGATCGCGTCCTTAAAACACACTTGCATTAATACACCATCACATGATGACTATTTGTAAATTACCTTTATCTCACGAATGTAATAAGAATACGCTCAAACCCAAACACATTAAACAGGTGCAGGTGAGCCACACATTCTAATGACGTCAGAGACGATCAGACAAAGCGATGATGATGTGAAGTTACTGATTTATTTATTTATTTAACAGTTTTATTCTCGTTAAACTTCATCTGAAATGTAATTAATCCACTTGTGTGATTCATATCAGACATGTTTAAAATTAACAAATATAAACTGTTAGTTTGAATTCATGTTTTCATTTGTTTTTGTTTTTTCATGATCACAGAAATGGAGAAATTTTAGTCTTGTGCTTCATTTAAATATGATGGACATATTGAAATGGAGGCATGGAAAGGGATGAACCCGTCTGAATTCTTTGTTGATTTTGATGAACAAAGGAAAAGGGCTTGAATTCGTGTCAAGCACAGATTCTTACATCTGAATATTATTTATATGGCTCTCACTGAAATAAATTTCCAAATATTTTGCTTTCATGGCTCTCTGAGTCAAAAAGGTTCCCGACCCCTGGACTAGAGAGACATGATACAACCTAGTCTTGTCAGCTGGACGATTTTATCTTTGCCATAAAGTCCTTCTTAAAAGGCCCTATTTCTCTCCTTACTCTTGTTGAAAATGAAAATAAAAGATATATACGCTTATATTTAAAAAAAATATGGCTCTGGAAAAAATTAAGAGACCACTGCAAAATTATCAGTTTTATCTTAAAAGATTCCATCTCCGTCGAAGCATCAGACGACCAGCCGTTGGGCAAAGCTGAAAATTGGATCAATTTGACTATCTAGAATCCTGGATCAATTTTCTGCAAATAAACACTTTGCGTGATGATACGTGTATTTGGAATTTGGGGCGAAATGTTATCAGTAGTTTATAGAATGAAACAAACATGTTATTTTTTCTGCAACACATACCTATAAGTAGTAAATGGTAAATGGTATTTTTTTTCCCAGAGCTGTACGTATACTTAAAGATCTGTCAACAATTGTGTTGTGACAACAAAGGGTATAAACTCTAGAGCAGAACTTCCCCGAGCATTTAATTCAATGGTATAGTAAAAATGATTATCATTCACAAACAGTAAGTAGGACATTGGGAAAACAGCACAAACAAAGAAAAACAAAAAACAACATACCCTCTACAATGAGTTGACAAAAATATGTGAATATGTACAATGGCGGCAGCGAAGCAAACAATATAATACACAGTACAAACAACATGAATCATACCAAATAAAAAGTTTTTTTTTAAAGAAAACCAGTATGTAATTTAGTGGAAAGATACATCTAAAGTCCTCCAACCAATTGGATAATAATAAAAAATGTATTTAATGAAATTAATATGTGCGTAAAGTTGATTTTTTTTTTTTTAGCAAGTAAATAAAGACCAGGGTCACAAAGCGCTTAAACAATCAAAACAATACTCAAAAAAGTACATGCTTTAAAGATCAAGATAATACTGAGAACAACACAGGAGTTTGAGAAATTCAAGGAAAAGCCTGAACAAATAGAAACGTCTTAAGATGTTTCTTAAAGGAGTCAGTAGATCCATCAAGCGCAAAGAGAGAGGAAGATGGTTCCAAAGCTTAGGAGCAACAGCCTGAAAAGATTTCTCTCCTCTGGTCCTGAACCAAACCATTGCAACAATTTGCTCCTATTTACTCATGGAAATAATACAATCAATATTAAGTAAATGTTAATGTGACTGTACTTCAGTTTGTTGAGTTAGCGAACTTTTTCATGCTGACAAACACCAACGTTCTCTTTCATTTTCTTCTGGTCAAACTCTCAGCACAGAAGAACCGGTTTGTTGGGAGCAAATGGAACAATTGTGGACACGTAATTTGGTTTTCCCCTGGGCGGTGTCTGACATTTATGGTTTCACTTTAAAACAGCAGTGTTGTTGAACTTGTCTTATGATCAAAAATGGCGGTGATTCTATTGTTTACAGACAAGTAGGAAGTGTCTCTCAAAATGGCACCCAAATGTGATTAGTTTTCTTTATAAAAACGTTTAAAGATCTATTCCGTCTGAGTAATGTGGATGTATACATTTGAAATAAATCAAAACTCGTCATGTCAAGTTAAAAAAAAAATGTATTAAGTATTTTCATGACTATCCAGAATTTTGATTCTGGTTGTAAAGAGTGTGGTCTGTACTGCCCCCTGTGGATAGAGCGTGAAAGTGCAAGTCGGCTTCTCGGCCTTCTTTCTCAAGCGTCACTTTTAAAAAGTACTCAGTACAGACTAGAGAGACATGATACAACCTAGTCTTGTCAGCTGGACGATTTTATCTTTGCCATAAAGTCCTTCTTAAAAGGCCCTATTTCTCTCCTTACTCTTGTTGAAAATGAAAATAAAAGATATATATGCTTATATTTAAAAAATACGGCTCTGGAAAAAATTAAGAGACCACTGCAAAATTATCAGTTTTATCTTAAAAGATTCCATCTCCGTCGAAGCATCAACGACCAGCCGTTGGGCAAAGCTGAAAATTGGATCAATTTGACTATCTAGAATCCTGGATCAATTTTCTGCAAATAAACACTTTGCGTGATGATACGTGTATTTGGAATTTGGGGCGAAATGTTATCAGTAGTTTATAGAATGAAACAAACATGTTATTTTTTCTGCAACACATACCTATAAGTAGTAAATGGTAAATGGTAATTTTTTTCCCAGAGCTGTACGTATACTTAAAGATCTGTCAACAATTGTGTTGTGACAACAAAGGGTATAAACTCTAGAGCAGAACATCCCCGAACATTTAATTCAATGGTATAGTAAAAATGATTATCATTCACAAACAGTAAGTAGGACATTGGGAAAACAGCACAAACAAAGAAAAACAAAAAACAACATACCCTCTACAATGAGTTGACAAAAATATGTGAATATGTACAATGGCGGCAGCGAAGCAAACAATATAATACACAGTACAAACAACATGAATCATACCAAATAAAACGTTTTCTTTTAAAGAAAACCAGTATGTAATTTAGTGGAAAGATACATCTAAAGTCCTCCAACCAATTTGATTTTTTTTTAGCAAGTAAATAAAGACTCTTTGTAGTGGTGTCAACAAAGTTGAATATGATTATTCGCTGTGTTTGTTAGATAGTCGCTAACTTATCGTCGGTAAATTCTCGATAGAAACTTTAAAGGTATTTTCTCTGTACTGTCTGTGAAGTGAAGGCCATCTTAAACGGAATGATATACTTGCTAGCTTAGTTAGTTGCTAACGGTGTTAGCTACAACTGTGGCAACAACCAACACTTCTTTATATATTTTTGAAGATTATTATTTTATTAAGTTTAAATATCCCTTATATTAAATCTAAAACAAAAAACATCGCTGGATTTTCTAACATCAAAGGAAGTACAGTTCATGACATTGTTATACAAAATTATATAAATATTATTTTAACATGCATTTGGGTTCAAATAATTGTAAAGAAAATAACATTTACATGTTTGCCAAATGGTTAAAATTACAGGTGGCCATTAAGATGAAGTTAAAAAAAAAAATTACGTTTAAAGGTATGCGACATTTGCATCCTCAGACTATAAACGTCGCGGTTACGTCATCCAAACAACAGCAGTGAAGTCTGCTACAGTGGGATCAGCTGATAGATCGTCAAAGACTCACTGACACCATGAATGCGGAGAAACATCCTCGGTCTTCCATTGAAGACGACTTCAACTATGGCACTAATGTCGCCACAGCGAGTGTACAGATCCGCATGGGTGAGTTTATTTCCTGGCGTTTGTTGTTTGGTGCTGAGAGCGCTTAGCTTAGCTTAGCATCTCGCTGCGGAAGCTAGCTCCTTCTAGCTAGCTCGCACTTCCTGTCCAGTGTTGCTGCCAAACATGGCATTATTAAGCACGATGGATCTTGAGAAACGCATTTTGATTTACATTTGTAAAATATTTTTGGTTATATATTTTTGCTACCACTTTGTCCAAATGTAACATTGGCTGCCAGAAAATGTATAGCCCTGTTATAAGTAAAAGAAGCTTGTTTTCACTAGTATATCTGACGAGTATTTACGTGTGTAGTAACATTTTAAAATTACTTGATTTATATGAAATATTAAAAGTTACTATCATTGAAAAGCTTCCTAATCAAAGATACTTTATGTAATAATGATGTTAATACTTTTAAATCAATAAATTAACGTTAAATTAGAAAATTGGGCTCAGAAATAATGCATAGAAAAGGCTAATTAAAATTCAAAATTTAACCAACGTGGCACTAGTTGTGTAAATAAACAGTATTGGAAATATGAAACACAGATTCAATGTATTTCTAATGGATTAGATTCATGAAATTAATGTTGTAAGTGATGTAAAATGTTTGGCATAGGGATTCCAATGATTCTTTTATTTGCCTCAGATTTTTTGCAAGGGAGTTTTTTTTGAAGGTTAGGTTAGGTAGAACTTTATTGATTGAAATCTGTTTTTTGCCACAGCAATACAGAAATTTTTCATAAAAAAATAAATAAAAATAAAACAAGAACAAAGAGAAAGAACAAGATGATACAATCTAAGTCTAAATGTAAAGAACATAGATCAAAGAAAAATAACAAAGACAAAGAATACAAAGACTAACATAAAATAGAACATCATTATACTTTTACTCCACTCCTGCCCCCGAACTCAGAATTATACAATTTAATAGCCCAAGGAATGAATGAGTCCTTAAGTCTATTAGTTTTGCAGCTGGAGACGAGCATTCGTGCTCCATCTGCTTCTCTGCTCACTGATGACAGTGTTGAGAGGATGACTGTCATCATCCATGATGGACAGTAGTTTGTTCAGTGAATGAAGAAATGTGGATTTTCAATTTGTGGAGCGTGTACTTGGTCAATCAAAAAATATCAGTATTCTTAAAAAAACTAAGACAAAAAACGCAGATCTGGGAATACATTTCTCTGGCAGCTATTAAGATTATACGCAGATGTCCAGCATCAGCAAATATACACGTACCTAAATAATGTGTTACGACCAGGAGCTGAAAGAAAAACTGTATCCATGTTGTGACATCGGTTGTGACGGCAATTTTTTATTTGTGCGACCTCGTCACGCACCTGAAAGGAGCATTTGAAAGCATCAATGATGGTTGCAGCACATCACAAACTATTTGTTAATTAATGTAATGTCTTTAAAATTAATTATTATTGTTATTATAATCATTGAGAGTGTGTTTAAAAAAAAAAACATGATGTAATTGGGACAAAACCTATTTGTTGATCACATGTTTATCACCTGTTGTATTAAAACAATTTCCCGAAGGAGACCTCCTGAGGGATCAATAAAGTTTTACCTTCCCTTACCTGATTGAACACCAAAACATTCTTTGTGTCTCCTTTGATATCAGACTTCCTGCGGAAAGTGTACTCGCTCCTCAGCCTGCAGATCATCCTGACGACGGCGACTTCTGCTGTTTTCATGTATTCTCAAACTCTGAAGGAGTTTGTCCACTCAAGGTGATCATCAGATTTTTTGAACAATGCCAATCTTAACTTAATTATGATGATGTGTCAATGAATGTCACGAATAGGGCATTGTATTGCTTCTGTCTTCTGCACGATATTTTGGTATGTTTGTTGTTGTGTCCAACATGATGTGTGTGTTTCCTCAGTCCTGCCATGGTTCTCGTTCCGTCCATCGGATCTCTGGTTCTACTGGTGGCGTTGGCCGTTTACAGACACCAGCACCCAGTCAACCTGTACCTGCTTCTAGTGTTTGTAAGTCTCTCGCACCTCAAACTATTGAATAAAACTTGAAATGCAAGTAAAATAATAAAATGATTTTGATTTGTCACTAGACACTTATGGAGGCGGTTTCTGTGGCAACGGCTGGTGAGGATCGTTTCAGTGTTTGGTGTTCATCGTATTTCTACTCACTAAACTAGTTCTTATGTGTGCAGTGACCTTTTATGACTACACAACTGTCCTGCAGTCCTTGTTCCTCACCTGCGCTGTGTTCGCGGCACTGACCACGTACACGCTTCAGTCCAAGAGGGATTTCACTAGAATGGGAGCTGGGTGAGTTCCTCATATGTTTCTCTCTTTAACCCTTCATTGATGATCCTGTCACTGCCTGCAGGATATTGCATGCAGATACGCTCATACAACTGTCGTTACACTTCTGCAGAAGCTGCCTAAACACAGAACAGATTCACCTGCACATGCCACAAGATCAAGTGCAAGACTGTGCAATAAAATTACTCCAGAGAAACCTGTACAATATTAAAAAGAAGCAAAAGTTTTTAATTATGTGTAATATGAGAATGATGATGAAGGTTAAAAAAAAGGCAAATAAGTTCACTCGGGGAGTGAGAAAAAGTTTTTGAGTAAGAAAATGGTCTGGAAGTTATGTTTCTTTCTGGAAATGAAGAGAAAAGGATGCATTTTAAGCACATTTTTATTAAATTCTAAAAACACAAAATCTATAAACCAATTACTATTGGTATTTAATTATTGTGACATAAGTTGTAACTCTTGTGTTCTCTCCCTACAGACTCTTTTCCTGCTTGTGGATACTTGTTATCGTTGGCTTCATGAAGGTGAGCTCTCTATAATCTCAGATTAAACCAGGGTAGGATGTGTTCAGTGCTGATTATTCATCTCTTTTCTAGCTCTTTTTCAACAGCGACAGCTTGGAGCTGGTGGTCGCAGGGTTCGGAGCTTTTGTCTTCTGCGGCTTCATCATCTATGACACCCACCTGCTGATGAAGCAGCTCTCCCCGGAGGAGCACATCCTGGCCTCCATAAATCTGTACTTGGACATTGTCAACCTGTTTCTGCACATCCTGAGAGTGCTGGACTCCATGAAGAAGCACTGAACACCTGCACTCGTTTAGACTTCTCTGCTAATCTGTTAATCATTCCAGATCTGGAGTTACCTTCGGCACCGTTCCACTTATTGCTTGTGTCTTTCTTAACTATTGTTGTTGGATTAATGTTGCTGAACATTTTTACGGGGTTAAGTGCGCCTCGGTGTTTCGATATTTCTCGAGTGTTTCTTTTACTGCAAGTAGGCTATAAATAACACACCACAAGGTTTATCTTTTATTGTGAGTTAGAAGACATATGAAGATTATATTCATTTTGGTGGTTTCTTGAACCAATGATGTGTTATTGCTTTAAAGGTTGTATCAGAAGCTCCACGGTGATTTAACTTGTCATTGATGTAATTGCTGTGTGGTTGGTATGATTGTATGAGGTTTAAGCAATGAGGGAGTAAATTATTTGAATTTGCACATCTTGTCTGGTTTATGAATATGTCACCCCTGTGGGTTTATGAATCCGGAAGACTGTGATGAAGGCCATATTTCTGAGTTACACCTGAGCCCTTCAGCACTTCCTGTTTGGTTCCTGTGGTATCATCACCAGGTCATTGATGCATGCAGGCTGGATCCTTCTCTCCAGGGACACCCCCTGTTCCAGCTGAGTCTGGGATCGATGCGGACCAGAACATTGCCGTTCAATAACTCTTTCTTTACATTTAATGGATGTTATTTTGCTTCATTGATTACTTGTATGCCACATTATGGAAATCCCTTTTAGATTAATGTATTTTATGACTCATTTATTTATATAATTTCATTTTTTAATTAGGTAATGTCGCAACAAAAATAATTGTTAATAGTTTCTGATGTGCTGTTTGGGAAAGAAGCTGCAACCTGCAGTACCAATCAGCTCAATGCTCTTTATGATATTGTAAATGCCCAAAAGGGTGTTGAATTATTTAAATAATATACAGAGAATAGTATTGTCGTTATACTTTTGTTCCTCCCATGCGCTCTGTCGGTCCATTTCTCAACCATTCAAATAAGTTATTTAAGGTGCAAATACAAAGCATTTGGTTTCTTTTTCGAAAACATGGACAATTTCTTTTTGAAATCAGAATCATGTTTATTGCTTGTAATATAAAAACAAAACATTTGGAAAAGACCAGCCAATTTCAGAGGCAGCCATATTGGTATCACAACTGTGGGAAAAGATCACACAAGGACAGGAATTGGAGGAACTTATAGTTTAGTACAACCTGTCCAAGAGTAGACAAACGGCAGCCATGTGCGGCGTCCACTTTGCAGATGTGAAAGAACACATAAGGAAAGATGGGTGGTGGGAAATTACAGGCGTCTCTGCGCTGCTCCTACAGAGCGCTGTGCAGGGACACAAAAAACCCACACATAAGAACATAAAAGCACATATTCAGAGAGACACAACATGATGATAACACATGGTAGGGGTAGGTACAGTAGAGCAGGGGACGCATCCATGGAACCAGCGCATAAATACGACCAGAAGGAAGAAGAAAATGAAGTAAAAACCACTTCAAATAATAGAAACATCAACATCATCATGGAGCAGGATGGAAGAAGTCTGCATGAAAGAGTGAGGGATCATTTATCTGGAAGGTAAATGCAGGTTTGTTGTTGAGAGCACAGATGTTTGCCAGTTAGTGTTTTGTGGTCTGCTAGCATTTATCATCCCTAGTAAGAAATCTTGCCTTTATTTGTTGTGTCTTTGATCTCCATGCTGAGCTGCACCAGGCAGATGTCCTCAGGAGACCCAGACCTTTATTCAGAGCTCAGTAGAATTTTTTTTTTCTCGAAACTTATCTAAAAGTGAATCAGTTCTGCTTGCATCAAAAACGCTTCATTATAAAGCTATTATTTGTCAACCCAGGAGCTCAATAAGCAATAAGTCACTGCACTGCCTCCACAAAGGGTGTAAATATATAGAATTATAAACAATTGTAACCAACTTAATTATAAAATTGACAATACTAAAACTTTTAAAAACATGTTATTAAAGTATCATTTCTCAAATGAAAATCCATCCTGTATTTTTACACTTATTATCTATTCTTAAACCACTGTTTCTCTAAGTGACATTTTAAATATAAAGAAGACATGCACGAATGCTCCTACCCAGGTGCAAAACAAATAGACTCAAGGACTCATTCAATCCTCGGGCTATTCAATTGTACAATTCTGAGTTCAGGGGCAGGAGTGGAGTGAAAGTATCTGGATGTTCTGTTCTATGTTAGTCTTTGTATCCTTTGTCTTTGTTGTTTTTCTTTGACCTATGTTCTCTGTCTTTATCTTTAGACTTAGATTGTGTCATCTTGTTCTTTCTCTTTATGTTCTTGTTCTTGTTTTATTTTGATTTATTTTTTATGAAAAATTGCTGTATTTTCTGTGGCTATTGGAAAAAAAAACAATTTCAATAAAGTTTTACCTTACCTTACCTTATATCGATCTTTGCCTCTGATGGACTGTGTCAACCCTTCCCACTGGCTGGACATTTAAGCAAAGGCAACATGATAAAAGCCCCCTCATATTGCCTTCTGACATCATAGAATAACCTAGAAAAAAAACTTGCCTTGTTTCTTTGATTGTGACACTGTTGTCTTTGATGTAAATTGGGACATAAAACAGTTAAAACCCTTCACAACTGAAATGTTTGGCTTAATGACACAGACAACGGACTCGGATCAGGCCAAGCACAGGATGGCACAAGACAACATAACAAATGAAGAGCTCTACTCTAAATTGGAAGATTTGGGGTGTACGCCCGGACCGATCACTGAAAGCACTCGACCTGTTTATCTGACGAAACTTGAGAAACTTCAAGAGGAGCGACAAAGTAAGAGCGGAATGGCATCCAAGATGTCTGACAGCAACGATGGTTTATGTGATGTTCCCCGCAGCCTCCGTGGAAGACCTCGGAAATCTGCGTACTCCGGGTTCTCGGCCAGCAGACCACCAAATCCTGAACCTGCCACGAACAGAAGAAGTGCAAGACTTGCTATGAAGACACTTGACATTAGCATGGACAGTGACATCATCATGGAAGAGACCCCTCTCAACCTCAAAACCCGCCGTATTACAGGTCAGGCCAACTCTGAGGAACCCAGAAGATACAGTGCTAGACTTAGCAATGTGTTGCGTACTCAGACCACCAACAATCTCAACACAAAGTATCTCAGTTCAAGTCAGAATAATCCGGAGGCTTTTGATGAAGGCCCAACAAACCATCACTACAAAAATCCCGCCAGGAAAACATACTCCGTCCCCAGCATCAATGTGATTGACAGCGCAGATGGTGACCAAAGCGAGAGAGCACTGTCCGAAACTGCCAGCAACGAAATCCCATATGTGACCTCTGGCAACCATATTGAGACAGCAGGATGGGGAACAGGCATGACTGAAGCCACTCAGTTTGCCAACCCAAGCCGGCACTTTACGCTCTTTGACGTTGACTCCGAGCAATCTGGCACTGAACAAGCGCAGAAAAAAGGATTTCCAATTTTGATGTGGGGTAACAACAGCGATGTCACAACAGTTGATGAGGACAACTTGGACGAATGCAAAAGCCTGAATGGTATGTACCCTAGGACCTTAAAAGTGCCATCTGTTAGTAGCATGGAAGTACAAAATGCAACACCAAAATCTGTTATCAGGGAGATAAAAAGAATTGTCCACAATAAAGAACAATCACACTACCAAAGTGTAATGCAAGGCAGGCGTGCCAAGAAGTCAATCTGTCCTTCCAGCATATCAAATGTTGAACCACCACGGACAAGAAAACTCATCAGGATGAATGAGGACAGCAGGAGTGTTAACCATGTAAGCGTCCAACCAGGTTTTAACATTCATCCATCCAATCTTTTTCAAAGGAAACCTAAATCTATGTGTGGCATTCTCGACTACAGCTCGGAAGACTCTGACTCTGAATCAATGACCCTCGTAGAAAGCACACACCTGGTCCATCACAGCACGACTGGTGGATACAATATCAGAAATGGTTACTTTCAGTCAATTTTGGCCTTAACAAAATTTTGCTTTGGTGGCAAAAGTAACGAAAAGCTACCTCCAAATCCAAACACACAGATTCAAGATTCTCTTACCGTTTCAGTTCAGCAAAAGTCCAACCTTGAAATGAAAGATCCAAGAGGCATTGTGTCCTATGACGATAAGTGCTTCGGAGAAAATGTCCTTTACACTTTAAAAGAGCAGCAGGCTTTTAGGGATATCTTTGAATTGCCTCAGTGCTCATCCCTCACTACTTCAGTCTGCTGCAATGAAGCCAAGATCGTCAGTTTGATGGGGAACTCGACAGACGACGATGCGATCAGACAAAGATTCAGGCTTCAGCACAGTGGAGGAGTGTCTTCAACCAGCTGTGATTGTGGTCCACCACAAAGCAGGCCCAGCTCATCAAGCATTAGGGCACCAAACAGCCGCAACACGTTCCAGTATAACGGCTCCAAGAATAGCTCTTCCAATGTCTCCTGCAGCCAATTCAAGAACAATCCATTTATTTCAAACAGGCATCTGGGTATGACCAAAAGGAGGGAAAGAGCGCCCAATGCTGGATCTACTCATCAGTGCCAGTCTATTTTTCTGGTGAGGGTATTGTGTCTATTTTTATTTGGTCTGGCTGCCATATATATCTGGAAAACCAGCTCTTTATTCCTCTTTAAAAGTATTAAGTGAGCAACAAAGTGGTTTAAACAATTCAATCATCCACCCTGCACCTGGTGTACTAAAGAGAGTTTTTGTCCAAAGTCTATTTCATGTATTTTGATAACATTAGCTTAGGTATACTTTAAAAAAAAGGAACATTAATTAATCATGAAACTACACACACATGCTAATATTATTTTATTTTTGTTGATTTAAAAAAGCAGTACTACCCAATAAAGCACCGGAAAGACTACATTTAAAAAGCTCTAAGGGTCTTTAGAGTATTCAATCATTCACATGTTGTCGCACTGTCTTGTGCAATCTATAAAATATTTTAAAATCTTTGTCAATCAACTCATAAATCATGAGGAATGAAAAGAAATAAATGCAACACTGTTTTCTCATTCATTCCTTCAATAAAATAACTGATTTTAAAATACAATTGTGTCCGTCGATCCTTGTTCAGCCACATCTACCGTTTCCTTGAACACGTTTAAGTTAAACTAAATAGGAAGAAAATATAGAAGACAGCCAAAAGCTAAAAGCTCTATTTTCATTCTTATATTTTTAAAAACGTCATCAGATTATCATTGAACACATGGGTTGTAATTAATTTCTCATTTTATTTTATACATTTACTTAAATATGTATACACATTAGATACATTTCATTATATACTTTCATTGGTGGTAGATTGCATGAACATGTTCTTTGTTCCTAACATGAAATATTACAAAATAAACGATAAAAATATGAACTTGTAAAACCGATAATTGTTCAATTTAAGATAATGCATATATGTGGCGGTAAATGAAGTTAAAAAGTCAGTTTTGTTCGTTTCAAAATTATACTTTAATTCACACGTAATAAAGTGCTCCACCAAGCGTCATACAGCAAAAGTTGCAAGATGATATTAATAAAATATAATTAATTTTGTATTTATACCGCTCGTTTTCTTGTCGCCAGTTGCTTCGGGCGAGAGGCGGGGATCCCCCCCACACACCCCCGCTCACAGACAATTTAGAGAAAGATTTTTCTTTAATTGTCTGCGATGCGGAACCCTTTTTCGGTCGTTTGTTTCTTACGCGACCCGGTTCTTCTCTTTCCATTTCCCTCTTGCGTCACTTCCGCGACGCAGCCTTCTGCGTGAGTTTTGTCCAAGATGGCGTCGGCGCTGCTAACGGACGAGGAGCTTTTCTCCGAACTGAAGCGCTTAGGTTTCACTCCGGGCCCGGTCACGGAGAACACGCGGCCCGTGTACGTGAAGAAACTCAAGAAGCTTCGCGAGGAGCAACAAGTGCGGGATATTATACCGGGGAAAACCCGAAGTAGAGGCGGCATCAACAGCAGCAGTGGCGGCGGCGGCGGCAGCAACACGGCGGGATCCAGGCCAACCAGCCATGACGTCACGCACCTGAGCTCCAGCAGGAGACCGGGCCGGAAGTCCGCCGTCCTCGGCTTCAGCTCCGACGAGAGTGACGCTGAACCCCCGCATAAAGGAAAGCACTCGCAGGTGGTCAGCAGATCGGATCGTCGCTCCGGTTACCAGCTGAAGATAAGGCCTGTTGTAACGTCATCCGCGGTCGGCGGCGGCAGTCAGCGTGGCGCCGGGGGTAGCATCGGTTCCTCCCCGGGTCCGGACGGTCCGAGACGAGCGTCGCTGGGTTGGGGGGTGCGGGGTAAATCGTCTCTCGAGGCGGAGGAGGACGAGTCGGGGGACGAGGATGGACCGGAGAAGGAGAAGACATCGCGCTCTTTAAACGGCAGCAGGGCGTCTCACTTGGATGCTAGCGAGCTAGCGGGGAGTTACTCGGACTCGGACGAAGACGAGGTCGGGCGCCTCTGTGCCGGAGACAAGCGTCCGGAAAGGTTCGACTCCAGACGGAAAACTTCTTTTTCACCCCACGGCGTCGCTCGAGACTCTCGAACGGAAGCCGGCGCGGCCAACGCGACCCTCAACATGAGAAGCCGGAGGGGAGAAGAGGAGGAGGAGGACGACGACGAAGACGAACCCCCAAGACGAGATTCGGGCCCGTCTGCGACCCATAACTTCGCGAGAAAGTCCATCTACGTCTCCCTCGCCGACAACAACGGAGGAGACGCGGGCAAGAACCACCATCTCCCCGGGGAGGACGGCGCCTCCTCCAGGGGCAGGTTCAGCATCGGGCTGAGACCCAGATTCTCCAACTACAGCAGTCTGTCCCAGACCTACAGGGTCAACAACTCGAACCACAGCGGTCCAAACCACTCGTACAGCCCGGCGTCGACGAAGAGGAGGCCGTCCGTGCGAGAGGACGAGCTGCTGCAACAGTTCAAAAGGGAAGAAGTGGCGTCGTCTGGAAGCTTCAGTGCCCACTACCTGTCCATGTTCCTGCTCACGGCCGCCTGCCTCTTCTTCCTGCTGCTGGGCCTCATGTACCTGAGGATGAGGGGTTCTGGATCCCCTGATAGCGATGGAGTCAGTGAGTATCAAGCCCAGAGTTGGAGATAATGATGTAAAAAAAAAAGAGTGTACATATATTTTGCCGATAGACAAACACTAGACGCAAGTCTTAAAAATATTAAAAAAAAATATATATATATCTTGGATTCATAAGACAACAATACTGGTATTAGTAATATAGTTATCAATAGGTGCTGCAGGATAAATGGTGATTTCATTTTAGGAATTCTCTAGATCCTAATTGAAGTTTAAAAAAGTGTGGAGGAATAACTTAGACTTAGACTGCACTTTAGAACTAACATGGTTCTCTCCATTACTTTATGTAATCACTGCTGAAATTTAATGCAGCACTTTTCTAAAAGTATCCCGCTAGAAGAAGATGCATATAATGCATTATGAACATTGTATGAACAGTATGTTGCATATAGTCCTGAGGTAAGACATGAGTATAGCGGGACTACGGTTTGGAATTTTAATTATTCGGAATTTTGGGTTTTCTCACCTTATTCTTTTTTCACATGTTGCAGTTCGGAACCATCCCTTTGGAGTGGAGTTTGAAGAGACATATGTAAGTGTTTTCAGTTATAAATAAGATGCCTGTAGTTAATATTGGTGCCAATATGTATTTCACTGTTCGACTGTTGTCCTTTCAGAACCTTATTTTCATTGTCAGCGAAAGCTTCCACCTACTAGAGATTTTCTTTGGTACAGTTGTGCAAACATAAAACGTGAAAAATGTAATCATAACGTATATAAAACTTACAATTTCATTATGTACACAGTGAAGAAAGTATTAGTGCTAATTGATCCTGCACTGTGAACCTGTAGTTTTACACACATCCGTGTTGGATATATCGATTGACTTTTTAGGTACAACAAGTTTCATAAAAACTAGAATAAAGCGCAAGGGATGACAAGATTAACATAGAATAGAATACATCATACTTTAACATCATCCTTTTTTATTTTTGAGTAAAGTGTCAATGTCTGAGCTTACATGTTGAGATAAGTCGTATTTGAAACCAACATTTTGCTTTTAAACCCGGAAAACGTTGTTGATTAAATTTTTAAGGCAGGAAAGAATGTGGACAATAGAACCATCCTCATAACTGAATACTCTAAAGAGAAACCTTAATGAAGTTTTTTTTAATACATTTGTGATGAGATACAGGGGAATCTCTCTTGCACAAGAGGTGCTGGAATATAAATTGTGCTCACTTTTAGCTTTGGTGCTCGTGCTATGCATCATGCATGTTTTTTTTTTCAAATGCCATTTCTTTTCTTCCTAAGGCAAGTTATGCATCCATGTGTCATACATGTCTGCTTGGGTCCAAAATTATTAAATTACAACTGCATTTTCAAAGAGAAGTGGTGTAATCTGCCTAATAGGAACCACTTCCTACTTTATTAGTAATTTTGTTTTTGAAAACCTTACTATGTGTCATGTTATAAGTTGATCATTGCAGTTGTGTAAGAAGCAATCTCTAGATATGATAATATTAGTTACTGAGAATCTGATTCAGAGTTTGTTAATCAGTCTGTCCAGTCCATCTATTTGTGGGGGTTTTACAGTTTTCACATTCAACTTTGATTACATCCCACAATTTGTGCCTCATTGCAAATCCCTGCAGTGCAGACACAAACTCTTTCAAAACATGAATTAACCAAAATTTAAACTCAAAACAATCCTTGTGCCACTGACTTATCAGGTACATTCTACTACTTATTTTTATCAATTTAACTGGGGAAAACGGTCTCTAAAAGTCATCCAGAAACCCTTTACTACACATCTTTACTCTTTGGGTTATATCATATGATATGCCCTTACTGTGACATATGTGACATTATGTATTTGTTTTCTCATTAATTTTTTATTCATAAAATAATTCTTCTATACAGGACAAGACGCAAAGGGACCTTATCCTGAATCTGCTACTCCACCTTCATGATCATTTGGCCTATGTTGCAGGTACTTATTCACATTTGTTTTCAGTTGTTCTTATCAGTAGCATAGTTAAGTTAGAAACAAACTGGGATAACTGAGCGCTTGAGTTATAATGTAAACCTTCCAATCTTGCTCTTCGTTTACAGATCTTGTATTACTCCTCACACTAGCTATTCATAATCTTCTGCCCTCCTACAAGCTCTGATCCCTAGTTTGGATTAAATTATAGGTGCATGGAATTAGTGTTTTAAAAAGTGTTGGATCTTGATTGTGAGAACAGAGTTACCTGTGACTTTTTAGATCAGTCCACAATAATCTTTGAATATGGTTGTATAAGAAACAAAACTGACTCTAATACAGCTTTTTGATAAGCGCCTCTAAAGTTATTCAAAGGTTAAACAACTCAAGTGAATATTAAAATATGTAGCTAAGAAATAATACGAGACAACGTCTTGTTGTCCAGGACTATTTTTGCACTAGAGCTGGCCCCAGGCTAACAATGTTGAATATTTATTTCTTGTTATTTATCTCAAAATTCATGCAACTGAAACTGTTTCAACAACCCAAAATATTTTCTATCACTTGTAACAACAGCCATGTCTCCAATTATCTGTTCTCAACATTTTTACTTCTTTCGGAAAAACTTCTTTGTCAAAGTGATGCCCTGTAATTGCAGGCCAGCATGACTGTGGAAACCCACAACATCCTAAAAGAAGGCTGACACGAGACGAGGCTGATGTCTATCTAAAGGTTTGTGCATGAATTCCTTTTCGAGCTGTTGAATGTGTCACGTTTGAATCTGAAACCTCTATAATATGATTATAAGCCTCTATTAATAATATAGGAATGAGGTTAACTACAATGTAGTATCGTGCATATTGTAAATCTACTTTATTCATGCATATATTTATAAGTCCTGAATTTGGTTGTAAGCTTTATAGTGAGGCATGGTTTTTTGTTGTCACTCCTTAGATTAAAGTCTATCTAATCTAATCTGTGTTCCAATCTCACATGCTCAATAATTATTGATTAACTTCTAGCAACCACTGATCTAATCGGTTGTATGTCATTTTCTGATTAAAAAATCCCTCAAAAGGTAGAAAAATACCAGTTACCATAAAAATGTTTTCATGAGATGATCATATTTAAACCCCCCATTCTTCTATTTTCCCACGGTAATGCCATATTTTAACCCCCCCCCCTTATTTTATTAGCTACTGTTTGAGATGTTTTATTAACCCAAGGTCTGTGTATTCTTAGTTCAGAAAATCTTAGTTAAGATGTACAATGTCTCAGTAAACAACCATTTTGTGCTTTTGTTTAGTCGAAGAATGAGGAGTATTCATCTGTATTCGACAAAGCGCTGGAGTGGGTCACCAGGTCCAAAAAAGATGTCGGAATAAGGTAAGTCTTAAAATGAAAATAAATAATAATAAAATGATTAAAAAAAGTTTTCTAAGCTCCTGCTTCTTCTGTAGGGTTCTGGGTAATGATGGCAGCGTTCCTGCTGTTGCTTTGTCTGAGATCATTGAGATGGAGTCCACTCATCCCAACATGCCCTTCATCTGCAGGCTCCGCAGAGCCTTCTTCAGCGTCATCATCAAAGTCTTCCTTGCTGCAGCTGGTGAGGAGGATCTGTCAGACGTTTGGTGTTGTTTGGATTGTGTTAGCGAGCAGCACCTGAATTAGCCTTGAGAAGATGCTTGACTTCTCAATTAGTTCTGACGGAACATAAGAAAGAAGTGCTGCAATGGAAACGATAGAAAAAATGTTCTAAGCGTAAGAGTACAAAAAAGATGTAGATGTGTGTGTATGAAAGGGCAGCAATCGTATGCGTGTTTCTCCTCGATAGTAGTGATGGACTGACTAAGCGTCGTGAAGCACTGACCTACTTTTTTAGAGCTCAGTAGGTGGCGCTCTCAATGCCCTCTAGTGGGCTTGAAAGGCTTCATCAACTCATCAGTTGCCAACCGAACTATTGAAATGGGTCTCTCTGTGTGTATGAAAATGTTATTGATCTGTCCCAATTTAAGTTGTAATGGTCATTTCTGAACCATGTGTTTCCAGTCATCGGCTGCGTGGCAGGTGTGGTCTTCTACATGAAATATCGCTGGAGACGGGAGGAGGAGGAGACCAGGCAGATGTACGATATGGTGGAGAGGATCATTGGTACGTGACAACACAACTGTTGAAGAGAAAATCACATGCAGCATTTTGTATTATTAATGCAGCTTATTTAGAGTTAGAGTTCAACTATAAAATTCATCATAAAGTTATTAGACACACTCTTGAATTTCAGCAATTTAGATTTATGTTTGGCTCCTAAATCCAAGCTATAAAAGTTACACTCATTACTCAAGATTTTTGATTTCTTTCCCCAAATCACTGAGCCCTAATGTCAACGGACGAGATTAAACCGAAATAAACACTACAGCTATAATCAAAATGTCATCATGTATTTGTAGTGCAACTTACCAAGTCATGTTTCATCAATATAAAAATGGTGTTCTGATTTCATCTCAGATGTGTTGAGAAGTCACAATGAAGCGTGTCAAGAGAACCAGGACCTGCAGCCGTACATGCCCATCCCCCACGTCAGAGACTCCCTGGTCCTGCCGCAGAACAGGTCAGTGTCGACTCCATGAAGGTCTAATCTAGTCTCATTTCTATTTGCTTTATATACCAGAGCTTTTGTTTTGCTTGTGCAGGAAAATGATGTCAAGAGTTTGGGATCGCGCAGTGACCTTCCTTTCCAGCAACGAGTCCAGGATTCGAACAGAGACGCAGAGTGTGGAAGGATCCGACTTCATCGTCTGGAGGTGGATCCAACCTGCACTCAGCAGCGACAAGACAACTTCAGGGCCGTCCAAGGTCTGGCAAGGAAAAGGTGAATAAAACAATTAGAACTTTAAGAATTTTGAACTTTTGAGTCTGACTTTGATCAGTTTTTTTTTATGCTTGAAGACCTCAAACAAGACGAATGTTTCTCATCATCTCACTGTTTGATTCAGTAATGCCTGAAATTTGAGGAATGAATCCCAGCTCTTGTCTGGACCATGTTCTTTATTGATCATTTTTCCGTCTTGCAGCTTTCCCTCTGGACCGCCGGAACTCTCCACCCAACAGCCTGACTCCTTGTTTGAAGATCCGGAACATGTTTGACCCGATCATGTAAAGACCTCTTCTACCCCTTCAATGAAAAACCACATAAGTCTTTGCACGCTCATCGTGTCTTCTTCTTTGTGATTAGGGAGGTGGGAGAGAACTGGGACCTTGTCATCCACCAGGCCATTCTGCAGAAGTGCAGCGACAACAACGGGATCGTCCACATCGCAGTTGACAAGAATTCCAGAGAGGTACGGTCAATTCCCAATTTATTTGGCAGGTGAGAGAGTTGGTCAATGCAGGGGATGTTCATGATGGTATTGTGGCTTTGAAAGATGCATGTGTGTCAGCAAACATCATGACAAAATAGTGTTGTTAGACCCTGTAATCGCTTGTTAGTTAAATATATTATTACATATGGAAGAGAAATAACAATACTTAAAAGTGGTTTATAAATTACATTCTATTCATTTTCTGTTACATGTCAACTGCGATCATTGACAAAAATGTGGTCAACATAGTTACACAAATGTAACTTTGTGCTGTGGTCTTCCGTGACTGGATACAATTAACATTATTGATGCAGTAAAATAGAATTTCATTGCTAAAACTTGAACAAAACACAATTAAACTAGTCAAACAATTCATGCCTTCTTGATGACTAAAACAGTGAAAGTGTGTGATTAAAATAAACTTAAATTGCAGCTCAAAGAAAGGACTACAGTAAAAACATGTCATCAGAAGCCTCACTAGTTTCAGCTAATGACCATAGATTATCCATGTCAACAGTTCTAGATGGAATGAAAATAATAGAACATTGATAAAGAAAGAAAAAGGAAAGGTTTGGAGCATTTTTTGTAAAACATTGTTTGGTAGAGGAACACGCATACAGACGATTAAGCCTCCAAAATCAAGACTTTTTTGGAATATTCTGGCTCAATGCCTGACATGAGTTGTTAAATGACCAGACCTCACAGTTGGTTAACCAACCTCATCTTGTCGCAGGGCTGCGTCTACGTCAAGTGTCTCTCTGCGGAGTACTCGGGGAAGGCCTTCAAGGCTCTGCACGGCTCCTGGTTTGACGGTAAATCTCTGCTCCAAATGTTACATGTGCTGCTGCCACAATATGTCAAAGCACAAGTCCGTGCATACGAATAAATATAGTTTAAAATTGATTTTTTTAAACCTGGATTAACACCTGATTGTTCTTACCTGTGCAGGTAAACTGGTGACCGTGAAGTACCTGCGTCTGGACCGGTACCACCAGCGCTTCCCCCAAGCTCAGAACTGCACCACTCCACTGAGAGCCTCCAGCCTCGATCCAAACTCCACGACTCACAACAACTCCTTCGTCTCCTCATGATAGAGGGGTCACTCTGTGTCCTCCTGTTGTCATGGCAACCAAGTTTGCTGCTTCTTACACTCAGTTTTTGTTGTTGTTGCAGGGGGGGGGGGTGTTTTTTTTACCCTCTACTTTTTTGGAGAAGCTGTGTGTTTACTACTCTTATATACGACATGTTCTCACAAAGTGGAGTCCGCTGACAGAGGCTGACGTCGCCATGATGTCATCGGCCAGCTGTTTGGATGCGACATAGAACAGTGTCGGGGTTGTTTTCCCTGGAAAATGTCGGCTCTCCTTGTTTTCGAGCCAGGCAAGAGGACAGGATGTAAATAGATGCAAACAAAAGGCACAAGCTTTATGTAATAATCTGCAATTAAGAAAACCATAAGATCATTTTTTTTTGTTTTAATATTATCTCGTCGGTGAAGACTAGACAAACCCACTTTTAACAGCCATCACTTCTATTGTAATCCAGTATTACCCCCATGTTGTTTATTTACCTGTCTCGTCTCACTTCTGGATGATTGATTGTAGTCCAGAGTTCCAAGTCCACATACTCATCTATTTGTCTCCCACTCTTAAGGCGTTATTGTCTTTTTTCTTTTCTTTTTTTTTCCTAATGCAGTGAATTGAAAGTTACAGTGTGTTGTTGTACAAATTATGCACATAAATGTTAACACAAAACTGCTGTTTCAAAGCAGGCAAACCCAAACGTGCCTTAAATTTGTGCTTTTTAAATACTGCATTGCTGGGGAATGTACTGGGGAAACAAAGGTCAAGTCTGGTATAGATGTAGTTTTGTTAGACATACTCATATTTTGTAGCAACATGATTTGAGATATTAAGAAACCAAATGCTTCTCTCTATTTATTATTTTTCTAATCAGCCACAGTGATGTATGTTTAATGTCACTACACATAACATGAATATTTTCTTTCCTTTCACCCCCCCCCCCTCCGCTCATCAACGACCATCCTTGCATCCGCTTCCAGACTTCTGTCAGGATTGTGCAAAATAAAGTGAACACTTTTGGAAATAAGCCGGTTGTTATTTGAGTGCATCACTGGAATCTATTTTTGTACGGCGTCAACGAAGCGGAATGTAAATGTTAACTGCTCCTCTCTGAGCTTTTGTATGCTTCCCTGTGAGATGCATTATTTTCCTCGGATGTATTTTTTAAATGTACGTACATATTTCTTAATGTGGACAAAATTATATATATATATAAATATATGCAGCTTTATTTCCACTGCGTTGTTTGAATTTACCGGTGTCCCTGCCCTGCTAGCCAGAGGAGGGAATTGTACAAAATTGCAGATTTCTAAATAAAAAATTCACAAGTTTCCATGTTATTTTTTAATTATATAACACAATTAAAAAAAGATGGCATTACGTTCTCTAAGAATCACACATTTTTTTTCATATCAATGACATCTTCAGTAGCTGATAAAGAATAGTGTACTTATTTTATAGAATCACACTTGAATATGTTGAATATTCAGGAAAACAGCTTGATCTGAAACGTATTACGTCATCGAAAGAGTAACTGCGTAACGCCTGTTTTGTTTTGTGTCCGTGCTAATAAAGTTTGGACTTGGAAAAAAAAGAAAAGAAAAAACGTCACAGGCTTATCGCACTATAATAGGAGATGTGTCTCTGCTGACATTCTATCCGACCTGCAGCTTCCCTCGGCCTGACTCGGGCAGGTTTTTTGGTTCCCAACTCCGACTAATGTTTGAGTCTGACGCCGGGAAACGCTCTTTCTTCCGCCGCTACTTCAGCGTCTGTGTCGGCCTTCTGTTGCTGCAGAGCTCCGGTAGGTTTGCTGGTGTCCCTGGAGTCAAAATGTCCGTTGCTACTACATGCTAAACTAGCATTGATGGTTTTTCTAGCTGGAAGCGGATATTTCGATGTAAAACAACGATTCACTTGAGCAGAAAGAACGACAAAACGTTACGATATGTCAATCATCTTTAATAATATTACTATTTTGAAACGGGAAAACGTTTAGAAAGATTACAGAAACATCTTCTGAAAGAACCGAATCATATGCTATTCAATGACTGTGTTGTTGTTGCTCTTAGAATCTCGTGATGACAAGACTCTGTTAATGGGGACGTGGCGAATATCGCGATATTTGGCGCAGCCGTGTGTGTGACGTGTCATGTAAACTAACGTGATGAAACAAATAGTAATTTTTTTTTTAAAAAGGCCTACGAGAAACAACCATGTTGAGAAAACTGATGAGATGTTCATGAAAGGTCTCTAATGGCAAATGTCTTATTTTACAACTTAAAGTATTTTTCAGATATTAGCCACATCTAGTTAAAACAACTTGTATTTTTTACACAAATAGAAAATAGTTACTGACAAATGGAAAGTCTATATTGATTACTTTTCCTGTAATGTTTATTCCTTTAAACAGGCCAAAAGGATTGATCTTACCTCATAAAAATGTTTATGTCGTCATTTAATTACAAACTAAAGATATACATTGAAAGAGTATTTGCTGTTTTAACCATAGGTTGCATTATTGAGCTTAAATATTTGTTTGGCTGTAATTATTAAAGTCGCATAGATGATCAATTTCAGTTCAATTTGAGCTCAACAATGGCTTCAACTGCTGCTCTCTCTTCCTTCAGTGTTCAGTGTGATGGCTCTCCTGTTGAGACGAGGGCTCCTCGCGGGGCTTCATGCTGTTAGGCTCGGCAGAGACTCTGTCTGCCGCCCTGCTCTGTCAGCTGGGCTGACAGGTAGAGTAACTTTTAGTGTTTTTCACGTTTAGTGGGGGCTCGCTTAAGTTTCTTTAAAGTTTTTTTAAATGGAAAACAACAGAAACATCCGTATTTTAGCGATGTTGAAGTATACAGCTTCAACAGATCAGCATTTATTACCTTGTAATATTTAGGGGGTTGTATGGGCTGTTAGAATAACGATATAGCCATATATCGCAATATTTCTTACTTTCGCAATAGCTTTATACTGACATCTGACAGTAACAAATAATGTGTTGTTAACCATAGTTCTTGTGGATTAAAGTTCAATAAAGTATGTATACAATAATTCGATTTATTATACATTTTCTTAACAATAACTTAAGCAAATATTCACGCCGTTTGTACATTTTTGTGTTGCAATCAAACTTCCGTCTGCTAGATGGTAGCAGTTATTACAACCTCTATAGCTAAAGGAACAATAAAAAAAATTGTGAGGACGAGACTGAGGGCGAGAGGATACAGTCGTCTCCAGCAGCTTATGACATTTTTTGGTTTCAAAACGAATGAAAGCAGTTACGACTTCGGCAAGAGTCATGTGGTCTGTAAATTCTGCAACACCAGAGTCAAGTATGAGGAGAATACTTATTTGTAAAATAATATTTGTAGTATCTCAATATAACACTATATCATATGGTGGTTATATATTTTATGTTGCCAGATTCAACCTGAAATGATAGAAACAATGGATTTAATTATGACATTTAAAGCAAGACATTTCCACAATATTTGACAATATGGCCAAAGCATTACTTTTTAAACTACTATAAATGAATGCAACCTTTCGTCACTATTATATGAATAAGCGATGACTTATAGTGAAGGGCTTTCAGAAACAATTCTTCATGAGTATTCTTTTATTAGCTTCACTCTTACTTCATATACGTCCAGATTAATGCAGGCAAAGGGCTGCATGTGGCCCCCGGGTCTGCTTTCACCTCTGTTTACTTGACTTCATTAGCAAATAGTTTTTGGCCAAATCACATCTTAGTAATACCTCAAAATAGCTTTATAAAGGATGCGAATGTTTAACAACTACCCACAACAGAGATAAAAGAAGCGACACAATTGCTCCCATGTAATCGGAAACTCTGAGTAAAATTGCCTCGCGTGTTAATCCGACACCTTGTCAAGGCTGTGAAGGACAAGAAATAACCAGGATTAGGATACTAAAGTTTCACAGAGCTTGGGGCTGAAAGCCCAGGGCCTCCCGTTTGGAACAATTCCTAGTAATGAAATATAAAACATCTTAAAGAAACTCAAGCGATCCCAGTTGTCTACACTAAACCCTGAGGTGTCTTGTGACATTAGTGGCTTGACATAGGTCCGCCTTTTAGGTTTTACTCCAGCTGTGACAGGATGAAGTGGGATGTGGTTTTTGATTCACCTAAAATTTTTAAACAAACTTGATTCTCTTAAGTGTTTTGAAAGCAAATTGCGTTTGCTAAATTCCGAGGTAGAAACTTTACTGTGACTCCATTTGTGACATTTTTATTTGAAGAAAAAATATATGTATAATTTATATTTAAAACATGTTTCAAGCCAAGCACTTCGCAAGTGCACTTCTCTGCCAAGGGACTCATTTTCTATAAAAACGAAGTATACAGTCAAGTTCATAAAACAACACCTTTAATTGAGGGGGGTTACTGGGAGACAAAGCTTTACTTAATCTTATAATCACAGAAAATTTGTTTCATTTATTTCAGTGAATGTTTCTTGTATTCTCTAAAGTCAAGTTTTCCAGCTGTTTTACCCTCCATGGTTGCCATAGTCAAGACAGATAAATGCCATCAAAAACATCATAAACATAAACGTGTTTATCAATTGTAATTCTGTTTTTTCAGTTTAAAGATAAAGAAGGTGAAGGTTCTGGTTCTGTTCATTTAAATCTACTATAAGCATACATACAGCAACGTCTCTTCCACGCAACGTCATGCCAGCGTTTTCTTAAAAACGAGCGCTTAACCGAGGAAAACCTGAGGATTTAGAGACGGTCACATGATTTCCTGGTGGTCGGCACCTACGCTGCACGATCTCACGACCGAACTCTATTTCATTGTTTACTATAGTTATTTAATGGTATTAAAGTGTGTATAAAACTTTTTTTTTTGTTCATTACAATAACTTTCAATTTACTATACAGATTCATTTGTACATTTTTTGGTTCCTGCAGTTATTTAGTCTTCCGTTGCTAAAGGAACAATGAAATCTTGTGAGATCCTGGTGATGACTGAGGACTAGAGGACACAGATGACTACAGTAACTTTTAAATCTGATGTTTGGACATATTTTGATTCTAAAAATTAAAGATTGAAAGCAGTCACAACTTCATCAATAGTCATCTCACTCGGGCAATACAAGATTCTGATTCTGTTCTCGGTTCTCAATACTAGTAGACAATACTACAGATATTTCCTTGTTCCTTCAGTATCTCAACAAATCATCATCGTACCTGTTTTGTGATCCGCATCATGTCGCAACTTTATTATAACATTTAAAGCAAGAAATTTCAAGTTGGCTAAAGCATTATTTGTTAAACTACTTGATTGTTTTCCCCTTTCATCACAATATATGTAAATGCATAGTTGAATGATCAATGACTTATAGTGCAGAGCTTTCAGAAACAATTCTTCATGAGTCGTTTTCTAGCCTCACTCTAATAAAGTCTTTATTGCTGAAGCTCTTGATCATCAGAACAGTTTCTCATGAGTTTAGATGCATTAAAAATGTTAATACATGCTTTCTTTCCAGTGTTTCCGTGGTCTGCGTCCATGTTAACCAGTGTCCTCCAAAGTCTGCATGAAGTCTAGTGGACACAGACTGATGATCAGCTCTTTCCCTCCTCATGTCTTGTCCCGTCTTGTCTCTCTCTATGTGCTTCTCTCGGTCCAGCCCGGTCCCTCGGTTGTTAACGGTGGTGGTTCCTCTCCTCCAGCAGACATGTCGGGCTTCAATCTGCTCCATCTAATAACAAAGAGTCAGCCTGTGGCTCTGAGGTCCTGCAGTCTTCCCTCAGGTCCACTGACTGGATGCTGTGTGCCTGCTGTGCTCTGCCTCTCAAAGCCTTAACACTCGGCTGGTGTGTCAGCATGTCTTTACTGTCCCCGTCTCTACCTCTTTTTTCTTTCTTCATTTGTTCACCGAGCTCCTCAGTGATCAAGTGACACGTGCTTATGAAGTCTGTCGAGTCAAACTTGTGTTCTGTCCAAAGCATTTAAGTCGCCTTTAGTGTTCATCACAGCTGCACAGGTTTAGAATGTAATTGGCTTTAAGATGTGAGAGAGTTTGTTGCAGTCTGATACTTTTAATTATGAACTTTTTCTTCTCAGTAACCAATTACAACCTCAGTATCTTCATCTCTGACTCTTAGATGGTGTCACTGATGGTCCAGACATGAACATTGTGGTCTGTGCAACCCCTGAGGAAGTTAGTTACGAATAAATAACCAGAAGAAAATGTATAATCTAATAAGATAAAAAAGCCCAGAGGGGTTTCTTCCTTGGCACTAAAACATGGAATAGTTCAAATATTTATATGATTTGTTCCTTTTTTGCGAGGCATCATGACTGACTCTTGAGTGGCGACTAGAATGTTTGTTCTTGAGTCCAGTCTTGGTCTTGTGTATTCAGAAAAGGTTTTTTTTCGTTATTTGTAGTAAAACTAGAACCTTTTTGACTAGAAATGATCATGAGCTATTCTTTTCTTGAACAGTACACAATTCACTCTGTTTGGCTTCTTGATATTTGGACATACAGTATAAGAAACCAAAGTGCACTTTTCTTTCCGCTGGTGTTATTTTCCATTGTGTGTTTTTAGCTTTTCTCTGGTTGATTTTTTTTTTGTCCAACACATAAAATGTCCGCCACTAACGGAATAACAGTTCACTGCCTGGCTTGATTCGCAGCTTGCACGCACGAGTGGAATTGATTTTGTTCAACTAATGATCACATTGGTAGTAGGCTTTAGACAAGGACCCTTCATTTAACTGTGTTTTTTATGATTCTTTTTTTGAGCAAAGTTAAAATGTTTATAGCTACACAAGAATATGGATTGTTTCCACTTTGTCCTTAACAGCTGGTAGTAACCTTAACTAGATGAACTTCTGGTCTGTTAATGGAATATTTATCGTCATCTTAATGGGTTTTTACTGGACTTTAGAAACAAATTTCATCAGCTTTTTATCCTGGGGTTTTACTGCCAACTGAGGTGGGATCCTTCTAGGATGCAGCGGTCACTGGTCACTGGTCACTGTCATATCTTGTTAACCAGCCAGAACTTTTATGGATATCTGAGCTAAGAATATATTGGATAATGATCATACCTGCACTTCCCATATGCTAATAATCAATAACATTATATAAAAAATGATTGCTTTGTCTACTGAAGCAAAACTGTTTCATTTGCTTGTTGATTTTTAGAGAAAACAATTAAAAAATTTAAAACTGGATACAAGTGTGAACATTAGAAACAACATGTTAAACCGTATGCTCTGGTGGTGAAATCAAGCCCCCTGTGTGAAATCTCAAATACTGCACTAAACTACAGGGAAACCAAAAATGGGGCACGATTAAATTGACTCATAAATGTTTTATCTTTAGTGTCTAATGAAAAAACATTTGACAATGTCACATCTGAAATCTCAGTTTAACACATTTCTAGCAGTTTCATAACTGTGTTAATGTGTCATTATCCTTCATTTTTTTTCAAACAACTTCTTAGTACTGACCACTGCAGACTAGGAGGATCCAGGCGAGGCCCTGGTTTTTCACACTAAAGCATCCTCATGGATAAAGCTTACATCAAGGATATTTTTGTTGGGGTTATTAGTTTCTTTGTTTAGAAATTGTGCTGCTTCCCTTGCTAAATTTTGCTTTGATTTTTGTAAAAAAAAAATCTTAACACCTCAGGAGCACGACGGACCAAGAAGACATGGCCAGTCCGCTTCACAGAAGAGGAGATGAGAAAACGCCTCACTCCACAGCAGTACCATGTGACCCAGGAGAGAGGAACAGAGAGGTGAGCAGATGCAAAAATCACCTTTTCCATACTCAGTCGACTTTACCTATAATCTTACTGCAGAAGATATTTTCCTAGAGTCTTTTTCACAGCAGACAAGACTCACTTTATTAGACGTTAATAAATATGTTTTACTGTCATAGAAAATATATATATTGTAAATACATTTATTTCCTTGTAGACACATCCATAGTGACTACAGCTAACCACTTGTTAAGGTAGCATTCAGTCTAAAAATGTTCGTTACTTTTAATCACTCAAAAACCTTATTGTAAAACTTTCTACGAGGTATTAAAAGTTAACAACTGTCTAACTACCAGAGAGAAAGAGTAATTAAATCCAACTGTCTGGGAACTAACTTGATTGAGACCTTGGCTCCTGTAAGGGTTTAAGAGATGTCACTTAAAAAAACTGTGTCTTTGTAATTGTCGGGACATTGTTTAAGGGTGGCTTGTAAAACTGTAGGAATTGAGGTACATGATTTTTTTTCACAAGAAATTATGCTTTTATTTTGAAAAACATATAGTGTCTATCATTGATGATATGTGTCAGGTGTTAGTTCTATGTTGGACTTTACGCACATGGACAAACTGACCCTGGTTCAAATGACTAAAAAGTCAACATGTAACTTATCGAACCATTTTTGCTGTTAGTGCGTTCACAGGTGACTTTCATGACCACAAAGATGATGGCACCTACACGTGTGTCGTGTGTGGAACTCAACTGTTCAGGTGAGTCACGTCATACATTTGTTTGTAACTTTAAAACTTTCTTTTAATTTTCCTCCGCCCAGATGGTGCCCAATAGTAAGTTATCAATTTTCTACCCCCCCAAAAATTCAGTTTATGGATGGATTAATGGATGGAAGGATATATTGATGAATGGATGAGTGAATGGATTAATGAATGGATTAATAGCCATGAACAAACATAATAAAACAAAGACAATAGGCACAGCGTTTTTCCACTATTTGTAAAAATTAAGCGCAAACTTAACCAGTCATGAAGTTGTACAAACCACCTTTTTCCCTGTGTAGCTGGGATAGGCTTCAGCCACCTTGTTAAATAACAAACTGGTAGAAAATGTCTGTTAATTGTAGCTATTTAATGACTATTCTGTCTGTGGTCGTTCATACACACCTTCGAGCAGCAGATGGCAGTGTTGCGCATTTTCTATAAATCCACGTTTTCTTATTTCCCAGTTTACTGTTGCCCTTTTATCAGTTACAAATCTAGCATGTTTCACTCAGTTTTCTTAAATCAATCTTACTATCTTATAGCTCGAGCACGAAGTTTGACTCAGGATCTGGTGAGTATTTCTCACTTTTCATTCAAGGTTTGGCCGAGAGACTTTTTTTTTTTGTGTTAAGACGATTTTCATGTGCAGGTTGGCCTTCGTTCTTCGACCTCCTGAAAGAGGAGTCCATCACGGTGACCGACGACTTCTCTTATGGAATGCACAGAGTGGAGACCACCTGTAGTCAGGTAGAAACCGAGGGATGGGTTCATATTTTTTCAACTTGAGGTTCTAAAGGTTGTGTCATGTGCTTGCGTCTCAGTGCGGGGCTCACCTGGGTCACCTGTTCGACGACGGGCCGAGACCCACAGGGAAGCGTTACTGCATCAACTCTGCGTCGCTGGCCTTCCAGCCTCAAGATGGCGCCGCGTCTTCCTCCTCGGCCGAGGAGGACACAGCCAGCGGCGGCAGCAGCCAGAAGGATGGGAAGACAGAACTTTGATTCCAGATGAGAACATGTGACTTGAGACAGTTTCAAACACGGAGTGAGAGAAACACCTGGTTCTCAGACGACCAAAGGATCATACGTCTCAGTGACAGGCATTCATGATGGCCACTCTGTCTCCCGCTAAACACCACAGATGGATGTCCTGTATTTAAGTGTATTTGAAGTGAGTTTTAATGATGCCAGCTTCACCATAAGAGCTATGCAAGTGCAGCTTGTAGACTGTAGTGTGCACAATTATTGTTTTGTACCTTCCTCTGCACAAACGATGTTGTTCTCTGCCTTAAAATGAATAAAACGATGTCCAATAACAAAGATGTTTTACTGGAGGAGGCCCCAGAGCAAACCCAGGTCAGGCCTGGTAGGTTTGAGTCTATCAGTTGTGAGAAAGTAGACTCACAACATGAAGAAACCGTAGTGACATATCATTGAAAAATTGTACAGCCTGTAAAACAAAGCATAATTGTAATTAAAAAAAACCAAAATATGTCGCAAAAATATTTAATAAAAGAAACTGTTCAGAATGACCAGTATAGTGAAGTTAAAGTCTATTATTTAAACAAACAAAACATGTTATTCTATTACTTTAACAAATAATAAAATAATAATAATAATAATACTTTTTAAATATTCAAATACATATTTGCCAATATGAGATCAGTCAATATCTTTAAACAGTCCCAAAAACAATTATATTTATTCATAATGTACACCAAAAACTAGAGTAAGTAAGAGTAAAACAAGATTACTAAACTCATGCTTTATCATCAAGACTTCTTTTTTTAATCATGATTTACAGAATTACAGAACAACAGTTTGCCTTACAGCGCAGTAGTGAAAGACGACAACTAATGGTTGAGAAATATAACTTTTTGTGGTACAGCTAACAAAGCTAGCATTAGCAACTAACGGGTCAGCTAGTGTTGGAGGCGTAAGCGCCGTTTATCGTTATAAATATTTAAAACGTTTACATTTACATTGTTAGCCTGTTTACTACACTATTTTCTTCAATTCATATCCCTTTTGTGGATTTTAACTATTTAAAAACAAGTGTGTTTTTGTCAGTAATTTGGAGCAGATTCCACAAATATGATAAAAGAAATACATTTCTGAAACGACAACTTAAATTAATTAGTTTTGGTTTTAAGGAACAAAAGACAGGACTTCTAGGATTCCTAGAGAGACTTTGTTACATAATAATACAAGGTTTTTTTAATTGTTTTACTAAAGAGGTAAAATCATCAAAGGAATCTGCAGATTAAGATACTTTTAGATTTGAAATAGGTTTTTGAAATGGATGATTTAATAAGTATAGCCTAAAAATAACAGAAGTTGCTCTCATTTATCGCCAAAAGATGGCGCTATAAAATTCGAATCCAATAAAGAGTCCATAAGACAATCATTCTAAAGCTTTAAGAAACCAGAGTATGTTCCTCATCCGTTTGCCCTCACACTGAAGAACTTTGGGTCACATTCCCTAGATTAGTGGGGTCACAGGTGTGTGTGTGTGTGTGTGTGTGTGTGTGTGTGTGTGTGTGTGTGTGTGTGTGTGGGGGTGTGTGTGTGTGTGTGTGTGTGTGTGTCGTGCAGAAGTGTGACATCAGTCTGGGAAATCCCAGCCAGGGAGGCCTCAGTGGTGAGAGCGTTTATGTTCCAGGGATATTTACAAGTGCCGAGTGTTTAGACTGCGGAGTAGAAAAGCTCCGGTGAGGTCGGACTCTGGCGGTGGCGAGCAGCTGGAGCGTCTCACCGCTCCAACGTTTTACAACATGTCAACTCCGTCATGAAGTCACACAAACATGGAGGAGGCATCGGCAGGAGGAGAGGAGCTATTTAAAGATGATGTTTCTGCTGTGAACAATCAATGCTGCATGAATTCAACCATCAAACTGTAAAGTATGATACTTTAGTATAACATTAAAATCATATGTCAATGTCAAATATTCTGACATTCATTGTTCCGGACTAGACTTCAGACAAAGGTTATTAAAATAGTTTATTTTTAATTGGTAAAAATGTTTGTGAACCTGAATGCGAGACAGACATTCCGAGAAGAGCTGATCTGGTGGGCAGATGATGCTCAAAACTGTTTTTAATTCAAAAGTTATTATGCCCTGAAACCACACATCTAAAGTCATGGTTCTCCGCTCTTGTACCGAATAAGAAGAAGGTTTAATGCAGTCAAAGCTGCAGTTGATCTTAATTGACAGATTCACTTTGTCAATTCAATATAAATCTTTCCAAAATAACAAAAGGTTTTTTTTAACATTTAAACAAAATTGTACTGTACACAGGTGACCAAAATCAGACTTTTTTTTAAAACATTATCTGCCCACTCGTCTCCCTTAATCGGTGCTGGACATGTCTTTAGTAAAAGTGTTGCCATTGCATTATTGTGATATATTATAACAAGTGATGGTCTGATGAGACTTCATGAAACAGTGTCATGTTGTTTAGAGGTCAGTAGGTGGCGCCATATAGTTTCAAAATGATGTGATGTTTCATTAGAATAGTTGTTCAAAAAAAAGGTAAAATAGTGCAGAGACTGCCATCGAGTGGACTCTGAAAATAATGACACTGCTTCATAAAGCTTCATCAGACCATCACTAAGTTTAACATGAAATCCTTATTATGTACTCAGATTTAGCGTATATCGAAGTGTCACCAAAGCTAACATTAGCATGTAGCTTACGATAGCCTGTAGCTTATATAAGCATTTAGCCAGTTTCCAATGAATTATGATTTTTTAGCAATATAAAAGCATAATTGTGTACACTATACACCTTAACATGTTTCCATTGTAACAAACTGCTATGTTCTGTCAGTATTATTTTGGGTTGAAATTGTTTGCAGGCATTTTTAGGGACAGGTTTAGTTCTTTAAAGTAGTGATGATCTGATGAAGCTTCATGAAGCAGTGTCATGTTGTTTACAGGTCAGTAGGTGGCGCCATTAGTTAAAAAATGATGTGACGTTTCATTAGAACAGTAGTCACTGTTGTCTCTTTCTTGTCAGAGTGGAGACAGGTGTGATGAAGGACAAGTCATCATCTGAGGATGTGAGGAATACATTACAATGAAGAGGCTTGAAATGTGTGTGTGTGTGGGGGGAGAAGTGGGGCGCATGGGGTGAGAATTGGGGGGCACTCTGCAGAAGCAGCAGCTCTGGGATCAATTATGGACCAGTGGGGGCACCGGAACCTCCTCTGGGATTAAATGACAGAGACGGGGCTCCTGTGGGGGAGGACTCACATCTGGACGACGTCATCAGCCTCCCGTCAGTGGCATGACTCGGATGAAGAGATAATCTTGAGCGGCATTTGAGCTTTAGATTTGGGATTTCACCTTTCAGTCAGCCACCGATTGGTTGGATTGGATTGAGTTTTTTAAAGATCTTAAAGTGATTAGACGAAGACATCTGAGCTCCAGTCGCTACATTAAAATGAACATACATTTTAAATGTACAGTTTTGAATGTAAATTTGAATTTTGGGTGAACTGTCACCTCCTGGTTGCATCTTCAACTAAGCTCATGCTTAAATGTGTATTCACTCTGCCGAGGATCGTAGGAAATGTTCATCTATGTGGTTGCAAAATAACTCGAAAACGTATTTCTATGATTTTTTTTAAGGAAATGTTAAAAACAGAACACAGAACAGATGACAAAATGTTGAAGTTGTGCTATTGTTACATCTGGATATACAAAGGTTTTGTCATTCATTTGAAAACTTGACTTTATTCACTGCTGTGTGTTCAGTATTAGTTCAGGGTTTGTCACTTCAGTTTTGAAAATTCTAACAAACTATTGTCTGCTGGTTTAAGCTCACAACTTTTTCCCTCATACATTCTTGTGAAAGGAGCTCCCTCCATCAGTGTCTGTTTTTACAAAACTCTCTTTTCATTTAGATATGTATGTTAGAAAATGTACTTAAGCCCCACCCACTGAAAACACTTTTCTGGAGATTAAATCTTTTTTACCATAACCACGCCCACTCTGCAGTGATTGGTCAAACATCAAGGATTGTCACCTCGCGTCATCAATCCCGGAAGTCTCAATCGCCAATGGTCCCGTTGTATAAACAAAGTGGGCTTGATTACAGCTGGCTGGAGGAGTGAATCTATTATTAAATCATAATTGTCTCCACTCTCTCAACTTCTCGTTCGCCAAAATAGGGGAGAACTTTATAAATTAATAAGTTCAAAACATGGTCATGATGAGAGACTTACTGCATCCTGGAGAGGAAGACTTTTGAAATATGGGAGTGAGTCAGGAAAGTTGGAGTTTTTTACATTAGTTGCTCTTTAATAATTGAGCCAAACCTTGTTTTTCAACCAGTCTGGCGACTGCTGTCACCAAATCCTAGACAAATTGAGACAAACTAAAAAAAAATGTTTGGGTAAATAAACATTTACTTTCCAGGAGGGTCTCGGTAAGTGTTTGGCTTGAGGGTTTACGGAATCTGCAACAACCCTTCTCAGCCAATGTAGTTAAAACTGAGAGGAAAACTCCTCCTGCATGAGGTTTGATGGTCTTTTGTGCAGCCGAGGAGAAGACTGGCTCAATGAAGTCCTCTCAGTCTGCACAGACCCCCCCCTCCCCTCATGGGGAAATCCCTTGCATTTGAGGAAAAATACACAAACTTGTGGTTGGTTGCATGCTGCTCCTGTTCACGGTGCCAACTACTTTTTCTTCTCTCTGCTCTCCCAGCTTCAGTTTATTCATGAGCTTAATGTGTTTGGCAAAGCGTCTCACAGGAAATAGACGGAATTGCAACATGATTGGAAATGTTCCTCGCAAACAGACCGGCTTCCTTGTGGTGTTTATGGGTGGAAATGAAAACACGGGGATGATACAAAACTTCTCAGAGATGTTGATTCAACTGAGAAAAAAAAAAAGATACGATGCATATGTTTTTCCTTATGAGATCACAAGTGTCTCAGCGGGACTTTCCTGATGTCTTTTTACTGTCCTCCCGAGCTCTACTTCAGATGTTTTCTACCAATCTATTTTCATTAATTATCAACAATATCTCACCACAGTTTAAGATTCATCCAGGCTTGGATATTTCCAATAGAATGTTATTTTGTCGCTGTCTGGGATCAACCTTCTAAAACCACAAGCTGATTTTTGTGCTTGAATTACTTAAAAGGGACTATTTGTTTCTCAGTAGAAAAACCTTCAAACATGTCCATAAAGAAGTTCATGCTGCTAATCTTAGACCATCTCAAACAGATCTTATTGCATCCCCATCCACTCTTCTTTGTGGAGCGACAGAGTAGTTACAGTTTGAAAAAGGGGCCCCAAACATTTCCTTACCTTGACTTTATTATCAGATCCAACTGAGGAGTTCGGAAATGTAAGAGCAGTCAAGACAACTTTTTATGTGGAGGATTTGTGACTCCATTCTTACAGTTGAGGTTGCAGGTCCACTTTTTTTTTCAAGGTAGAGTCGGGATTGTGTGTCTTGATCTTCGAACCCTTTCCTCCTCAATTCATATGTCCTGCCACCAAAACACTCAGTTTTCAAGAATTGTGAGCATCACAAAATCCAAAGTTGACTGCAGCTACCTGTCTTAATGCATGGTTTCAACGTTTTTGCACCAAGGACCAGTATTTTTTCAGCATTATATTCACAGAACGATCTTCAGATAAAAACAGTAAAAAAAATACAGTTTCTGTTCCTCTAATTTTCAATTCTTACGAGTTTATTTGATTTTGTTTTGACTTAATATGTCAAGAGCCACAGGCTAATTTTAATCTGGAAAAAAGTGCCATATTTTTGTCAAAACAAAACACATTTCAGATGGTAACAGATAAAAGGAAAGAAATAATTCGAACATGTATTGTTTTTTCTTTCTGGTAACAAATGCCTCACGGACCAGGGGTTGGATATAATGGTTGCAATTTTCGTATTTTCTTCAATGTTTTTGACATCAAACTTTTCAAGGGTTATGTCATATTTCAGGCAAGTTGATACTTTGAGATTTGTCACATTAAAAATCATGAATTTATATTTTAACGTGAGTCTGTATCACATTTACATTTTATCTTTTCTAAAAAGAGCATTTCTTTCACAATTTTTTATGTTTTATTCCAAATTAAAGTAATTTCTTTTTCTCCATTATGGCCTTTTTTTCATCTTTGTATTTATTCAAATTCTTCCTTACATTATTGGCTATATTTGAGATGAATGAACAACAATAGCAACTATACATTATATATCACAACCTCAAGACTGGTTAGACAGCAGCTACTGACATTCCCAATATACCGTGTAGCCCCTTTAGATGGCGTGGTGCTCCTCTGGATTCCACCCCACCAGTAGAGGGCACCATCCCACTGCTGAACACGAAGGGACATGGTTTACCTTAGACGTGTCTGACTACCTGCCGTCGGGCGTGTAAAGAACTCATCTGAACACGTGCATCGTAAACAGGAACCTAGAAAACAATAACATCCTCGATTCAATCCGACTCAACTCAACCCCCTCCGAGGACAGACAGTTGTTTTAAGAGATGGCGGTGTTCAAAAGTGAACTCTGACCTCTGTGGGTGTGGTGGCCAGATTCCTCTGCAATTCCGTCCGAGTTCAACTGCGCTGCTTAAAACGTTCTGGAGTTTTCTTCCCCTCTCTGCTCCGACAGCATGAATCAGAGAAGCCACCCCTGCAGAGGTCACCATGGCAACAACACTGGCCTAAGGTCAGCGTGCGGGTCAGAAGGGGTCGGTCGCGCGACAGACATTTGCGTGAGACTGGAAACAGAGGAACATGGAAGCAAGGAAGAAGCTTGAATGAAGGACAGGGTCAATAATGAGCTCTAATTGGGGACAACGTGCACCAAATATGTCCACATCCGCCTGACCTCGTCCTCACCGAGATCTCTTTGAAGAAGACAGCCAGGTCGTTCTGGACTCTTAGCACGACCACTGAGATGAGACCAGGCTCCTGTCCGGGGTGAGACGTTCAAGAGAAAAGACCCTTGGATTGACTTACCCATAGAAACTTGTAATAGAATAAGTTAATATCTTTTATATCCTCATAGTCGACCAGTTAATGTTTTAGTTTGGACCAGTGGTTCCCAAACTTAACCATAGCAAGGCCCCCCAAACTACATTACTTTTCAATATTCATTCTTTGTTAAGCATAGATGTTTAACAAAAGTGTTTTAGTACCATTGAATAACTTTCTAAGAAGCTGTTAACAGATAAAAACCAGACAAAGCTAGCCTTCAAGCTAGCTTCACGCTACATTGCTAACAGCCAGGTCGACACAGATCGTGACATCAACACAGGTGGTGTGTTTAGGTACTATCGGAAGATTGAGTATCCCAGATCAAAGAAACTTTTTTCAGGAAATGGTTAAAAAATATATTAAAATTGTCATTATTGTTTGATTGATTCCATTGAGCCCATCTTTAAAAACACTGGTTCTAGAACAGTGATTGATAGATGTTTAAGAAATTGAAAGGTGTTTTATTTTAGATAAATAATTGTATAGCCAACACCTGTGCTGTATCTCAAATGGCATACTTCTCTTAGTATACTAGAAGTTAGTATGCATCAGGATAGAGTACATACTAACTAGTACGCAAATTCTCCACAGATAGTATGTCTCAAATCAAACACTGCTGCTACGCACTAACCGGAATTGAGGCGACAGCTTCTTCTTCTACTTCTATTTAACGATGTTGCAAGCAGCTGTTTGAACACTATCGCCGACACCTGCTGGCAGCAGCAAGTTTGGAAAAAGAAATAAAGAAAAAATATGAGAAACGAAATATTCTCGAGATATTTACGCTGGTATCAGCAGCGAAGACGTGTTTATCCTCCTACTGCTGCTGAAAATGCACCTGTAAGTATATTAATATATATATATGAATATATATATGACGTAACTTCCGTTTACAACGTCACTAAGATGGCGGCCGTTTAGGGTGGTTAGTGTCCATCGAACCATACTCAGTTTTGTGGGCGTTTTAGTACACCAATTTAGTGTGCATGGCGCACTAGATTTCATGTACTAAGAATTGAGACGTACTTACGCACTAAAAATGCTAACTTTGAGTACGCTAGTATGCGATTTGAGACACAGCACTGGTTAATCTTAGAGAAGCACTGAGTCCATGCACAGGATCGTTGGACTTCACATCCTGTCGTTTGTAAGAGACGAATGAGCATGAACCAGTTTCGACTACAGCGACCGTCAAACTCTCAATCTAACCTGTCTTGACGGATGAAAGTCCTGTTTGCACTGCACCTGACGCAGTCACACGGTTTTTAGAGATTCACCACTAATACTGTGATTTGTGGATCAATCTTGTTTTCCTTACCACACTTTGATCACTACATATGGCCTGTAGAAAGGTCGGCTCTAAATCCATCGATATATGTAGATTGATGTGAACGTTGATATCGTGTCCTATCGAGATACACATCTAAGCTAGCAAACACTTTTGGTGTTAAGCATCCGGATCTTTCTCTTTTACTCCATTTGTTTATTTTCTCCTCCATCCCATTTTCCAAGCATCCTGTCTGGTGTGGAATGCAACGACTGAAAGTGTCAACATGTATGTGAAATGTATTTATATTGAGGCGACGAGATGGAAAAAGGTCGGAGGCTTCCACTGATCCCATAATTTCACAGTTTTAAGCGACAACTCCTGATTCCTGGCCCGAAGTAGGAAACCAGGGTTCAATTATCCTGAAGATGTGGAAAAATGTAGGTGTTCCAGAACCTCGTGAATCGTTGAATGTAAGGAGTTCAAGTGAGATACTCAAGGGATTCTTGCTCGGATGAATGGGGTGAACGGAATCCTGAGAAATGTAATTATTTAACTATTTTCACTTAAATGCTTTCGATCTGAGCTTCACAGTTATTTACTGTGGTCATTGACAAACTAGGTAAAGAAACAAACTTAAGTAGTTAATGTTCTCCTGATTTTTTCCCCCGATTCAACCATTTCTTTCAGCTACTACCGTAAATTATTTTTCTCTTGTCCTTTTCTTAAGAGTTTGATTGGTTTGAATTTGGATACACAGTCTTGCCAAGTAAATTCTGACCAAAAGCAACAGAAATCAAAACTCAAATGCATCGGTGTATCAATATACGAGGACATTGTCGAGATCCATGAGCAACTCTAGAGTGTCACTGTTTTGTATACGTTTATAAGTTGATGGTTCAAGTTCTGTTGTGTAGAGCTTATTGCAATCAGTAAGTTTCAATTGCAGCACTTTGCAAAGTAAAATAAAATAAAAAGAAATTTGTATCTGTTATGTTTTGCTTGGATTATCTTTGAATATTTTTTGAATACATTTTTAGCGATTTAAATAATATATTTAACACTTGGAAATGAAGGTTATTATATTTTAAAAGGTAGTAAAACATAAATATAAAATAAATGCATGGCAATAATACTGTTAGGAAAGTGAATTCTACTTTACACTGGTCTAACAGTCATGTGCTTCTTTTTTTTCAATTCAGCATTTCCTTCTGCTAAATTGTGCATTTTCCCAGCTACACAGGGCAAGAGGTGGAGTACAACCTTCTCTCAAAATCAGCATCAATTTAAAAGTCATCAGAAAGAAGCAGACATAAGCTTGGGAAGAACATTCAAACTCCAGCCTAGAAACACCAGAGTGTGTTCCAAACCCTCGAGCAAAGAACTCGAACTCGCAACCTTCCTAGCAGGTTGAATTATATTTTTCCGACTGTCATACCTACGACTGGAAACCTGTGTAAACACAGACTGGTGTGAATGTGTGAATGATCCCAGTGGAGCCCAATGAGTACGATCCTTTTTTGATAGTCTTAATAAATGTTTTTTTCAAACCGCACAATGAAATCGGAGTTCCTGGAGCGACACCTGGCGAGCTCGGGAACACGGAAACCTCCAACGAAGAGGTCAGAACAACCCTGGCGCCGAGATTTGAAAGGATTGAATTTCACTCATTTGCATTCGTAGTAAAACGTACTTTGATGGCGATGTTCGCACACACAGCCTGACATCTGGATGACTTTATCCACGTTTTTTTTTTTTTTTTATCATTCGGTGTCTTCTCCGCAAGTGAGCTCAGATCTCCACCACAGTAACTTCACAGAGACAACTGCCACACCACCTCCCGCACCGAGGCAGCGGGAGGAGAAGGAAACCTCGCTATATTTAATTGGCGTATGGACACCGACGCCGGGCGACGGCCTGAGAAACCTGTCGGGAAAGAATGTAATCCGAAGCGTGGATAGAAATAGAAGTTCTGTATGAAGCGTTTGGCAGATGGCCTCGCAGCATTGTGCGCCATAAATGCATCACACATGTGCTCCGAAGGAAGCCGACAGCGACAAGTCTGGAGGGGAGACGCTGGAGAAAAAAAACGGGTGGTTGGCGAGGAGGCTGCGGTCAAACGCCGGTGTTTCGGTGTTTTTTGCCGTGTCCGAAAGCACATGACAGAGAAGGAGGCGGCATGTGTTGTGAAAATGCAGACACCATTAGCGCTCAGAGAGGAATGTGACTCTGTATTTGGGTTTATGCAAACATTATGTACAAACCGCTGCACTGTCCACATCTTAGCTGCGCTTGAACATCTTGTTCTGAAATTTAAAGGGTGAGCCCAACATTTCTTTCTAATATAGTCACAAATTCCTGGAAGTCATTTTCTCCAAAAGCTTTCAGAGCACACACACACACACACACACACACACACACACACGTAGGTTCGCACACGTGTTCGCTTCACGTCTGTACTTTATTATGCTGTAGAGTTTTATTGGTTTACGCTGTGTGGTATTATGAATATTTAGTCTGTACTTAAAGGTGCAGTCTGCAGTTATTTCAGGAAGACTTTTCAAGAGTCTTCAGTTTATGCTGTTGGTTCACTTAGCATGAACGTATTTAAGGAACTTATTCTGTAATCGGTAAAAACAATGCTTTGATGACGGTCGGTCGTTCTTTTCTTACCTCCAACAAGGAGGTTAAAACCAATTTTTTTTCTTTTTCAGTTAGCAAAATAAATACAGCACAATTAAGGGGAATGATGCTAACTGTGGTTCCATCTCGATTAAGGAATGTTTTATAGGGATCATTCAGAACTGTTTCAGTACTTACTCGTGCAGTAGACACAGTGGGAAAACAATTGTCAAACTCAAGTCGCAGGGGCTAAATCCGGCCAACCGATGACTTAAAGTGGCCCACAAGCACTTCGAAATATAGAGTTAGCTCAAAATTGACGTGAATACAGATTCATTGTTAGCTAACTTGTCAAGAATGAATCTGGAAACTAAAAAAAGGGAAAACCATTGAAATAATCTGTAGTGAACCACATTGTTGTTAATAATAGGACTAGTGATAAAATATCCTGAAATAACTGAAAGTCTGACTGATCATTCTTTCATATTTTCTTAGAGTAAAGTTTTTTCTAGTGAGTCAACCAGTGTATAGTAACATCAAGTTTGGCCTGTGAGACAGATATTGGTTAACATTTTATACCCCACTTGCGAGTGAGTTTCACACTCCTGCAATAGAACAATGGTAGTGCAAGACTCTCCTCTCTCTTCTCAGGGTGAAGAATCCTTAATTTTTTTGTGGATTAAGATGGAACTCCAAAGACTCCACTAAAATGTAATCGTCTCATAGTCCTTGTGTGGCTTATAGTCACCACTTCTTGTACGCCCAGCTGCGATCCTCAAATCATCATTTACATTTTAGCAAAAAAAGCCTCTTTTATTATAATGAGCAGGAAAAACCTTTGTGAAAACCCAACTCTCATGACTCAATCACATGTTTCAAATGTTGAAGTCTTCCTTTCAAAAATGCAGTATGTCCCCCATCATGACCATGTTTTGAACTTATTACTTTATAAAGTTCTCCACAGTCTGAAATCTTGGCAAACAAGAGGTTACAAGAGCGGTGTCTATTACGACATAATAATGGCTTCACTGCTCCTCCAGCCAGCCCCGCTCTGTTTATACAACGAGTCGCTTGGAGGTGGAGACTTCAGGTATGAAGACGCGCAGTGACGAACCTTGATGTTCGAACAATCACAGCAGAGTGGGCGTGTTTATGGTAAATAAGATTTCACTTCCAGAGTAGTGTTTTCATTTTCTAATGTAAATATTTCAATGAAAAGGGAGTTTTGTACAGACACATACTGAGTGCAATAGCGGTACAACATCTATTTAAGACACACTTATATCAACACATTCTTTACCTTTTTTGTAACAAACAAGTAAACAATAAAGATTTGATATTTAGAAAAAAGTTGGAATACATGTTTTAGATTTGACAGAGTGTGAAGTTCAACAGGGATCACTGCTACAAAACAGTATTTTAACAACCAAAGAATTGTGTTAATAGATGGATTAAATGAGTGTTGAGTAAAAAAAAAGAAGGTAAAATCAGAATTAAAACATGAGCGCTTCATGCACAGTGAACTCTTGTAACTGTCCTCTGACGGTTGTGTGGGCTTTAAGAGACTGTTCAGCTCAGTACTGAAGTATTTATTTGGCCCAGAAGCACACTTTGCCAAAGGGGGTGAAAGGTCAGCGGCTGCAGACGCCGACGCTCACTCACTTCAGTTTCCTTGTTGATGAAATGAACGTTCAGTCTGTCCCACAAAACTCCCCTTTTTTTTTTCAAAGTCAAAAACATACTTATTTCCTTGTTTGATTGTGCCGCTCCAGACAGAGAGCCGCAGATGCGCCAAACTCCCCGGTAGGTAATGGATCTGTGCGGCCATTGATTGTATTGGTTTGATGCTGACGCCACTCTGTCTGTAGGGGAGGGGTCTACACAGAAACCCCTTCTTTGGGGGTCTGTCGGGGCTTTTTTTTATTTTTTTTTTTTATGAATGAAGTGAGCGAGAAATGAGCACTGTCTCGGAAAAACCTCTCCGAAAACACGTTAAAGGTAAATGAAGAAAGTGAGAGCGAGCGGGCCGCAGGATCGTGGGAAAGGTCTTCCACGTAAGGCACCTTGCTCTTTGTGTCTGTTGTTCTTGTGTAATTGATCTCATTCCACCGCCGAGTTCCTCAATGACCCGCACGTCTCTCCTTTGTCGACCATGCGTACAGTTTTATTCACTTTTTCCTCTGGACTCAACTGACTCTCCTTGGCAACTGTCAGGATTTACAACTGCGCTCCGGCGTGGCGGGTTACTGACAAAGATGACAAATTGTGTATGGAGAATGTTGCAGGCTGTGTGAGGGCCCGCAGAAATATTAGGAAACCTGATGGGAATATTGCAGGAATGTTTCATGTTTGCTGAAGTTTTCCTTCACAGACATGTCAGAAACACTTTATAGTTCCAGTTTTTCTTCAAAAGCCGCAGATTTAAGTGAATTCTGTGTCATCGTTGGTTGAGGGAGTTGTGTTTTTGAACAACATTTGTAAACTCAGAATGTATTTAATACGCCTTCTAATGAGTTCCTAATACAATGTTGTTTTTATTATGTACCATTGCCAAGGAGGTTATCTTTTCGCCAGCATTTGTTTAATAAAAAGTAATATTCCGTTGATAAAACCTTGTGGATTGGGTTTGAAATGGGATTTCTCGTGTGTCTTGTTTAAAACGTGTTGTTATTGTTCACGGGACAGAATAATCTCGAGGCATGTTTGACAACTTAGGAATGCAATTGACCCCGTGACCTGCTGGCTCGCTGGTTAGGACACTGTCACACAAGCTGTGCAAGGGATGTCAGTTTTCTTCATCGAAACTTTTGAACGTACAAAAATAAAAGTTGTTGAATTAAATTTAGGTGGAAACTGTGATTTTTTTTGCAAACAACTTTCAACATATATAAATGCATGGCAATTCATATTTTTATTAAAGTAATGGAATAATGTGTTTATCTCCTTAAATTACAAAGCTTATTAACTATGGAACTATAATGCTATAATTTGCAGAAAAACATTTAAAAAAATTATAATAAAATGAGATTTCAAATATGTTTGAGTTTTTTTTTTTACCATGCTACATTCTTTTAATGTTTTAGTGAACTACATTCCATTGTCTTTTGGGTCTTATTTTTAAGATACAATCTTCATAATTTTACTTAATCTCTTCCATTGTGTGCGTGTGTGTGTGTGTTTTTTTGTATTAGACACGCCTATTTTGAGAAAGTCAAATTATGTAAGGCACAAATGAGGTTAAAAAAAAACATTTTATACAAGTAGTTTTTATTTTTCATTGATTCTAATACAGCACGATTCAAGCGATTCATTTTTTTCCTGTCAAAAACGTATAATGTCTGTAAATTTGATATTGCTATATACATATATTTTATTATTGTAGATGTACAGAATTTGCATTAAAATATTAAATATATAAAGATAATAAGTGTTACGGTTGGTAAATTCCACTTCTGAATGACGGCTGCTAGCACTGTTAGCCACTAGCTAAGCTAGCAAGTACAGCATTAAGTTTAAAATGTCCATCAGTTTAAATAACGCTTTAATTGTTTCTTCTTCTTGTAAATGTTTGTACCGTAACACTTTCATTGTGTGTTGTTAGTAAGTAAGTAAGTAATTTGTATTTATATAGCGCTTTTCCAGACCAGGGTCACAAAGCGCTTAAACAATCAAAAACAACACTCAATAAAATATACTTTGTGCGTTTGTAAAGTTAAAAACTGAAAAAAGAGTTGAAAAATAAAATCTAACTAGTAAAAAAAAAACATATAAAAAACCCACATTACTTTACAGTAATTTAAAAAACCAAAAAATGCAGGATTATTTGATTTTGAAAAACACAACGTGTAGTTTGGAGTGCATCGTTTTAGTAATGAAATGTAAAAACAAGAATAGTTAATAAAGACTTTCACGGAGAACTTGTTCACGTTCTTGTTGAGATTACAATGAAACCTGCTGTCATTCATTGCACTAAAATAAATACTTCTGCTTCATCGAAATGCATTTTGACACCAGAATACTCACATTTCCTGCTCCTGTGTTGTTGTCTATATTTTGCAACACGTGTTTTTCCTTCAATTCCTTGACATGGGTCGAGGGCTCGAGTGGAAACTCGAACAGAACTTTTATATTTTAAAGCGTGAATGGTCGTTCAGTGGCGTCCAGGATTCCATTGAAACGTGTGAAAATGTGAATTTAATTCATAAAAGCGGAGCTGCCATGCCTGGCTCGGCTCCAGCATTCCGGCTCCTCTCTGTTTTCTCTGGCCGCCCTCCAGACCTCCTCCTCCTCCTCCACCCTCCGCCCCACCGTCCACCCACGGGAAGGTGATTTCGTTCTTTTCTTCCTTTTTTTAAAACCTCATCCTCATTGAGTTTTTTTTTTTTTTTTTTTTTTTTTGTTTCTCAAGTGGGCTGTGGATGCGGTTCTTATGCCCACACTTCTCAGACGGTCCGTGCCGAGCTGTCACGCCTCGCCGCTGCTGCTGCTGCCCGGTGCCGCGGTTCTCTCGTAGCCGAGTTGGAGTCGCTCTCACCCGGCGTCTCGAACTCCGCGCTCCCCCTCCTCCTCCTCCTCCTCCTCCTCCTCCGCCTCCCTCGGTGCTCTCGTTTCATCGGCTCCACCGTCGCCAGCTCCCGCTTCACACGGGAAACTTTCCAGAGGACAACTTGCCGCTTAAAGTCGGTTGACAACCTTTCGTTTTGATCATCCATCTTTTTTTTTAAAAGCCCGTTTCTACCGGGGAGAAGTTCAGCGGCGGCGCCGGTGATCATGAGCGGACGCGGGGACGAGGCCGCGGAGAGCTCCGGCTCCCAGGAGCCCGCTGCAGGGGCCGGGGAGCCGCAGAAGAGGAGGCCGGGGAGACCGAGGAAACCCCAGAAAGTAAGTTTAAATATTATTTTCCGGGCTCATGCTGCACCCCGTCTTTATATCTTACCTCTTTATGAATCTAACTTTCAATGACATTAGATAAGAACTGAATTATTATTTATAAAATCAGTATTTTTAAATAAAACATTTTTTCTCCACAATTTTCCAAAAATATAAAGGGATTCGTGTTTCACTTTCGCTCAATCGAGTCATTCAAAGATTCTTCGAGTGTGTTTTTGTGATTCATCAATGAGTCACTTTCCCACCAATAAACTTAAGAGAAACACACAGTTGTGCTGCGGCAGAGTGCATGTTTTGAAAAGCGGAATTATGAGTCAATCAATGCATCTTTGTTTGTCCACACACACACACACACACACACGCATTGTCCTGCGCCTCGCTCTTGACCTATAAAGCAATGATCAAATGTGAGACCACCAGTAAATGAGCAGACGCTTGAAAGGGTCCTACTCTAGTCGGAGAGAGCGGCTGGCACAGAGTGTGCGTGTGTGTGGTATGGTGTGTGTGATGAGATGGGGGGGTAGGGGTGTAAAGCTTTGTTTCCTGTCCTCGACACCCATGTCATGTCCCCCCCACCCCTCTTTCCTCTGCTTCAGGAGCCCACTGGAGAGCCTGTCCCCAAGCGACCGAGGGGCCGCCCAAAAGGAAGCAAGAACAAGGGCCCCTCAAAGGCGACGCAGAAGGTGAGGAGTCTCGACTGCACAACGACTCACACACACCTTTAACATTTTTTTTTTTTTTTAATCTTTGCCCAACATCCTGAGATCCTGCGTCTTCAAATGAGGACATTTTTGATAGTTTGACCTTTAACCTACTGGCAACACAACATTCATAAATGGCAGCAAAAGCAACAATAGTATCAATAATACAGTTGAAAGTAAACTGTTGACAATTAAGGACATGTATTTATTTTCCCTTTTTTTTTTGGTATTTCAAAAATTTCAAATTGACAGAGAATTAGCAGAATATATACACTTGACAAAAGCTCAGGTCACAAGAGGTCAAAGTGTACGCACTGATCACATTTACATTTCAGCTGAGAAAACCAAAGGGCACGATTTAAAGGGAACGATCCGATTTTTAAAATCACATCTTAACACCTAAAAGGCTATAGGAGAGAAATTGAATAAGAAAGTTGTCAAAGATAAACCTATAGAACATTTAAACCGTAGACAGGTCATGTGTGTACGACTAAATGCTTCATATTATTCACATGTTTCAAACTCATGGCCACAAAGTCATTATACGCGGCCCGCAGGATGGTCGGCGCAGATCAAAGTTAATGTTTACGTTGATATTTTGACCCATAAAGATTCCAGTGTTTAGGATTAGATAAGGGACGGATATTGCATTTATTGATAACAGTGAAACGGATAGTCGTGTTTGGTAAAAGACGACAAACACAATAGTAGTTAAAAAGCTTTAGCCTCCCTCACTTAAAGATGTTTTTGTTTTTAATTTTATTAAAGTGGAAGTCTGATCTACCTCGCACACATACACAGTGGCTCAAGGATCTTATACACTGTATGTTTGTGGCAACACTACAAAGTTTGATCAATTGTGGAAACTTCTTTTTTGTTTAAATTAAGGGAGCACAATTTATATTTGAACCAGAATGCCCTGATAGTCAATTGCCATATTTTTTTCACTAAGGCAAGTATTTGTACATGAGTGTATGTATATATGTGTGTGTTTATCTATATAACCATTTATTTCTTTTTTTGTGTGTTTAAAAAACGATGCGTGGCTGATTTGTCTCGATGCTATTTTTTAGTTTTTGTTGTTTTAATATTGGAAAATTCGCTATGGACTAGTTTTTACTTTACGGATTCCGCGTCCGTCTTATTGTGTTTGTATTATACGTGATTTTTTTTGTCACTCTGCATTCTGCAAAACTCAATAGAAAGATGTCTTACCAAAAAATGGAGCCTTCAAAATTAAAGAGACAGAGTCTTACTTTGTTTACCCCTAGAATAGATGGACATGTTTTGAGTTGTGTTACGGGTTACTATGACAACAGTCTGCAAATGTGTAGATTGTAGTTTTTAACGACCTTCACAAAGTCCAGTTTTAGGTTATTACTTATCAAAGCCAGGTTTATATAGTTTATATTTATTGAATAAGGTCAACATCGTGGCTCCAGTGGAGCTAGCATTAGCTGTGTCACGATTTAGCATTAGCACACATGTCAATCATTTATGCAATAATGACAACGTCTCTGATTCATCCATTTTTATTCCCAAAACAAAAAAACAAAAAAAGAATTATTCAACATAACGTAAACAACTCAACATTTAAATCTTGGTCAATTGTTTAGGACAAGACCCTTTCACCGGAGAAAGGTGCATTTCAAAAATCTGTATAACTTTTAAAAAATCATAGAATACAACGTTTCAAAAAAGCTTATACTATTCGGAAAAATGAAAAATGAAATTAATCATCAATCATGTTTCACCTCCACATGCCTCAAGAGTTGAACAGGCGATGTTTCTGAAAGATGGAAGCGTAAGTTTTTATAGAGATGAGTTTACTGAGAGGGGGTGGGATAAAGAGAGAGCAGTTTGAAGTGAGATTTAGATATTGATCATATTGTAGTTCGAAAGCGAGCGGGAAAGTGATTTTATTTTAGTGAGATGAGTAGTTGAAAACTTTGTTTTTTATATCTATTAAGTTTCACTCAAAACCATTATGAGGAAATAATTTCAGAAGGGTTTCAAGTCCTACCACAGCAGCTTAAAAAAATATTTACATGCCAATGAGCAGAAGAAAATGAATATTAAGTCCGAGAGTGAAATTTTTTATGATTGTACTGTAAATGTGTAGAACAGCTCAATTGATCATCTCTATGCATCTTTGCATCTATATGCTGAAGTCAAGACCAACTTTCCCCCTCGACTGAAGACATGAAAATGTAAGAACGTACGACACTCAATCGCTGTGATGAAATAAAGCCAGGTATAGTAACGTCACCGCGGATCACGCTGATGTGTTTTCACTTATACGAGACCGCTCGCACAAGAGCTGTTTTCACGGAGATCAAAGAACCCGAAAAACGAGTGAACCATAGACAGGTTTAGGAATTTCACAGCGACATCTCACCATGTGCTTGAGTTATGAGGCTGCGCCTGAGATCAGCCATGGCAAGTCCCAATGTCGTCATCCGTTGTGTAGACAAAGCTCTGGAAGTCTGATGATGACAGCAGCTTCAGTAATACCTTGATGTCCTCTACTACTGTAAACTTTCCCAGCTCTGTGGCTTCAAATCCATCAGCGCCAGCTATCTATTCTTGTGCTGTTTGAGAAACTTGGATCTCACCAGGATCACACCCCTCAAACAGAACTGTTTTTAAGAGCGACTTGTGAGGCACATCCTCAGTACATTGTGGCCTAGAGGCCATGTGCAGCGCTTAACCCGTATAAATGTGGCCCCCAAAGAATCAGAGAGAAACTAAAAAACAAAACTGTTAGTGGTTTCCAAATTCATGTCCCTTTCATGTACACGTTATTGTACTTGTTTCTGTTTCACGAATCAATGTCATTATTTGCTGTTCCCTTGCTTCCCCTTATTTCCTTATTATCTTTCTTATTTCCAATAGTTTTTCTTTCTTCAACACACAGAAATAAATTGTATTCTCTGATCAGGAAGAGGCAGGTGCGTGGTTTGGCTTTGTGGTTAGAGAGCTTCACACTTATTCGTAGCACTTCGGTTATTGAAGGAAACCTGGGAGTTCAACTTCAGTGCCCTGAGACGGAGCTTCAATATTGGGTGCACATAAGCATGAACCCCTGCTTACGGTCTAAAGGATATTTTAAAAAACAAAGACGTTTTCCTATATTTTATTACTTTCTTTCCCATTTTGCAAATACTGGTCTCCTCGTGTAAATGCATTGTATTCACTTAGCAAGTAATTTGAATGATCAAAATGACCAATTGTCTACTACACAAATGTATATGGAAAAAAAAAACGTAATCGTGCCTTTCAATTATATTTTCACAAACGTGTGAAAAGCCTCTCCAACACCAAACCACCTTTTTTTCTATTCGTTATCCAGACTTTTCCCTTGGAAAATGGAAACAAATTGAGAAATTGTCTTTTTAGCAAGGAGCTTTGAAAAAGACCAGACCAGATTAAGATGAAAGATTTTACAACATTAGAAAAGATGTTAGCAGCCGGCAAATTCCCAAATTCAATTAAATACATTAATGGTGTGTTTCCTGCTTCATCAGTTGGCTGGCCACTCTTAATCCAAGGGAGGTAGATCGGGGACGAGCACGAATTCTCCGCGGAGCAACGACAAATTTCTTGTGAACATAATATGCAATTTAAATCGTAACTTTTATTAAAAGATACATACTTTTGATTTTCACTGGGATCCAACACCAATTAAAAGCTTGGGTCCGAGCAGTGAATGACTTTACGTTGGAACTGTATCAAAATCCTTAACCCTGAAGCAGATTCAACGTTGTAAAAAGTCGACTTTTGGGTTGAAGCAAATGCTAAACAAAGCATTACAGACAGTCAGTTCTCTCTGAGCTTCCTCAGAATTGCTGTGTCACTCAGGGTTTTAAAACTAGCTAATGATTAATTCACGGGGGTATTGTCTTTCAGACCATGAAATCTCCACATAAAAAATGCAGGATCTCAAACCCAGTGATTACAGCGCACAGATTAGTCCACCAGCAATTTAGGATGTCATTATGAGCGCAGCCTGATGATAATTACTCTGTAACGAGGAAGCATCCGCTCTTTGCATTGTTGTTTTTAGGGGCGACGGCGCCACCGAAAATTTATGCTGTGTTTAACCGTGTCTACGTGGTTACAGCGCAATTCATTGTCTGAAATGGGCAATTTCGTTGTAGTCACTAGCCTTAACACTGAGACACAATTTGTTTATTACTTTGTTTCTTCCTCAAATTCATGCATTTATACTTTGTGGGCCTTATTCCCATAAGCCCTAATAAAAGGATGTCTCTCATGAAATATTTGGACCTTACAAAGTCATGAGTTGATACCCAGGTGTTTTTAGCTGGTTTGGTATAAAACCCCGGGTTATCCGTCATAACCCATGTTATGACTTCATAGGTGTAGATGCACTTCCTGCACTGACTGTTTTGATTGTCTGTGAGGCATATGCTCATATTGAGGCTCAGCCGGGGTAGTGGGTTACTGGAAGACGTTTAACCAAACTCCCCAATTGGTTAAAACCAAGGCGCAGACCCGCAGGCATTTATCAAGGGCCGTCAGCTCTTTCAGATATCAGCGTCTACAAGGGACCCACAAGTCCAGCAATGTAGTCAACTAGGGCTACAGGCTTGGAGAGTACAACCAGCATCAACCATTGAGTGGTTCACTGACCTTGTCTGGAATTTTTGGAGGTCTAGATGGAGGTTAAGCAGAAGTCTCCTCCAACATGATACCCTACAGAAGGACCAACGAAACAGCCACCCCCCACAGACTACCACCGGGATCATACCCAGCCTGTCAGGGATTCTCTGTTATCTAGTGCAACAGGCTGCCTGAGGTTGGCCTTAGACCTCTAAAAACAGACATCCAGCATTGCCTGAGCAGGAAAGTTTAAGCTGTTTTCACACGGTGGTCCTTCTCCTGCTGCTGGTGTGGCTTGATACAACTGAACTACCATGGGAGTTCCCGTATGTGCCGCAAGTTGCTCTTTACCCATGTAGCTACCTTTTCCTTGATATATTAAACTTTTGTGAAATAAAGATTATTAGAAATGGACGCGTGCCATAGACAAGGGTTAACTCAGAACAGAGGTCGGGTAGTGCCATAAGGTGGTAATTTTTTCTTTTAAAATCGAAAGACCTTAATTGTCATGTAGCATATATAATCAACCTAATCGGTTTTGACCAAGTTGATATAATCACTGAAATAACAGGTCAATAGAAGGTGCCCTGAGATGGACAAATGTGGTTCACGTCTCAGCCAGGCTTGTTGGGGTACGCCTGGCCAAATTGTTACCCAAAGCCACATGCCATCACTGTCCCTGGCTGCTTGACAAAGATCTCACTTTGTTTTGTCAGCCAGTTCTCGCCACAGTGCCCGGAATACCTCTAAATATTTAATGGTTTTCTGGCACTGCTTTTGTTTATTGTAGGTGACCAATAAGGGGTATCAATCCCTGTTGGAATTGTCTCTTGTTTCCAGTTGGCTCCACTTAACCCAAAACACAACAAACTTTTTTTTTGCACTTTACTGAGGCCAAACAAACATGGACTATTATGATGCAGTCTCTTTGTGTGAGGTGAAAAGAATGTGCCGGATTTAATTGTGTCAATTAATTGAAATGTGTGTTAAATAAATTAATGAATGTTTTTCATTCATTTATCTAAGAGCTTCTTTTTTGTGTTCACAGAAAGCGGAGGCTTCTGGGGAGAAAAGACCCAGAGGGCGACCCAGGAAATGGGTGAGTCAATTCTTTTTAACTTTATGGACTTGTCTGGACTTTAAATAAGGATTCTACAGATAGAACCAGGATCATGAGCAGCAAAACCAAATCTTTTGTGTAGCATTGTTTGCTAGCTCTTTTCCACCTGAAGTACAAGATGTTTGATGAAGAATCAGATCATCAAGTATAAACGATCATGAATACATTATACTGATTATACTGTCATTCAAACGTATCTTTAATTTAACGGTTCAATCATTCCATTTTAACCTAGCAACGCATGTTTGGGATTCATGTAAATTGATCTATACCTTGATCTTTTGACATGTATATAGTTGTGATCTTTTTCCATATTTATAACTAGCGTGTTCTCTGGCTACTTTGCCACATTCTTTCTCTTTACCCTTGTGCGGTCTCTGGGTCAAGGTGACCCGGTGGCCGAAAACAAATGTGTCTGCGGTATCCCGTGTGTTGTCTCTGTGTGAAGGTGAAAGACCTCCCTGGCTTCCAGAAATAAATTTGCAATGGTGGTCCTGTACTCGGTCCGTTTTAACCCAATGCAATGAAACTGAAGTGTACAGGGAAATTGAAGGGCGGGAGGTTAATCTCAGGACTGTAAGGAGAAATTCTAGCATATTGTTGATCAGTAATCCTTTGCTGCTGATAAGTTTGTTAGCAGACCAGCAGAGAGGCTGTCTCACAGCATTTGTATTTGTTGAAGGAGGGACCGTCATAGGCTTTTATTTTTATCCGTCCCATGACTAGTTACACGGCTTGTAACATTTTAGCCACTCGTGTGATTGAGTCAAACAATGTCCAAAGAATGATTTATTAATGGCTGTGGGGATTTAAATGATGGTGTCATCTGTTTGGGCTTGTGTTATCAGTCAAACAAGGCTTACTCTCCGTGAGAACATTAAATAATTCCTCTGACATCCCCTCAGTGTTTATCAGATACAAAGCAGCAGGGTTGATTGATGGCGGCGGGCGAAGACGGCCTGCTGTGCCACCCAGATGCCTGTGAAGGTCTGGAACTCTTCCACTTGTTTTGTGGTTTCATAGTCTAAGAAAGAGAACAACATGAATCAGCCCAGAGAGACATTGGCTTGTCTCGATATGTCCCCCCAAAAAAACAACAACCGTTTGCACATTAGCCATCTTCTCCAGCGACCACACACTGCTGGGTTTGCTGCTCTTATCAGCTGTGTGCGGCAGCTTTCAAGTCTGTTTGAAGAAAACCTAGAGTGAGTAAACACACAAGTCGGTTCACATGCTCATGTTTTCAATCTTCTGCCTTTTAGCCTTTGTCAACAGACACTTACCACTTGGGAGGCCAGACAAGAGTTTTCACCAACCTTCTGTTCAATAATTCAATAGATGTTTTTATAAACATATATATTCAGACTTTTGTTTTGTTATTTAAAGAGGCAATATTCCTGTTAGTACCCAATAATATAATTCATAAACATGCTGCAAAAGTTCCCTTTTTTTAACTTTAAGTTGAATTAGAAATAACAGCCTTTAAACAATTTCAGTGAGTAAATATGTGTATTAATATCAAGCTACATTTATATACATTTAATCCTATTTTTTTTAACATAACACCACAAATAAATCAAAAAGTGATTCATGTCGTCAAATATCCCGGAGCAACACAACAAATGGGCCATAATTTACTACTTGTGCCTTTAACTGTAACATTAAATAGCGACACCGCCCAATATGTTTTAAAAAATACTAACAAGGCAGAGAAGAACTACAGTTGAAAATGTTTGACAGTGATTGAGAATATTACAATTGTACATGTATGATGGATACAAATCAGAATTTATTGGTATAAAACTAAACGTACAGGACAAGACTGAAATAAAATACTCTATGAACCTATGAAGGTTGTCAAGAAGTGCAAGAATGTGTATTTTTAAGGAAAGTTGGTCATGAAGTGTTTGTACTCGGGTATTTGGAGAGGCTGGCCCAGAGAAAGTTTATTGTAAAGCCGTTCTGTTAAAGCAGCAACATCAATAAATCAATGTGTCGACTGCGTTGCAGCCTGCCACTGAACTCTTGGACCGAAGCGATAAAAAGGGTTTACAGCAGAGCTGCCTTTGTAGCGCAGCATGCTCATGCTTGTACGTCGCAGGTACGCTCACCTTCACGGCGCTCTCTCCACGTTGGCAGAGCAACACAGAGCGTGCCGCGTACTGTATCCTGGGAAGGGTGTACCTCAGCGAGCGCCGCAGGGCTCACACTAACTCACATGACAGTCAAAGGCGCCGCCACAAAGCTGCTTTCCCGCTGTCCGCAGACAAGAGAATGTTTAACTAGCGCAGCACTCAGTCAAAAAGACAATTTGTCTCTTTAGATTGTAATCTTATTTGTTACGCTCCAACACATCCTACCCGAAAAGAATTGAGGACAAAAGTTCATTGTCTTACTTTGGTTTATTTGTTTAACTATATTTAACAGTGTCAGGCCTCATAACTTCATGCTCTGACTGCGACCTTTCTCTCAACGCTTAAACCTCAAGTTCCCGAGGCTAAGTCTGGCCTGGCAACTCATGTGGATAAAAATGAAAATATAAAAAATACTGAAGTTAAAGTACATCAAAAATACCACCTCAGATCTTGATGTACTCCAAAAGGATTCCATACATCCATGGTTCGACGTTCCAGAGCAGTTTTTCAAGCCAATGAAATTACATTTTTACAATAATTCTACATACTTTACAAACACTGGGAAAAATGGGAAATTAGATTAACTCGTGTTGACGAAAATCACACTTAAAGCTTAGCATTCAAGAATCAAAACAAAGAAAAGGGAAAGATCTATAGCGGTGTCTTGTTAAACAAAATCCAAGTAGTGACCATTTAATATTTCACTTGTTTAAATGAACAACATTCATTTGAAGTTGCGAACTCAACGTTTCATATCTCAGTAACGGTGACCTGTTTTCAACAGCGCCCATAATTCTTTGCCGCCCAGCCAATCAAAGCTGTCGATCACTTTTGACTTTGCAACATGAAAAACAGTATTGCAGCGACCAATCAGCCGTCACTTTAAAGAGCAGTGCGTAGTAAGGCATCATCGTAGTTTGATGTTTTCAGCGCTATCTCTGTGCTTTTCTAGCAACCTTGTTGAAGTTGTGTATTTTTGTACATGTTTTCGTCACACTTGTTTTCTCATATATCTACGGGGAACAAGACCTCTCGGTTTGCCGCATGTGACACGTGAGAGATCCGTATCAGTTCTTCAGGCATGTCAAATGTGTTGGTGCGCAGCACGGCTACATGCCTAATGCAACACACCTTGTTGCAGTGAGAGTATTAGCTCATAGTTCCAGCGCAGCAGCAAAGTATGAATACAAAAGAAATTTAAGTCACACAGCAAACCCTCTTTTTGGACATTATAGAAGTTATTAAATATGTGGGGAAAAGTCCTGATTTCACCAAGATTAGAAAGAAAAACTAGAAAAACACTTTAAGTACTTCGCTGCTCACTCAACGTATGCCAGGTTCATGGACGTACGTGAAAGTAAGAAAGGTCAGAAAAAAAATACAAACGTTTGTATTGGTCTGCCCAAATAAAGGTCGAAATATTTATTAGTGACGAAATCGTGAAATATAAACAACATCTTTGTTTGTCAAACTTGACCTAATTCTTGTGTTCCCCCCAAATAAATCCTTAAAGAAGTACTTTGGCTGGGTAAACAAGGCTGCGTCCCTGGACATTGAACAGTCCTTGGTTGGCGTTTTTGACGTCACGCCCTTGAAAAGCAACCTTGGCTGGATTCACAGTCATGAATTAAGACCTGGCAGCTGTTTCACCCCCATATTTAAGCAGATCGAGCTTAATAAATACAGGTCCGTCCTGCTTCTTTTAGGGCAATTATTCAACAACGTTAGCCCTCGACATGCTGACTGTTGGCAGCATTACAACAGTACAAATTAAGAGAATTCATGAGACTTGTTTATTGTTTGTTTTTTGGATTTTAGGCTGTAAATGTAAAAAAATTCCGTTGCTCGATTCTTCAGAAATGACATTACCATTATTAGGATTATATCACTAATTCAAAGCTTCCTCTTCTCCAAGATTGCTGTTTAAAATAAAGAAATAAAAGGTCTGTACCGTCATGATGAAATGTCACATTTTTCAACAACGTTCAAATCATCAATTTGAAGTCAAATATTACTAAATTGTTATACTTCACAATAAAAATGCCGGCCAAACTTCAACACAGCAAAATCACAGGATTAACTAGACAAACATTCTCACTTCCTGATTCAACTTCTCTAATATTTCAGTCGCGTCACAGTTGTAAACATTATCAAACGTTAGCTGATCAACTTGGAGCATGTTTGTCTGAAGAACTGTTGTCCACACACACTGTCTGCCTGCATGTGGGACAACATAGTTTACAGAGGAAGTGCAACTTGAGTTTTGCAACTCACAGAGCACATGACATGGAAGATAACCTCTGTGCTGTCTGGCGGAAAGTAGAGCAGCCGTTCTCTTCTGCAGCACATTTTAGGGAAAAGATCTGGTCCTTCAAATAACAATTGACATGCACTTTTTAAACAAGATGAGTCGTCAATACTATCTTAAAAAATTCAGAGAAGATTCACCTGCGTACCAGTGTATGGATCCTATTTATGTTTGAAACATTCAGATAGTTTCATGAAGCAAAAGCTTTACCTTGATGTGCCGTGTGCATGATAGCAGCGTTGACTAAAAATGCAGCATGAGTTCTCTGAGTGGGAGTGAAAGAAGTGAAGGACATAGTTGTGTAGTTTAGATCGTGCGACTCAAGATGTCTATAGATGTGCTTAAATTGTTTTGAATTATAATTCTTTCAAAGTAATTGGAGTGATTCATTCGTTTCTTCCAAGTATGATGTTGATATTCCACGAAGACATAATTCCAAGTACCACACGAGGATCACATATGTTCAGGAAAAGTCTATATAAAATCAATAAAATACTACAAATAAAGGCAGTAACAGTTGACTTGAGATACCAACTACGTTATGAATTTGCGGGAAGGAGCAAAGTTAAGACTACGAACACAATAGAAATGGAAGAACTGGATCCGTTACCTCAAAGAAACACAAGTTATTGCTTTATAAAGCTTCTTAGCAGAGGTATATGCTGTCCCAGTCTTTTTGACAACTAAACAATATCTGTAATATTGAGCAAACCTTCCAAAACAAATGTCACAGAGAAGTTTTCTGTTCAACTTGCTAAGAGTTATGTTTTACAGGGATTAAGATTTTATGCATGCTACCACCAACGCACAGCTGGCAGGAACTGCTTGAGCATCAGTTTCGCTGGTCCAAGGTCAGTTCCTAATCAGCAGATCTTCCTGCACTGTTTGGCTGCGGCTACTGTCTTGTGTGTGCAGGTGTTGATACAGATACGAGCCCCTCTGCCAAGATGACCAGCTTCCTCTGCTAGTAAAAAGTTAAGGGGGAGGCTTGCTGCTTGCCAATAGATTGCATTCATCGGCTCACTTCCCCTTTTCTCCTGCCAAATGGCCGCGCTCCATTAGATTTTATGCGCTGGTTCCTGCTGGCAAGCGAAAGTCTTTATCCTCTGTTTGCAGCGCTGTTACAGTAACACATTGGTATCCTGGACATTTGGCTGTTGGGAGCAATTTCCTGTTGTCGTGGGGGAAAACAGGGAAGTTGTACAGACCCGAGTTGGAATTGTGATCACTTGTTTTTGAGAAGTTGATGGATTATATTGTCGACAGTCAACTCAACAAGTACTGGACAGCTACCCTAATATACTTGTAAGAAGTGATTGACCTACATTAGTTTTCGTGCTTGAACATAACCTTGTATTTTCTATCACTCCATCCCTAGTTTAATTGTAATTTATAGTGAGATAATAGTGGTGGTAACCTAAAAAAGAGTTCCCCTTTCCCATTGATCAAGGCATTCCAAGAGTTTCTTGGTCCAAATTTCTACCTTCTACCATTTGAACATGATTATTATTTTAACAAGGATGAGGCCACTAAGACCTGAAAAGAGGAATTAAGTTATCCCCGTTCATGCTGCACACAAATCCTGGGTCAATAAACATGAATAAACAGTTTATTAATAATTAATTTGTATTAACTAATCTGAAGGGGAAACTAATGTTAAACTCCAACTCTCCTGACTCACTCTCATGTTTCAAATGTTGAAGTCTTCCTCTCTAAGGTGCAGTAAGTCTCTAATCATGACCATGTTTTGAAGTTATTACTTTATAAAGTTCTCCCCCGTATGAAATCTCGGCGAAGGAGAGGTTACGAAAGCTGTAATCTCGCCCTGCTTTATTTGTACAACAAGACCCTTGGAGGTGGAGACTTACGGGATTGATGACACGAGGTGACAAACCTTGATGCTTGACTAATCACAGCAGAGTGGGCTTGTTAACTAATAGGATTTCAAGGTTTAAAGGTTTAGAAATGTTTGTTCTAACTGTAGTAAATGCTAATTTATACTTACTAGACACAGCTCCAACTCAAAAAGCAGTACAAAGACACAACATCCTTGTCCTCAACAGAACTCTGGGATGAGCATCTTATGTAAACTTCCAGTGTGTGAAATTGTACATTTAGAATGAGAAACAGGAAGAACTGATGGATACGACCGATATGAATGTCGATCTTTTTACAATTTCAGGCCTGCAGGGGTCAATTTAATTCCAAGACATTATGTTTATTGCCATCTACGATAAACTATTGAAGTTTTGTGTCCATGTCCAATCGCATTTCCTATAGTCAGAGATTACAAAGAAGTCTTTTCAAAAGCTTGTTTGTTGTAGTATTGTTAAAAAAAAAAACCTGGATACAATTGGAAATAGTTTTATGATGCACTGCGTTTGCATTCATTATATTTGTGTTGTCTCATGGATTATATACAGCTCATAATGTGACTTTTCTCTTGAGTGTTTCTGACAAAAAGGTTCCAATGACTACGGTTATGTGAAGCTGGAAAATGAATGTAAACACTGACCTTGTCTGACCATGTGAGTGATTTTTTTTTAAATTTCAGGCTGAACAAGTCTTCGTAATAATGATAGACATTTACCTGAAAAACTGTTACTCAGGGTTGAATTACTTCTATCTTGTTCTATGTTTGTAAATAATATTAAAAACTAGGAGAAAAGTACCCGAGAAATTTTTGATGTCTTATACCTACAAATGACAGCGATAAAATTACGATAGATAATTAAAATCACACACAACTCTTTTTGTCTAAAACTTCTCTAATGTCCTTTTACTAATTATGTGTGAACCCTTACTAAGCCTAGCCATGACATACCTCTGTCAAGAAGCTCATTTCACAAGGTTATATAAAAACACAGCATACCATTAAATCAGCACTATTGTACAATTTAACATAAATGTAAGTATTTTATTCCTTTATCAAGATTTGCTCTCTTACCCCAGGATTGAAAAATAATTTACCTTGCAATCCAGTCACGTAAGCTTTGCTGATTTCTAAAGTTTGTGAATCCTGATCATGTTTCACCTTATACCCCCCAGAAAAGAACATTCTAGCAAATGATTCTGCCACTATCTTGTCTTATTATCAATATTTCTTGAATGTTTCATTGAAATACACTCACCTGTTTTTGAGTTATTTACAGTAGATAACAGACAGACATATTAAATCGAAGATCACATGATGTCCTAATAATAATTTATTATCAAAGACACACACATCAAGCCAGAAATGGAATGCACTTGTGTAAAAGTTCAGAAAAAGCTCTGTTATCACGGGAGAAACCCAACAAGCACTAGGCTGAGATAAATAAAACGGTCATTTGTCTGGTTACATTAATCAAAAACGATTTACAGTCACAGACGCTGAATTAGTTACAGTACAGAGAAATAACCTAATGAACAACACAATGAGTAAAAAAAATATATACTTTAAAACATTGACTAGAGAATAACGTTCTAGTAACTATATCATAGTGTTGTTGCAAATTACCATCTGGATCCTCTAATTTTTTGAAGGATATGTTACTTTCCATCAAAGTAACTGCAATGTGATGATAATTCTCTTCTTCATTGACAATATGTTGCTTAAAGTACAGAAAAACTACAGCCACCTACTGGCCAAACCACAAAACTGTATTTAAATATATTATACAAATAATAGAAGAGCAGTAGTACTAAATGAATCTCTGGCTTTTTTTAAATGTAAAAACAACCGCAGAATTACAAATCTTCCTCAACATTGGTCTCGCTCGGCTTCTCTCTCTTCGGGTTCGTCAGTTCCTGCCGACCACGTTAAAGAGGACTTCAACACAGTCGGCTCTTTGTGTGGACGGCTCGGCGTCACACCCAGGACACACGCATGCCCATCTATCTCTGCCCATTCAAGGCCTCTTTGGTGTAAAGAGAGGCCAACGTGAGACTATTACTCGCCTCTCTTAAACCAGCGGAAGTGACTAAGTGAAAGGAATCACAAGTACTGCGGCGGGAGAGTTGAGGCCACGCGGTCCTTCTAATACGATCTTGGCCGCGGGTCACCGGAGGCGGATGCCAAGCTTTCCAATCAGGAGCAGGAGAAAGAAAAGTTGAGGTGATGAGTGGCACTATTAGGAGTTAGTCCAGCAGCTTTGAAAAGTGGCTCGCCCAGGAGAACCCTCAGAAAACTAGCTTCCCCCTACTTTTTTTTTTTCAAACCTGCATGTGTGAGGCGAGGGGTAATTGTGCTGTTGTGATCAGTGTCAGATGTTAAAAAGCTTTTTATAGCCCTGGAATGGCTCATACCGAAAATATTGAACTTGGCGTCTGAGGATTCTTGGCAGTGGATCATCTGGCAGATTGAGTCAGCGGTTGAATCAGACCTGCGGTGAGCTGGACCCTGCTGGTGTGCATGCCAATGGCCAGAAACTCGAAACCAAAGTCGCAAACACTCGGACCGGTCTTCGCTGAGCGGAGGTCGCTTCCAAAGATGTGAAAGTTGAAAAAGTCACTAATGATCTTTGAGAGGACGTATGCGCAAAGATGTTGGAAGGCTTAAGAAAGCAAGTGAGGGAGCTCCAGAGAAAGTATGTTGCATTAGAGCGATATCTAGTGGTGCCTGAGCAGATTGATAAAGGTTTGAAAATCACCTCAAATGACTTGTTCTTCGAGAATAAGTTTATACTTACACAAGTCTCAGACTATTATCGACCTATGATCATGATTATCAATGAATAATCTGAGAATATCAAACATCTCAGAATCTTTGCCTCCACAACAGCTGCTTTTAAACCATCTGAACTATTTTAGTTCTTCGGGAACCAAATCATTTTAGCACTTGTTTCAACAGCAGGAGCTAAGAACTAAATCCTGTGGTCAATGGAACCATTTCTGCTTCAGCTATCGAGGTTATTTGGACCAACACCAAATGATTAACGTTTTGTGAGTTACAAAAACTAAAATTTGAGGGCTCTCGCCTAACGAAGTCAATGTAGAGATCGGTAGAAAACTGTGAGGCCGTTTATGGTTGTGTTTCTAGAACGGATGGCGTTGTAGATTCTCAGAACATTATTATTCTCATTATTTTGTATTATTCCACACACACTTCCGTTTCCCTTTTCCCAAATTCTATTACATTTTTCTCTTCTTTATTGTTGTTAGTCACTTCCCCCCCCCTTTTTTAATGTTATTTGGGCTTTTGCACATTAAATTCTTACATTATTATTATTATAAGGTGCAGGCTTCGGATTAGCCAACCGTGGTGTTTGCCTCTCCCTGCTTGGTTTCATTATGACGTATAATGTTGTATTATTTTAATTTATGCAAGGTAAAAAAAGTCGAAACATTGGGATTTCTATCAAACCAGCACACAATGGGATAAGTTTATTTGGAACTCAAGTGAGAAACACTTGAACGTAAAAAATCTTCAACTTTTGTATTTGTTCACAATACAGCCGAATGCTTTCAGCTCAGACATGTGGTCTGATGTGAACAACCAACATATCAGTACTTTCTTTACTTTTCCGTACGCAATGTAACTTCCGTCAAGTCTTTGAGGTGAAGGAAAAATGAAAACTTTGATCGCATTGTCTGTCCCGACGCTCATTTTATTAGAGTTGCTGGAGTAAAAACATGACGTGTTCTTCAAAATACTCAAATGCAAACTGCATGAGCGTAATGTGCAGAAGATAAAGTTGCAGGCCTTTGTGGTTTTGGCCGATTCGGTTCCTGTTCATTCCAAACATTAGAGCTAATTTAAAACACACCGCATTCTTTGGCACTACAAAGCCAGAGAAGAAAGTTTTTATTTTTAGAATGAAGACAGCAGAACATGGAATTTTTTCTTTTTCCTTTTTTTTCTTTTACCATGTTGTATCTGATTGAGATAATGTACCAGCTTATATCATTCACCTTCAACTTCACCTTCACCTTCACCTTCTCATTTACCTTCACCTTCACCTTCACCTTCACCTTCACCTTCACCTTCTCATTCACCTTCACCTTCACCTTCACCTTCACCTTAACATTCACCTTCACCTTCTCATTCACCTTCACCTTCACCTTCACCTTCACCTTCACCTTCTCCTTAACATTCACCTTAACATTCACCTTCACCTTCACTTTCTCATTCACCTTCACCTTCACCTTCACCTTCACCTTCACCTTCTCATTCACCTTCACCTTCACCTTCACCTTCACCTTCACCTTCACCTTCACCTTCACCTTCACCTTCACATTCACCTTCACCTTCACTTTCTCATTCACCTTCACCTTCACCTTCACATTCACCTTCACCTTCACTTTCTCATTCACCTTCACCTTCACCTTCACCTTCTCATTCACCTTCACCTTCACCTTCACTTTCACCTTCACCTTCTCATTCACCTTCACCTTCACCTTCACCTTCACCTTCACCTTCACCTTCACCTTCACCTTCACCTTCACCTTCACCTTCTCCTTAACATTCACCTTCACCTTCACTTTCTCATTCACCTTCACCTTCACCTTCACCTTCACCTTCACCTTCACCTTCACCTTCACCTTACCTTTACCTTTACCTTTACCTTTATCTCCTCCTTCACCTTCTTCTCCAATCGGCCTGCACTCTCTTCTTCACCAACTCTATCAATGTCTATTTCTCTGATGGATTAGCTTCCAAATATTTGCTAGAATTCTCAGCTAAAATTCCTATAATGCACTGCAACATTTAAATTAGTTTAAAAAAAGAGATTTAAAAAAGGAATTGATCAGACAAATCTTAAAATCCCTTTTTTTCATCATCATAAGTGTCAAGTGCAAGATCTACGCTGATGGTGTAGCCGATAGAAAAACAATCTTAAAATATATACTTGTTTAGAGACATTCTCTACATAGACTTGATTTTTTGCACATTTATTCCAGAGTGAGTTTCATCAGCCCGGTGACTCACTGCAACTAAGCGTTTAGATTATTTTGAAAGGGAACAATATGTTCTTATTTTACTCCACTTCCTCTCCTGCTCCCACTGCACTTAGCTGAGTATGTCAATTGGCAGGCTCATACAAAATAGTTTTAGATCAGTTGTAAATACCTATTGATAGTTCAAAAAAAAAAAAATGTCCGCTGTCTTCCATGTATTTGGAGCTGGTGGTCTATCAAAAAACACTTGTTTTTATTTAGAAATCTTATTTACCACAAGCTTTATTACCACAGACTCACCAAATCTGATTATTATTATAGACCACAACTTGCATTGTGGTGAATCATTCCACTAGTCTGCTTGAAGAAAAGGATAGCTATGCTATGCTAACCCTATTGGCGGAAACTTTTTTTTTCTCAAATCAAGCAAGTTTAAGAGAATTATGATTATTTATAGTGGCGCGATGGTCGCAGTGCACGACCGAGCACATGTCTCGGTTATTTTTAGTGTGCTTCCCGAAGGCTATTTCTGTTGTTTGTAAGAGGGAGTGAAGGCGAGACCCCTGAGATCAGAGCCAGACACTGAAAAGAGTCAGGGGTGGGCAGTAACTTTGCCTCATTTTCGACATTCTCAACCCCCACGTTTCAACCGCTGCTGGCCTGCGACGCCGGATTCCATCCAGCAGAGGTGTTTGTACAGACAAGAGACTTCCACATGAGGAGTTCTCCAGCGGATTTCCACAGGTCACCTATGCCCCCCCACTCTCTTCCTGCTGCAGCCTGTGGAAGAGTTTAATCATTTCACTCTGAGTCCTCAGCTACAACAACACGAGCGGCTACACGTGGATGTGAAACACAGTTCAGTTTAACCCTGCCACCGCCAAGAAAAGATGACACTGTCTGCCTTACATTTTCCATCATCCCTAAATGTAACATCATCAGTTAGCTTTAAGATAGGATGTCTAGCACGTCTATTTAAGGACTCTGTTCGTAGTGGTGCAAGGAACTAGACTAGGTCATGGGAGGCCAAGTCCTACCACTGCTTGGGGCTAAGACAAGCCAAGACCGCACACACAGCTACCGCATTGAGTTCACTGAGGGGGAGTGAGACAGCGATTGTACTTCATGTAGAGTGTTCATGAAGTCCGGAAGCAAGTCGGTGACAGAAGGCAAACTAGACCTACCACGGTAGCTAAAAAACACCTTGACTTGTCAGCCGTTAGAACAACAGCATAATCAAAGTTCAGGAGTTCAAATACTGCAAGAAGAACAATGGACAGATGCGTTATGTATAACCTGTGTAAAGTGTATATAATATCAATTATTTCAGACCACAGTGTAAATAACGACCATTTTGCTCACTGGACACTGACCAAATGGTTGTAATGTTGTAATGGAGCAACAGAGGATTCACAACAATGCAGTTACACTTGCTGCTTTAACAAGTGAGCAGCGGTTCAATCAGATAAGTAGAAGGCTTTAAACTTTCCTTAATCAAGATGGAACTTGAGAAAAACACAGAATTTATAGACAAACTAGTTTCAGATCAGTAATCAATACCTATTGATAGTTGAAAAACTATCCTAGGGTTAATCTTATCTGTATTTATTTGGAGCTGGTGGTCTGGAATGCGTTAATGTCCAACAAAAACACTTATTCTCATTTATAAATCACTATTAAACATCTTGTGTTGTATTTTTTTTTAGTCAAATCTCATTCTACACTGATTTTTAAGAAAGTCAAAACGACTTGTTTTGACTAAATTGTTCACATATTCTGCCTAAATTTTTTTGATGAACTTTATTACCACAGACTCACCAAATCTGATTATTGTGTGGTCGTCATAGACCACAACTTGCATTGTGGTGAATCAAACCAAAGATTTTTCTCCAGTTTCTCTGACTCTAAAGACAGTCTAAATACTTTCTTAATGTATTCTAGCCATGCAAGTTTTGCTAACCCTATTGAGGTTGCCGGTATAGGAGGTGATAATACCAAACAAACTCAATGTAAGAGTAACTTTTGGTTGGTGTTACGTGCAAGCATCACTGTGGACATTTATTCATGTTGTTCTCTCTTTATCCTCCATTAAAAAAGATGAGAAAAAACTTGTAAAAGCAGATATCTACATTGGTTCATTTTGAGCGATCCTTATCTATTGCCATATAAAAGATGAATGAAAGAAGCAGTGATGTTTGTTATTCATCCACAACAAACCTTTGTTCCTGGTAGAGTGTGTTATTATCGTCTGTAAAATACAAGCTGTAAGAAAGTTCAGACAAAAGTCTTACAAAGATAAAAAGCCAGCCAAGATAATCCTCCATCTATTCCAAAAAAAAAACCTTACACGCCCAGTTTTCAACTTGATGAATGACATTCTGTTGTTTTACTGTTGCATGAATGGAGTCATATCTGCAAGGATGAATAAATCCAGTGCAAATATCAGACTCTGGAAATCCCCGGAGAGGAATTTAAGGTCATCTCTGGTGTCGACGGCTCAATCATAACACACAATCTTAGGTTACTTGCCAGCAAAACATCTTATATTCACGAGTCCCTCATCAGGTATGTTTGAAGGGTGGGGGGGGAATAGGGAAGTTGCTCGACACAATCTAAAAATAAACATTTATAGTGGCGTTACAGAAGTAGAGCACTTAGAGCGACCCCCCTTAGTCACTGTTTGTTTTACACAGGAAGCTCCACAGCTGTCCCGGGTTGTCCCGGCGCTGGATTTTGTTCTTTCCCTTTCACAATGCGCCTCCTTCAATTCCTTTAAATAGATATGGGCATTTATGTCATTAGAGCATTTCTGCTACCACTATTATGAGGCAGGAAGTCGAGCGGCTCCAGGCACGACAGGTTAATTCACAACATCTGCCGCTGCAACAAGGAAGAGCGTAAGTGTGGGGCTTCCTCCTCGAGAGCGTAGTTTAAAACTAAATAATTCATGGATTCAGACATTTGATGCCCAAATCAACTTCTTTTAAAAAAAATAATTATGGAAATAAAAGAGCTTCAATCAATACACTGTGGGTTCTATGCAGCTGGTGCCATTTTCTTTTTTCTATGGGTTTTTTCATTATGTAAAATACATGATCTAAGACGAATATTAGAATTGTCATTTGAGCAGCCGTTTTTCATAGAGCAGATTAATTCATCTTTACGAACGTGTAACAGAGCAAAGTCATTGTATTTGAGATGCAAATGACCTCATAACATGAAATGTTTGATAGCATAAAAATGTCTTATTGTTTGTTTATTATTATAGCTTCATAAAGTATTGGTCTAAATTTTTAAATGGCATCTAAGGTAAAAACCCAACTCTCCTGACTCATTTAAATGTTGAAGTCTTCCTCTCCAAGATGCAGTAAGTACCTCATCATGAGGATATTTTTAAGTTATTACTTAGGTTCTCCCCAGTCTGAAATCTCGTTGAACGAGAGGTTACGAAAGTGGAGTCCATTATGACGTACTATTGGTCTTCACTCCTCCTCCAGCCAGTTCACTCCCACTTTGTTTATACAACAAGTCCCTTGGAAGTGGAGACTTCCCGGATTGATGACACGCAGTGACAAACCTCAACCAATTGACTAATCACTTCACAGCAGAGAGTTTCGTAAAAACAGATACATACTAACTGATGAGTACAATAGAGGTCTGAGATCAATTTAAGAGACACTTAATATATCAACACAGTAATTGCCAATTAAACTATATAAAGGTACTGTTACAGAGTAGTAACTTTACCGAAGGAAGTCCACAGCTAGCATTGTAAGCTAATATCTACGATAGAAAGTACAGCATTGGGTCGAATAAATAAAACCTTTTTCTCAAAATAAGATATATAAATACTGTTGATTTTATTTTATAAACATAAGTTTGATTTCAATTAAAAAAGCATCTTCAGAGCTTGTTGAAAACCCATGATTTTCCTTGATAGTTATCAAGTGAATTACATTTTCAGATGATTATTTCTTCCCATGTAACACCTCTGTCCAACTAAAACCCCCCTTTTTTTTCATTCCTTAAGTTCTGTCCACTTTTGCTCGGGAACACTCTGGGAACAGATTTCACTTCAAACAGTGGAGTCTCCTAAATGGAGCCAGTCCAATTTGTCTGTGCCTTTCTTTCCTTTCAGAACACCCCCACCCCCCCTCATCCACCCCCCCCCACAAAAAAAAAAAAAAATCCCACTCAACAAAAGGCAGCTTGTCTGCTTGGAATTTTCCACATTCCTTGCAACGACAGACAGTTTTCTCCTCTACAAAGGGCCCTTCGGCAAATTCCCCCTAATCGCTGGGTTTAGTCGGTCCTGGTTGGTGCAATTCACAACTCTGACGGGACGAGCAAAGGTTGAGTGTTGAGCAGTGGACGAGATGAGAGAGGGGCAACTTCCTCCAAGGAATGCTGCGCTCCAGGCAGCACCGCATTTGATATTCATTCGACCTGATGGCGGTTGGGCAGCAAGAGCTGTTGGGTGGCCCCGGCAAGTGATGATGATGATTCTCAAGGTAGTGCGATAAAGTCAAAAGGACAACACTCTTGATTGCAACAACCCATTAAGGGGATCAACTTTCTTCACTCAACCTAATCCACACTGAAGTCCTTAACTGGAACCAGTTAGCTTAATGTATCAAATAAAAACAGACAGCTTTCAAGACACACCCAAAATTCGGGAAAGAACATTGTGTTCTTTTCCAACTTGACCGTGGTCCTTCATGTACAGTCTCCGCTCATGCATGAGGCTTTAACCATACGACTCCACTAGATCACAGTTGAGCACTATCCTTCGCTTCTCTTAACAAAATACTAGAACAAATTCTGCTTTTCCAACATCAAGATGGTCTGTCAGGTATAGCGTTAGCTATGATGATGATATTTTAGATTAAATGTACCACTTTGCTAGTCAGAAAATGGTCAAACTGGGTTCAGCTTGATAGGGTACAATAAAACCCCCAAATCACAAACGAAAAATAAAATGAGCCCAGTAAATTGAATATACCTTTTTTTGCACAATAAGGCGCACCTGATTATTAACCGCAACATCAATGTACAGGTATAAGTTCATACATATGGCGCACCAGATTTTTATTCAACATACCTCATAGTTACATGTTACTGTGATGACCCAGGAATAGTTTGTGTTGGCCAACATTACGTGCACTTAGTTATTAGAGAGCATAAAGTTTAAGATCACAAGGTTTTTTTTATGTACCTAGATAAAGAAACGAATGTGAATCATTACGCAAAGTAATGCAACGGTGCCTAGTGGAGTAATATTATGGCACTTCGTGGAGTAATACAACAACGCCTGGTCGAGAAATACTTAGGAGTCTCGCAGGGTAATACTACGTCGCCTCGTGGAATAATATAATGGCTAGTGGAGTAATACTACGTCGCCTCGTGGAGTAATACAACGGAGCCTGATGGAGTAATACAATAGCGAGTGGAGTAATACTACGGCGCCTCTTGGAGTAATACAATGCCTTGCACAGTAATACTACGTCGCCTTGTGGAGTAATACAATGGCTAGTGGAGTAAAACTACAGTTTTTAGCAATGTTTACCACATAAAATCTTTTCAAGGTCACTAATAAAGCTTACTTACTGACCTTTTAACTTTCTTATGACCAGAATTTGCACAGGTTATAAAGTGCAGAGAAATTTTAAGGTTTTTATATACGCTTAATAGTTTGGAAAATATAAGTCAATTAAATACTTTTTCTTACTTACTTAAGCATTCCAAGATGTAGCAATGTTGTCCATGTATTGAAGCAGCTATTTTTTAATGATGTTCTTTTCTACGTAAACAATGGAGAGTCTGCAGAAACTGCGGGTTCAGTGGATCAGAGTTTTTCTAGGAAGTACTAGGACGATAAAACGGTAGACGAACCAAAGACTGGTTTTGTAAACAAATGCATATTTCAAATAAATATTTCACAACAGCATTTTTATACTATTCTGACACTCAGGGGATCCAAAAACTCTATTTAAAGATCTGTACATGGGGCCTTTCACTAGTGCTGGTTGATACAACCATATACTGTACATCACAAAATAACATCATCGTGGTTCAGCCCTATCTTTTTTGCTCATAAACAATGGTCTGTTAACGTTTAGGCTCTCAAACGCAACAGAGACACGTTGATTTAATATGAAGGTTTAATTGAGGTTGATGATAAATGTCTCATCTTCCTTATCTCGCCTCCTCATTGACGGTTTTATAGTTTCCCAGAGCAACAGCGCATTCCCAAGTGTTCCAGTCAGATAAGTCAAACGGTCACCTCCTCAGAGCTCTCTGTTAGAGCAACTTGTTAAATTTTAACTCTTTAAATGGGAAGCATTCCTGGTTTTCACGGCCTCCTGCTCCATGCCGGGTTCCAGCCGAAGCATATCCCATTACCAACCCTTCATCCATGCAGACGTGTGTTTGTGGAGGGATTGTTGAACTTAGTTGTTCAAATTAAAGCTTCGGCTTCAAAGGAGGTGCAAAGGTTGGTGTGGTCCAGTAACGGTTAACCAGAACAAACAGCAGCGACTATCTTATGAGATAATTAACACTCGGACTGCAGGAACAGCCGAGCGGAAACACCTATGTACACACATTAGACAACCAGGCTGACACGCAGTCACACAGGCAGGGAAGCAGATTAACCTTTTTTGACCCGAACATTTTGGATTTTTCAGACATGTTTGTTAAGTGGAGGTTGGGGCTGTCTGTACAATTTCACCCAACAGCTTGTTACCTCTGCCAGGGAGGTATATAATATACATTAATTTTTAAAAATGATATTTCTTTAAGAAAATGTTGATAATAGAACATGTATGAAACTATTGTATGGGTGTAATTCTGGATTAGCATCTTTATCCACAATTCTTTTTAGTCTTTGTTGAAGAAAAACTTTTATTTTACTTTAACTTTCAACAGTTTATTTATAACATTTCAGGTTTATTAATATCAGAAATGTGTCTTATTTTTAAGAAATGAAAACGATTCTGTAACATTAATCTGTAACTATAACACGTCAAGAAGCTTGTTTTGGTAAAAAGAATCATTTATTTGGTCTGTGGTGCAGAAAAAGTTGGGGTTTTCCTGTTTATTTTTACTTAGGTAATGCTAAGTAAAATGAAATTGTTTAAATCATATAAATATTTATTTGCTAGAAGGACAATTTTAATAGTAATAATAATTAATGATTGTTGAGGCTGTTTTATATTTATCAACACATCACATCATGTTGTGATTTAGCGTTACATGTATAACTTTCAAGGTCTTTAAAAAACGAAACCCGTCAAAACGGTAAATCTTGGTGAATGTACAAAACGCCACTATTGGTAGATAGAAGTAACGCAGTAACTATAATATTAGCTGGAATTATCATAAGAAACAATATGATTATTTTTCTGGGGACAATAAGTTGACGGATCAAGATAAATTTGCTCAGTGGAAAATCTACTTAAGGCATCACTCTTCAGGTTTTTTCACTTCACGAGGCTCAAACTCGCACAGCTTATCTGTGTCTGCAATGTGTGTGACTATAATTGTCATAGTTGTATTAACAACATGCTCGTGAACACCGTCGTTGGCTCGGCGATCTCTAGGTGGGTGCTTTTGTGAATGGCGTGCAGGGTTCCCGGCAAGGCGAAGGAATTTTTTTTCCCTCTTTGATCAAAGGAAGTCTGCTGGGTGGTTTGTGGAGCTGAGACCCCGGAGCCCTGCATTCTTGGAGTACTAGATAGATTGGGTTTCATCCGTGAGGGGGGTAAACCACCGTGCTTCTTACAGTCATACTCTACCTTGCATACCTTCCAATGCTGTTTGTGCCGCCTTTGCACTATTACTCGGGCTGCTCTCGGAATCACTTGTAAGACTTAGCAGCTGTTGGGGCCCACCACTGATTCATGGTGTCAGAACCAGGCAACATCAAAATGCTTAGATTTCCCTTTTGCGTCGTGGAGAGAGAGAGACTCTCCGTGGTTGGTGAGAGAGAGAGAGAGAGACATGTTGTTCGACCTTAACAGGGATTGAGTTTCACTGATGGTTATTTCCAAATACTTGGTACCAGATGCAACACAAGTCAAGCTTTATAGACGACTCCCTGTTAAGCACCAATGATTCCGTACATGGAAGTGGGAAAACCCCAAAAAGTTAAAGCGCTGTTCCCTGAAAAGATGTTTCAGCAGGGATGAACGATGAACACGAAATGCTCGGTCTTGAAAACACACTACAAATAATGATTCAAGACAAATTCTTTCTGTGTATCATGTCTTCATCTGCAGTTTTAAAGGCGTTTTCAACCAATCACTTTCTTTTTATGTGGGTGACATAAGGAGCAATCAGCCAGTGGGGATTTTTTTAGTAGTTTCAAGGTTAAAATCTCAAAGAGAGCAAGAATTCTCCTACAGTACGATATTTTTTGGCTCCCTCAAAAGGAACAGTGTAACAGCATTGTCGTGAAAGCAGAAGTGTGTCCCGGCTCGCATGTGTTAACAAATCATGGTGTTCCATCGTGTTCTTAAAAAAATATTATCAGTCACGATAGAAATGATTGCAACGAAAATGCCGTGAAAGATGTTGGTTGTAAATTTGGGACGGAGGCGGCAGAGTAAAGAAGGGAATATCGTGCATATTTGTATATAAAATACTCTATTACGATTACGATTCATTTTAGCGTCTTGTGTGGGAAAACAATTGAAGTATGGTGGCCAGCTACTTTCAGGATAAACAGTCGTCAATTTCAGAACGTTGCGGCCATAGGTGAGGTCACTCCACACATAGCAAGACGGAGTGAATGGTTTTTGGACTTCCGGCTTGGTAGCAGGGAAAGTACTTAGACAGCAGAAGTCTTGAATCTGCTTTTGGAACGGACGACAATCTCTGAAAAGAGCCGCCTTGCCAAAATGGTTCCTTCTTTGAATTCTGCGTGTAGGACCCACCCGGTGTTGACATGGACTTCATTACTGCACTTGAGCCCGTTGGCATTCCCGTCAGAGTTGGCACATAAGGCCACCAGCTGTTGGCACTGATCTTGTGTGTGTGTCGGGGGTTAGGGACACGGTGCTCCCATCATAGGACCGGCAGCTGGTCGGTTTAGATTCGCCCAAGACTTAAACTTTTTCCTCTTGGCATTCTTTGGGCCGTTGGAGTGCTCAGCTGTCCGACACTAGTCCAGGGTCACTTCCTGTGCAGTTGTTTCCAATCCAGTGCAATCCCAAGGTTTATTAATATCGTTAGCACCTTCCAATGCCCCACAATGGTGTCGTTTCATCGCCAAGGATGAGTATTTTGCTCTTTCCATTTCAAGGGATTTTAATGGGGTTTGATACCCGATCTCAACATGTGCCCCTTTAAGCCGATAAGCAGATCTCAATGTTTCCGTCAGGTTTATTTAGATTGAGCGTAATCCAAATCATACATTCGTACCATCTTAATGTAACATGACCAAGTGCGAGTGGCAGCTGCGTCCGCTATATTGTCGTCAACCCGCGGCTACCAAGTTGCTAAAACGCCGCCTGTTCTCACCTTAAACCTTCCTTAATACTTTCCTTGATCGATGTAGGAAACTCAGACAACGCTCGATATTAACAGATCAAATGTGTGTTGTGTGTAATGTGACAAAATAAACTTAAATGTAAAATGTACTCGTCGTAGACTAACCTCTTTTTTTTATTTTACAGCCACAGCAAGTTGTCCAGAAAAAGCCTGCTCAGGTAAGATCTTTTACACACAGATAACAACAGAAAACATACTCTTAGACTCTTTGACTTTTATTTAAAAACCTGTGTATAGAACTTACTAAGCGCTGTGTGTTTCACATTCATAGCCAAAAAAAACAACACTTTTCAGAGCTACAGAGAGTTACAACTCAACGCTTTTAACTATAACAATTGCTTTTTCTCAAGCAGTTATTCAACATCTGTCTCACCGAAAGGTTTAGAGGGAAGAACAATTATTCAAGTGGATTTTTTTTAACTTCCTAACATGGTACATGATGTTTTATTAAAACAAGACACATTTATAATTTATACAAATTTGTTATGTTCATGGTTCTGAGTGAGACTCGAACAATTGAAAACTGACTACTAGTCTTTTATATCTAAAATAATTCATTTTCACACTCACTTTCAAACTGAAAAATTAACAATGCTTCCTTTGAGTCTCACCCACTCCCAGTAAATTTATCCCTACAGTTGTGTGTGGTAGCACATTTTTAACGTCATTTAAAAAATGTGTTTTGCAAAGTTTTATACTTAAATAAAAGCCATGAATTGTATATAGCAAAACAGATTGATCCGGACTTATTATTCTAAGAAGACAGTTTAATATTTGACGAATATCAAAGTGAATCTGTTTTAAACGTCTTACAGCTCTTTCTTAAAAATCATTTTCTAGACAGTTTTAACCTTTGAGGAGCTACAGTCATTTCAAATCACATCTTGTTGGTGGCGACAGGATCTTAAATGGTTTATTTCTCATATATAAGCCTTTATTATAATTGTAAAAAGACAGAGTACTGTATTATAGTATCTGTGTTTTATCTACTAACAATTGATCATGCATTGTAAACTCGTGCAATAAATAAAAACTCGAGTGTTCATCGTCGCTTTGACTTTAATCGCTGTAAGTGTTTTCGTGAATCATAGCCTTTGTTATCAGTAAACTGTGAGACATGGAACATCTGTTCTTTTGTTTGAATTTCATCTCGTAAACAGTGAATTTTGTCAAAAAGAAAAAAAAAGTGCACTGAGGTAACGTCTCTAACAAGGCCCCCAAAAAAGTTGCGTGGCGTCTCTACATCTGTTTCGGTTGCTGTTTATGGCGCTAGTCAGTACATTAGGGGCGAGGATGAAAGCGGAATGGCAATAAGTGAGTGAAAAACGACACAGGACCCCCACCTCCTTCCCCGTCAGCATGCCCTCACTCTCTAGGAATCCGCCTGCCTCCCTGTGTTTGCTGGTACAGGCCACTTTTTGGTGTGAATGCATAACTTGGCTTTGATTTGTAGCTGTGTGGGAACAGGGCTGAAGTAGTGGGGAGGTGCTGTGAGGCCCGCCGAGCTGCAAGCTATAAAAATGCCATTTAGGTCTCCCACTTTGATAGGCTGCTTTATCTCAGCCTCAACACCGCCCGTCTGTGCCCAACGTCAGACCTTCATTCCAGCACAGGGGTGCGGCTGGCGCTGGAAGGTTCACCCCACATGCACAAGGGGACCCCGAAAGCCAGTTTAAACTGATAGTATAGAGAGAAGGAGGGTGGTCCTAAAATGTTCTAGGACAAAGGTTTGACTGAAGTGCATGTGACGAGGCAGAGTCAGTATTGTGATAAATGTAAAGATTTTAACAAAAATGTAAACTCAGGATCAAGCATAACTCAACAAAGGAGCATCCAGACGACAAAGTGTTCTACCGAGAAGAAGTTAGAAGACGATAACAAAGCAGACACACTCTTGGTATTCAAAATGTCAGTGTTTAAGTTGAGAAACAGAGATTATGGATGTTAACAATTTAGACTTGCTACTACATCAGTTTAACTTAAATTTTATGGGAGATCGAGTCACCAAGAATCAAAAGACAATATCACAATTTGACTCATACTTCCTGTCACAGCTTGGATTTCGGTTAGCCTTCAACACACCATGGACCGACCCCTAGTGCAAAATGTGGGAAAATGAAATACAATACAAACTTATCAGATGAATCATTTTATTCATTTTTTCAATTCTAGTTTTTCCACATCAACGCGCAGCACCGCTGAAGGAAACGAGTTATAAAAGTAAAGTGCATCTGGTCAATTGTTCAGAAATTGAACAGGCTTGACATGGACTGAAACCTAAACATTTCCTGACAGCAGGTGAACCAACCCTTAGCGAAGAGACTTGATAAAAAAAAATTCATCCTCTGTGCAAACGCATGTTCACGGGGGGAACTCAAGTTCTGACTAAAATAAAAAGTGTCTTCATCGTTCTACGTGAACAAAAGTGATTTATCCAAAAGAAAGCATCTCCTGATTAAAGTTCTTATTTCTGTGATCAACTTAAGTCTGAAATAAAATACTGATAAACATTCAAGTTTGTTAAATGCAAAGGAAAATAATTCCCAAAAGCACATCAATCACAGCATTAGACAAATGAATGAAAGAAGTTCAGTACTTCAAGATGTGTTCAGTCCATGTTCATCATCCAACATTCTCTGGTAACCCCTCATCATATATATTACAATACTCGCAATCTTTTACACATTAAAAACTGTTCGACCTGCGACCTGGTCGTGGATAAGTGGCCGAATTCTCTCAATGAAAAACGACACCTGCTCACAATGAAAAGAACACCAGACACCTGCTCAGGTGATCTAACCGTATGGGTGTGCGTCATGTACCGACACCACGTGGAATAATGACGCAAAAGTTATTAAGAAAAGTGTGTCATTTTGAGCCAGCAGGTCGGTATGTGGATTGGTTTTTGGGGGGGTTCAATATGATTAAAGCTTCTTTTGTTGTTCCACCACCCGCACCTTTTTTTTCTCCGCCCCTGCTCTCCTGTGCCCCCGTCACACATGGTAGCATTTAAGCAGACCCTTCAAGGCTCAAGTCTGCGAGCACTAATGAATGGAGCAGGAGCTTCAGAATGCAGTCAGGCTTCAGCCGCTGAATGGGTGCACGGCCGCGGCCTGGGAAAGGATGAGGGTTATAAATTGTGTCAGTTTGCCTCCCTGTATAAAATGAAGCCATGTGGAAAATGAAATCCATTTCATCGGAGAAGAAAGGAGTGTTTTTATGTTTTCTCCTGTTCGCTCGACCATCAACACCTTTTTGATTCTCAAGAAAGTAAACTGAAAAACAAACTCCAAAGCAACAATAATAATTTAACACAACATGTATAAAATAAAAATATATTATTCAAAGCTGCCCTTCAATACACCATTTTAATTTTTCTGGAATTATATATTTTAAATGATATATATATGGTTTCAATTTCATCCAAATTAGATGCATTTTCATTGGGGTTCTGCTCCGCTTTAGCCAGGACTGAATCACCAACCTTTGACCGTCAGTACTGTAAATGCTGTTTTCTTTTTAAAATAAACTTTTCTGACTGGTTTGGGAGTGAATGAGACATTAACCCTCGTGTCACCACTGGGTGACCCCGAGACGACACAAGGGTTAAGATGCAGACAGACCTAGCGTTTTATAGATAGAACAAATGTAGGCAGAGAAGATAAAAAATGACAGGTGTACATATGCTAAATGTTTAAAAAACCCTTTTAAAGATTGTTGATGAAACAATCCTTCATCGTCCTAGTACTTATATATAGATATAATTTTATAAAGTCTATATTAACTAATAAAGTCTATCTATATAGAGAAAGATTTCAGTTGTCATTGATCAAAGTCGTTTTCTTCCATTTCCGTGCAGTAAAGGTGGCAACGCTACACTTGTGACACCTGGAAAAAAAAACTGACGCGTTGTTTATACATACAGACTTGGATCAATGAAAATAGTTTTTCATTCTCTTGTGTTTCCCGGTGTTAAGAGCCGAGTATAAATCAGAATACTGAGCGTGTGTTGCCTCGTGACAGGTTTAAATACAGCAGAGATTTAACGCTGACAGGATGGTGTTGATCGACTTCGCATGACCGGACATGGAAGAACTATATATACGTAACTATTTTAAAGCAGCAAAGATAGCAACGCTCGGCTCCAGCTCCGGTCAATCATTTACCTTGTACCACTCAGTGGCTTTGTTGCATCAAGTCAGTTAACCCTTTAACCACCACGATTACCGACAGGTGACCTGAGCTGTGTTTCATTTCATGAGCTGCTTTTTGTGTGCTGAATGATTAATTTAAGTTAAGGGTCTCAAACTCAACTGGAGGTAAATTCCTTTGAGACTGGGCTTTGTGCTAGTTGTTTTTCAGCAGTTTTCTGATCCAAATTTGATTTGTATTCAGTTGTTTGTTGTATTCTTTCTGATTATTTTTCTTTCTGATTATGGGTGTATTTTTATTAAGAAGTTAATTTAATTAAAGCTACATAAATGACTTAAGTTGATGATGCCAGGACTGCGTAATATGCAAAAGGCCCATTTGTTGCAAGTTTAGTTTTAATTGTTAATACATAGATTTGATCACTGTTTTTATTTCTGAGTTTTTGAATGTTAAATTAGAAAAAAGATGCCAAATGGGAAGCAACTTTCTAACATGGTGAGAATTGCAGAATGAAGTCAATGATCAAACTGAAATATTTGACATTACAAAAAAAATGAAATTCTGGGACTTTAAAGTGATTGTTCACTTTAGATTAAAATTTTACTCATTTTCTACTCACCCTCATGTCGACTAAGGGTTGGGATTATTTTCAGATGAATATATAACCTTTTAGAGTTCTAGACTTAAATGTATTCTTTCTAAATTATACTTAAAACATTCAAATACCTCTGTGATGCTCGTCTTTATTGTGTTGAAGCCTCAACAAACATTGTTCTTGACGTTGAAAAACTTCAATAAATCTATATTTTTAAATTGTTTTTAGCGGTCGCTGCTACCGTGTAAGAGTAGAGTATGAATCAGAACTCCGGGTAAATATCGCCAATAACTCCAAAAAGGAACAGATTAACAGTCGAAAATATTTATTATCAAAATAAAATCACTTGCTATCTCACTTTCTAACTGAAACACTCAATAACTAACTTTTTTTTACTCACCCCCTCTCAGTGAACTTGTCCTTGCATCTGCATGTGTTTCTAAAATAATAAGCATATATCATTAGACAGCTCTTTGCTGGTTTTCCATGTTCAGAAACGTCTTTTAATCACACCGATTGTTTCCGGAGTTGTTGCTCTAAGATTCCCACATATGGTCATCAGAGGGTTAAACACAAACCTATCCATCAGTTCTTCAGACTACACTACTTTGAAACAGTTTCTTTCCTTGTTGGTTTAACCAACTTTTTTTTTCCCTGTTTGCAGGAAGAAGAGGAGGAAGAAGAGGCCGGCGAGTCCCCAGAGGACGATTAAGCTTGTACACCGTGAAACCTCTACCTCATTCAGCTGTCAGGTCTTTCAAAGGGAAAAGACTGTCTTGACCACTTTTAAGAAAACGGAAAAACTTCCAACTTGGATTTCAATTCAGCTCGAGAATTTCCCTTTTTTTTTTTTTTTTTTTTAAATTTTCATTGGGTGAAGCCACACGGATCTAAGCAAAAACATCATCTTCACTTAAGTGCAAAGTCTTAGTGTTGGCTCAAAAAAAACACACACAAACACGCCCAGACTCGAACTGGTGCAAAAGCAGGGATTTTCTCAGGGCTGTCAGTCACACGACTTCAGCAACATCCTCGCCAACTTATTCTTCGTGACGTCACTCAGTTCAATATACTTTTCAGAAATATTTCTTACGAGAGGATTTTCCAAATCCCTTCAGTGAATCTATTCGGATGATCGCCAAAACAAATTCCCTTACAATTTTCTTTTTCTTTTCTTTTATTAACACGTTTCGATTCCCTTTAAATCAGCCCTTTATTGCTTTTTATTGGTGGTTAACAACCAATTCTTTTGACTTGATTCTAAAAAAGTAGTTTAAAACACACAAAAGTAGATTTTAATACGTTTAATAATTGGGGAGCACACCTCGTATAGAGTGGCTGTTTTTTTTCTTTTTATAGTTATTGATTATGGGAAACTTTAAAGGTCCCAAAAACACCGGAAATAGTCGTAGATTTTGTGTCAGATCTTACTTAAGATTCAAGGATGTTTCGAGACATTCTTAATCCCATCTGATCCAAGTGGGTTGTAAATCCACCAGCTTCTTTCTTTCTCTCAGTTCTGGGCGGAGAAACGTCTGTAGGACACAACAACAAACAACCCATCTGACTACTGTAACCCTCACATGGACAAGCTTGTGTACAAAAGTGTCGCGTGTTTGCATGACTCAGCTTTAAAAAAAAAAAAAACAGCATCGATGATTTCGCACTGCAAAGAGAAACCACCAACTCGCTCTGCCTCTCACAAACTAAAAAAACCTCAAGAACAAAACAAACACAAGAACAAAACGTGTTACCTCAGCGACAAACACAAACTTGACAGATGGATTTCAGTGGCAGCGTGACATTCGTTTTCGACTCATCTCGCACTGTAACCCCAGCCGGGGAGCTCGGCGCTCCGTCGTCGTTCTCCTCGCTCACTGATATGCAATATCTTCTCACAATTTCAAACTACCTCTGACTCATCCAGCTCTTGAAATGCACGCTGCCGCTGGCCGACACACAAGCGCATGCACAGGAAGGCAGTGTGCGTTCTCATATTTGATGATATGTTGTTACTTGATACTGTATTGTAAAGCGAGGTTGTCGGACGAAACTTTGTTTTTGACTCAGTCTTAATCTCAGAAGAAGCACGATGAGAGCAAATCCTTTTGATGAAAGTTCCCGCTCGCTGAGGAACATCAGTGAGTAAAAAGCATTGATTTAACATTTAAGGTTATATTTGTCCCCCATTGTTACGTTATATTCTAAAGGAAATAAAAGAAAAGAATGAATTGATATTTTAAAGTCTTAATTATTAGACCTAAATTGAAACAAAAAAATAATTTGTCCAAAAATTCTCAACGCTTATATTACATACTTAACACCCAAAACAGTTCCAGTTGAGTTTAAATAAATTAAATACTGAGGGTTTTGTTTTGTCTTGATTGCTAACGTCTCGAACTTCAGATCCTCCGAAAAGAAAGAGTAAAAATTAGTTATGATACAATTAAGTTTGACAAAAATGAATGTTTTGTCAAGAAAATGTAAATATACAAATACTACAAAACATAATTGTCTGACTAACATGCATAAAAAGTAGATAACAGTGAAAAGATTGCATTACAATCAGTATTTGAACTATTAAAAAATAGATTATAAAGAGTAATATCTAATAATATCCAGATTTCAGTAAAATATTATATTTACTACAACATTTTGTGGTTTGTACCCTTCAAAATATGTAACGTATGTAATGTATCATGCCTTATGATGATTTGAAAATATTGAATTAAATGCAAATTAGAATAGCTCCACTTTAAATAAGGGTCCAAATATTATTTATTTAAGTAATTCTTATTACATGGGGTGATTTCTTTAGAAAAAAGTCAATCATGCATTAAAGAAATATCATTTCCTTAAATTTGGCCTATAAAAATTGGACTGGTGGCACAGAGGTTAAGATTAAGGTTAAGTGTTTAATGAGTTAATGAGTTTAATTCCTGGTCAGGAAACTTTATTTTCAGAGTCAATTATGTTTTTTTAATTCAGCAGATTGTACTCTGTGTTTTTATAAAGTCATGTGCAATTAACTCCTTGGCGGAGATATGAGCAATCTCAATGCTTTTCTAATTATCATTTATTTTTATCTAGTAGCGAAGGCAATTTGAGGATAACATACTATTTGAGGCAAATGTTCGTTGACCTATTTTTACACAGATTTATATTATGTTCTAATAAATCTGGACTGCTATGATGTGGTAAATATACATGTATCTAATTCTAAATCCCCCTCAGACATTAAGCATTTTACCATGAAAAACCTTTCAGTTTACATCTTGCTAATCCATAGTATGTTTAGTTAAAGGCTAATTATTAATATGATTAGAATTTTGCTTTTGAAAACGTTAAAAATTCAATTTCACTCTGTGCCGATCTTCTTTGTCTCTCTGACCAGGAAGCAGCGAGCAGACAAACTAGTTAGCTTTACTAAGTTAATGTGTACGTTTTTTTAATCACAACATATTCATATCAACTTGTTTGCCCTTGAATAACAAATATCTTGTAGACAATTCTATATCTGCTCTCAGTTGCTTCTTCAATGATTCTGGCTGAGTTATCGCCTCGAAAAACAAAAAGCAGCTAACATGTCAAGTACTGTTTTCTCATTTACAGACACATCTTTGTAATGCAAACTTGGACTTTTTGTTCAACAAACTTGAACTTCTTGAATCATACACACACAAAAGTTGATGACGAAAAGCTTTTTTTTTCTTTTTTTTTTCTTATTGGTTTGTTTTGAGTAGGTCTAGATTTCCTCCTGGAGTTATGCGCTACCTACACGTGTCCAGTACCTCATACTAACATGCTAACAGTGGGCTCACCAATGGACAAACACCTACCTCCAGTCTTTTACAAAGATTGTTTATTGTGAGTCTGTCTGGACTGCAGCAACTCAAAGTAACATCCAGACGTCGTATCTCACTACAGTCTCATCTTCAAGTGACTCTTCAGGTTTTTGTTTGGATTTTTGTATATTGTATTCATGTTTTTAATTAGTAGTTTTTGTTAGGCTGTACTTGATTTAGCTGTCTTTGTGTTTTATCACATCAACTGTGATTGACTTTCTCTGTTTTTTTTTTGTTTTTTTTTTGTGGTTAAAAACCAGTTCTGCTTTTTACTTAGCGATAGATCTTACCATTTCTTTCCACCGGTCATCATAGCAATCTTTGAAGTTTTCTGAACTGGGCCAGAGGTAGAGCCTCAGAGGAGCTAGCTTCATCAACCTGGCTTTGCTAGCCGGTACCTTTAGCAACTGAGGCAGCTAACAGCTAGCAGTCGTCTGCACAGTGCTACGGATCGTTCCAGTGCCTTTAAATATTTCACTCAAAATTGCTCACTTATTATGAAAATGTGTTCCCTCTCCTTTAAATCAATATCTTGAATTGACAAGTGACTTGATTTAGAATCCTCCTATTTCAGGTTATGAAATAAAGTAAACCAGACAAAAGCCAGTTTTTGAAATCAGGAGGTAAAACAAAATACATTAAACCTATTTATCATTATGCAATTATTATTATGTTTTAACCCATCGCTGAGTCAAATGCAAAACATTTTGTTTGTACAATTAAAAATAATTTAAGATATCAAAAGCTCACAAATATAAAGAAAGGCAATAAATTAAAAAAATATATATTTTTTGTTGATTAAAGTTTGAGAATTAGAAACGTAGATTTAACTAGATGTTTCACCCTCAATTCAAATTAAAATAAATTAAAAGTCTAAAATAAATAATTTTTGCTGTCATTACTTTCATTTAGATCTATCTAAGCACGTTGTTGCTAAAGGAAAAAAAGATTGTTTAAAAGTAAAATTTGGATTTAGAATAAGGGATAGTTCCTTCAAAACTACTCGAAATATAAGAAATATTTTGTGGAAATATACATTTACACAGAAAAGCCTGTATTTTAATATGATCTGAGTAATACAAAGCAGAGAAAACATAGGTCATGCTAAAATGCTATAATGCTAAATAAAAAGTAAAATTTCTACAGAACTGTTGAATTATTAATCTGATATTGGCTTAAAGAATACAGCTTTATTATCCAAATGTGACCGAGAAAAGTATTCCATCTTTAAAATAATTGTTGTGAATATATATTTGATTGTTCCATGTTGCACAGTGTATATTTTTTATATAAGCATAAGCTAAGCTTTCACAATGTGATGACGAGCTAAAGTGAAACGAGGACCTTTAACCTGTACTAAGGTTAAACTAACACGAAAGTGCCTTAAAGTTTGTTGAGTAGTAAAAAGAAGTCCATCCGAGCACTGTGCAGATGTCACTACGTCACATCAAAAAATCGGTTTGCTAAATGAGTGGCAGCTTTGTACCCGACGCCTCGGAACACCAAGTTGTTTTCCGAGCTTTCATCTCTGGGAGTCTTAATGAAGTTTCTCTCCGTGTTGACATGTTCTAGTACAATCACAAACACACCGCTACCTCCCGAAAGGCCTGCTTTTTACCTCGTTTCCAAACTTAAATACTGTTTAAAAAAATTCAGGTGTCAGAACGCATAGGGAGAACATCTTAATTTTTTATATATAAATATATATATATATTTACAGTTTATTTTTGTGGGAGATACATTTTATAAAACCGTTTTTTTTTCTCTGCTTGTCAGTATTAGCTAAGACTGGACGTGGAAGCATTGAAAAAAAGGTGTTTTCTTACGCGACGCTGTCGCCGCCGTGGCTGCGTCGCTCCTTCTATATCATTTCAAATGTTGTCTTCACTATCTAACGTCTTTTACTCTCTATACACTTAGTATTAATGACTTGGATTACACTACGATTTTTTGCTTGCTTTGCTCAACAGTCTTTATAGATATTCACTGCGTTTTATTCAGCACAATAAAAAAAAGTATGGCATCCATACCTATGTCTGTCTGCGTGGTTTATTGAGTGCATCTTTTTAGTTTTATAGGACAATGTTCCACGTTTCAAATGACTAAAAACGCCTCAAAAATGTTGAACAAGTGATGTTGTTTGGGAAAGTTAAATCAGTTTAAAACATTCATGCTATGAGGATGTACATTAGCTACCATTATGCAATCCAGGAGATGACTGTAGCAGGACAGGAAAATATTCCAGGAAGTAGCTCTGTATGTTCCATTGGCTGGGATCTACGGAGCAGGGAAATGGCAGGGGGCATTTGAGGGTTTGTGTTTCCCACAGTGAGACCTGTCTGGACGGTCTCTGTGTTAGAGTCGTCACAAACATATCAACCAAATCTGTATCCACCTTGGAGCAAGAGAGCTAGCTAGTTTGGCATAAATTATTTAACCTTTTAGTACCTAAAGTATACCCCACTTTCTTTTGGACTTATGTGTTATTTACGAAACTTTATGCTAGACACAATCCCACCTATCCAGGGTTGTTCAACAGATTGTTATTTGAAAATCCCATTGTTTTGTTCTTGTTTTGGTCCAGTTTTTAAAGGCAATATTGTATCATGATCGGATCATCCTGATCTAAATAGACCTCTTTTAAGACTACTAAATCCGTATCACCAGTGCTCTAGATGGAACGATATATATGTCAATGTGGGCTCCCAGCAATGGAAACAACAGCAGGTAAAAATAACTCTTGTGTTATCTCAGGGTCAAGGTGACCTGGAGCCCAGATAATAAAATATATTTGAGGTATCCCTTTTCAGAGAATGAGATAACACAAGGGTTAACTGCTGAAAAGGTTTTTTTTGAGAGAAAACCTAAAAACATCATTAAAATCCTCATCTATTTATGATTTATTTTAGATGACCACTCGTTTGAGCCAGAGCAAAGATATTCATGAACAAATTTTGGGATATTTAGCAAAAGTCTTGCATTACATTAATTAAAAAGGCTAAATGATAAATAACAAACAAGCCACTCCTGCCATAGGTGATCACTGTGACAGTGATGTAAGTGCAAAATATAAAGAAAAGTATTTATTAAAAAATTCTATAAATCCTTGCTACCTACCACCTGTAACGATCACAATCATTTTGAATTTATTTCTGGTTATCCAGATCATCCGTAAAAGTTTTGAACAACACAAACTGGAGGTTTACTACAGATTAAAACTACGATTGGATTACTTGATCCAATCTTCAGAATCCTCACTGACAAAAGTGAAGGAAACTGGACAAAACTATTAGTAGTAGTAGTACTATCACCTTGATCCGGAGACGACTCAAGGGTTAATTATTCTGTCGACTAAGAAGCAACACTGATTTCTTTTCACCATTTTTAAATTTAATTTTCGATATAATCTCAAATGCAGTCGTCAACTTGTATTTAAAAATAGTCAGCCCAACAATTTACCCCCAAAATATGACTGACAGAAGAACATAACAAATATACAAATGGAAAAACCGTCAAGAGCAATTTAATTGTATAAAACTTTCACTTTTACCTTTGCAACAAAATAAAATTAAAAAATAAAATAAAAAAGTCTATTTGTCCATTTTGAATATCTCAGAAATAAAACCTGGTGGCTGGTTCTGCACAAAAAAGCACAAATATGGCAGAATTTGATACGAGTCTTACTAGAGCCAGGTCGTTTTTCTCAGGTGTCACTAAGCAATGGTCAGCAGTGCAAAGATTTCTGGATTACTCCCGTTAATTTGAGGAGACTCTTTCAGTTTGAGGTGAGGTTTTCTCACCAGATTCACATGGTTAATGCTAGTTAGTTAGCAGTGTGGGAGGCTATGCTAGCTATTTATTAATCCATTCCTTCATTTGTGGTAACTTTTCATTCTCACCTTCAACTTATTAAGATGGAAAAGTTTGTGGCTCATTAGTCACACGGAGGACCAGTGATCATAAGTAGCTGCATGATTCAATTCCTCCAACAATTCCTCCAACAATTCCTCCAACAATTCCTCCAACAATTCCGCCAACAATTCCTCCTAGTTGTCCACTAAGAATTCCTCTCTAATTAATTTAGTTTGACGTCTCTGGGGCAATTATTGAGTCAAAGCTGTTGCAATTGAAACTTGAAAGAATATGTTAGTGAATCTGAACTGGGATTCGCAAATGTGTAACTTTATTGACAATTGTATATCTTGATTGACAAATGCGTAACTCAATTAACAAATCAGAATCTCAAATGACTTATACGTAACTCAATTTAAGACATTTTTAAATCCATCTACAAATGCATAACTCTATTTTCAAATGCATTACAAATGAGAAACTCAATATACAAATATGTAACTCAATTTAAGAAATGCGTAACTCTATTTACAATTGCGTAACAACACTTACAAATGCATAACTCTATTTTCAAATGCATTACAAATAAGAAACTCAATTTACTAATACATAACTAAATTTAATAAACGCGTAACTCGATTTACAAATGCGTAACTTGATTAACTAATGCATTAAAAATAAGAAAATCAATTTACTAAAATGTGTAACTCAATTTACAAATGCCTTACTCGATTCACACTTGGGTAAGCATACACGTGTAACTTGATTTAGAAATGTGTAGCTCAGTTTACAAATAAGAATTTACATATTCTTACCTCTTTTTACAAATGTGTAACTTAATATAAAAATGCATTACAAATAAGAAACTCAATTTACTAATACGTAACTCAATTTGATAACATGCGTAACTTGATTTACAGATGCATAACCCAATTGACAAATTTTTAACTCAATTTAAATATTCGTAACTGTATTTACAAACGTGTAACTCAATTTACAAATGCAAAAATTTGCAGCACATTAATAAGCATATCAAACAAAGATTTTAGGTTAATCATAGTTATCCTAAGAAAAAAAAAGGCAATTTTAAATTATTTTAAAATGATTTTATGTAGAAAGCTACTCTAAAAAGTGAAGTCGAAAGTTTTATAATCAAGTCATAATAACTTAAAGATGCTTTTAGTACGTTTTTGTTCTTTTGCTGTGAACATTAAGGATCGACTACTTGAGTCCTGGGCGATCAGTACTCAGTCAGCTAAGAGCTTTATAAGAGCTTCATAAAACAATGACATGTTCTTAAACTGCTGCTGGAACACACAGGAATCCAGAACAGATGGAAAAAGGAAAAAAGGTTTTAAAAGGAAAAAAAAGTTTGATATGACTTATGGATTGTTTTTTTTAGAAAATGCAGATGTGACATTTAAAGGCTGTTTTCACGTTCAGTCACAGTCATCAACAATAAATATTATGAGTCCGTGAGAGGTTTTTACTTGAGACTTGAACTGCAGCAGATTCCATTTTCAACCTGGACGTACAAACATGTTCAGCGTCTGCTCCGAAGCTGGAAACCCCCGAGTCAGGCTCAGGCCATTGAAGTCCCATGATTTAAGTGACTGCAAATCCAGTTTTGTTGTGGACATCTGGCCTCTTGAAGAGAACCTCCTGCTGCAGCAGAGACTTTCTGTTTCTCAGAGAACACAGCCCGACTGTTGTAAACTGAGTGAGTCCGATTCACACACACACACACACACACACACACACACACACACACACACACACACACACACACACACACACACACACACACACACACACACACACACACACACACACACACACACACACACACACACACACACACCCCCACCCCCCCCCACACACACACACACACACCATCACCTCGTCATACAAACTCCAGACAGCCACTTTCACAGACTTATGAGGTAGATGTTCCAAATATCCCACTTTTGGTGTCAGGAAGTAGGACTTCCGGACATCTCTGGAGAAGACCCAGACTTTCTCTCACTTCCTCCGACTCCCCAAACTTTTGTGTGTATACCATAATATTGTTTGTGTCTTAAGATAAGGTGAATAACAAACCTCGGTATTGTATTGTAACTACTACTACTTCAGGTGTGTACAATGAATGCTACGGAAACTGATCCTTATGTTTAGATAGTGGTCAATTCATTTCCTTTTGATTATCACTTTCTGATACTTGCTTTTAACAAGGTAACTCTAGCCTCTGTTTTTTAGACAATCCAATACAATTGTTTCAGTCGAGTTTTCTCAAAAAACAAGTCTTTGAATTAGGAAAAAAGAGTAACATAAAAACTTATATATAAGACAATCTTCTGCTACTGCTGATTTAACGTTATGGTCAAGAGAGTAACCCACCGAGACATTATCCAGACTAGAGATTATAAAGACGTTTGGAGGTCGAGATCAAGACGAGATCAAGACATTTGGCAGTAGAGGCAGAAACAAGACCAAGACATTAAAAGGATGAGACCAAGGCAGGACCAAGACATTTGGATCTAGACTAAGACAAGACACTTGGAGGTTGAGACCAAGACGAGATCAAGACATTTGGCAGTAGAGGCAGAAGCAAGACCAAGACATTAAGAGGGCGAGACCAAGGCAGGACCAAGACATTTGGATCTAGACTAAGACAAGACACTTGGAGGTTGAGACCAAGACGAGATCAAGACATTTGGCAGTAGAGGCAGAAACAAGACCAAGACATTAAAAGGACGAGACCAAGACAAGACATTTGAAGGTCAAGACCAAGACAGGACAAAGACATTTGTATTGAAATGAAATGAAATATCACAAGTACTACAACACTATGGTAATGTATATATTTCATGCACCTATGGTCAGTGAAAGTAATGCAAACATTAAACTAAAGTTGGGGACCCACTGTTCTAGCTTACCATCTGGATCCATAAGTCTTTTGAAGGTTCTTAGCTCCGTCTGCATCTCCAGCTCTTGCTGGCTCCTACAGTGTGTGGGGCTTCAGGAGTCAGTTGTGCCACATTACAGGACAATAATGGGCTATTAAGTTCCACGTGGAGCAGCTCAGCTCTGTGGTACTTCCTGCTGGACGCTGCAGACAGCAGCTGCCGGGCCACTATTGTTCTGGCTGCTCTCCAGACCACATATATTGGTATTGTAAATGTTTCCTGGTCACTGATGAGCAGGACTGAGAGAGGATGTTGCTGCTCTCCCCTTCACTTCCTGTCATCAGTCATGCAGCCACATTTCTGCTTCCTAGAGGAAGAAGGAGGGATGATGGAGGAGGGAAGTCAAAATACTAGGATGGCAGCTTCTTCGTACTTTATTTTATATCCTTCTACCCTTAAAATATACTCTTAATCTTTATGGTGGTAATGTCACAACACAACTGTAATACCTGGTTGATTCTACTTATTATTATACTATTACTATTAGTACTAATTATTCTACTATACTACTAATAATTATTCTAATACTACTACTTCTACTATTAGTACTATTACTACTACAACTACTTCTACTAATTATTCTACTTCTACTTATTCTTCTACTTCTACTAATTATTCTACTACTACTAATTATTCTACTAATACTACTAGTAATTCTACTTATACTACTACTTATTCTTCTACTACTTCTACTAATTATTCTACTTCTACTTATTCTTCTACCAGTACTAATTCTTCTACTAATACTAATTCTTCTACTACTAATAATTCTAGCACCAGTACTAATTATTCTACTAATAACTCTTCTATTACTACTACTTAATAGTACTACTACTAGAGGCATAGACAAGACCAAGCCATTTGGAGGTAGAAGCAGAAACAAGACCACAACATTAAGAGGCAGAGACCAAGACAGGACCAAGACATTTGAAGGTCAAGACCAAGACAGGACAAATACATTTGCATTCAATAAAATATCTCAAGTACTACAACACTATGGTAATATGTATATTTCATGCACCTATTGTCAGTGAAAGTAATGCAAACATTAAACTAAAGTTGGGGACCCACTGTTCTAGGTTACCATCTGAATCCATACTTTTTTTGAAGAGTCCTACTCCTCTACTAGTAGTATTTTTTCTACTACTACTACTAATTCTTATGTTAGTACTACTTCTACTATTACTACTACTAATAGTACTACTACTTATACTACTACTTCTAATACAACTACTGGTACTGCTACTAGTGATGGTCTGATGAAGCTTCATAAAGCAGTGTCATTATTTAACAGTCCACTAGATGGCGGTCTCTGCACCATTACCCTTTGTTTGAACAACTGTTACATGTCACTGCTACATGATGTTTAATCAGCACATCACTAACTACTACTACTTCTACTAATAATAATAGTCATAATACTTTCACTAATACTACTTCTACTATTATTACAACTACTACCACTACTTCTACTAATAGTAGTAGTAGTAATACCACTACTACTACTACTTCTACTACTACTACTGATACCACTTCTACAAATACTTAGATTACTTCTACTACTACTACTATTACGACTAATACTACTAATACTTATACCACTCCTGTTACTACTTCTACTACAACCACTACTACGCCTCTGCCTCCTACTAGTAGTACTACTATTAATAATATTATAACGTCTAGTTTTGGGAAGTAGTCAGTGAAGGATGTCAGTACGAGGATGTTTTCTCTTTGTGGACGAGTGGGACCGAAGGAAAAGAAACTGGATCTGCTGTGACTCAGTTGGAACTGGTTGTTTACAGGTGAGTCAGGTGAAATAAAAGACTTCAGATTCAGACTTCTCTCCTCCACACCTCGAACCTGAGAGCATCTTCTCGTCTCTGGTTTCCACAGCGGCTGCTGGTGTGGAGGTTTCTTCTCCGTCATCCTGCGCTGTAAATTTAAAGAAGTCCCTCCATGGATTTAATACACTAGATCATACGTTTTTTTTATTTTAAGATATGAAAACATTATTATTATACTCATAATTAAACGGTAAGAAATGATATCAAAATAAATAATTATTTTACTTTTGGAAAATCTACCTCATATCTCGGTTATTCATGAAAACCTTTTTTCAGATGGGATCTTGAAGCACTCAAGGTCAAAGATGTAAGGAAGGTGACGTCACCTCCTCTACTCGTGTGAGTCAACAGTCGTGCACACTTGCTCTCAGCAGAGCTCTGACTCGCACCAGCAGGTTTCTTCTCCAAGTGACTCACAGCTCAGTCACCTCCTGGAGAGTCATCCAGCAACAATCTTCCTCCTCTGATGATTCAGCACCGCCAAGCTTCACGTGTCAGTGAGTCAGGGACTTGGTGTTTTGGCAGGTCCGTGAGTCAACAGGACTAAAGAGATCCTTAAACAACCTCAGATGATTCAGAGGTGTTGAACTTGTTTAGCTTAATGACCACTATCACCATGGCAACCCAGAACTTTTTCAAAAAGAAAATGGTCTGGTGGAGCCTGCTGTAAAGACACAGAACTCTAGGAAACTGTGAAAAAATATTCGTTCAACACGGGTGTACAACAAATTACTTCTTCCTGCAATGTATTACTTCTTTGATTAACAATTACTACTACTACTAATGCCACCACTCCTACTACTAATACTACTACTAGTTCTACTTCTACTACTACTACTACTTCTACTACTACTACTACAACTGCTTCTACTACTATTACTACTTCTACTACTACTACTACTACTACTTCTACTTCGGGTACTGCTTCTTCTTCTAATACTACTACTTCTACTTCGGGTACAGCTTTTTCTTCTTCTACTACTACAGCAACTAATACTACTACTACTACTACTACAACTACTACTACTACTACTACTACTACTACTACTATACTACTACTGCTGCTACTAGTACTACTACTACTGGTACTATAACAACTAGAACTACTGCAACTACTACTACTACTACTACTACTACGACTACTATCACTCCCACTACTAATTCTTCTACTTCTACTACTACTATTACTTCCACTACTATTAATACTACTTCTACTTCTACTACTACGAATAAAAGGTCATTTAGTTCTACTACTATTACTATTAGCTACTAACAATACTTCTACTATTTTTATTACTACTACAACTACTAATATTATTACTACTAAAACTACAACTACTCCTTTAACTAATAATTATACTTATATTTCAACTTAGAATACTACTTCTACTACTACTACTACTACTACTATTTTCACTATTATTACTATTACTACTACTACTTCTTAAATCATCATCATCATCATCATCATCATCATCATCATCATCATCATCATCATCATCATCATCAGCAGCAGCAGCAGCAGCAGCAGCAGCAGCAGCAACAACAATAAATAATATCACAATGATTTACTGGTATGATTCTTCTATATGAATATAAATATTTGTTGTTCCTCATGTAAAACACATTAATTTGTACTTTTCCTATATCGTGCTTGAACGTTGAACGGTCATTTATTCAACAGTCTTACACTGTCCTCTAACGGAAGAAATGCTTTCTACAGTCCTACTCTCCCTGCTTTCTAAAAACACTTCTCCTCCCACGTCTCCTTGAAAATATATGTCACTGCTTATATCATGAATCTCCAAAATATTATGTAGCATCTCCATGGCAACCGAGGCGGTTTGGCTCGCACTTGAAAGAGACTTATAGACATCCCACAGAAGAAGTCTGTTATGGGGTCTGGGACATTCCGTTTTTTCTATCTCTGTTTACAACTTTAAATGGATTCAACGAAAAGATACATTGATATATTTATATACAGATCCAGGTCACCATGATGTCATTGAGTTTGGTTATGTATACATTATGAAGTAAAAGGTTTGAACATCACATTCTGAAATTCATTTAATAATTTCCAATCTTCATTTAAACTCTAATAAAAACATACCTTTTTTTTCTTAAAGCTCCAAGTACGTAATTTATAAAGCTCTTTCAGAAATAATTCGGGGGCAATTATTGTTGCACAAACAGGAAATGGCTTTTATTTTGAAATGTTTCCTTTTCCCGTCGTATTCGACCCGGTCTGGATGTGGTGACAGATCCACTGATGCTTTTTTTGAAATGAATATCGGTTTTCTAGTAAATTATATCTGAATTTCAACATGTCTGCAAGAAACCCCGGCACAGAACTGAGTGAGTATTAGCTGTGGGTGCTAGCTGTTAGCTTTAGCCGTTGAGACATCCGGAAACAACACGCGTTAACACGTCCATATTTCACGTATTCTTTCACAAAACATGTTTCAATGCTGGCAGTCATTTATATTTTACATGCTGGTGCGTCTGTGAAATGTGAAAACCAGACTATAAGGCTCGTAAACGTGTTGCTGGAAGGACTTGCTGAGTAACTCTCAGTTGAATAAGTCACAGGTAACTGACCTGTTGAACGACAACCTGACGTCACGTGTCATTTTATTTTGCCTCGTACAAACCGTTACACGTGTAAGAAGCCTGTATATTTATTTTTAAGGAACAAATTCGTTCGTTTTAAAAACTGTTCTGAATTATATCCACTTTAAGTGTGTAAAATGGTGCTTATTTATAGTTGGTGCAAAAGTTTAATTACAATTGATTCAAAAGTTGTTCTTATTTTAATTAAATAATTGATAATATTACTGCCAACAACCATGTGATTTTAATGTTTAGTTCAGAAGGGAAAGTTTTGTGTAAATACGCCTTCTTCTATTCTATTTTTTATTACTTTTGTGTTCTGCCATTATAATATAAATATTATTTTTCGAGTTAAGGTGGTGTTAGTTGTTACTCATAGACATCTCATGACTTGTTTTAACTCGGTCAGCTGACTTGGTTTCCTCAACATGTGACGAAGGATGTGTTTCTGATTTACAGACAAAGTGAAAAAATGTGCTCAGTCTTGCACACTTGAGATGTTTTCACATGATCGCTGTCTTAATTATTTCCATCTTTTCTTCGTCATCCATCGCTCTGGTGTGTTCCTGTGTGTCAGACTTGGAGTGGGTGTCCAAAGTGAGAGTCAACACTCAGGCGGTCCTGAGGAGAGCTCAGCAGATCCAAGCTAAGAAGATCCCAAAGAAGCAGTGGCAGGTGCGGCTCGCCTCCCCAGACATGTCCAATCGAACCTGCACGGAACCATGATGACTTCATGTGTGCTGGTCCCTCCTAGGCTGCCTGGCTGCTGAAGGCCGTCACATGCATTGACCTGACAACTCTTGCTGGAGATGACACACCTTCCAACGTGCACCGGCTTTGCCTGAAGGCCACCCAACCTGTCCGACAAGACCTGCTCCAGGAGATGGACATGCATGACAAAGGTAGCCTGTTACGTAAACTACTGGTTGGACATATAAAGAAATATTCAATAGTGATGGTCTGATGAAGCTTCATGAAGCAGTGTCATGTTGTTTAGAGGTCAGTAGGTGGCGCCATTAGTTTTAAAATGATGATTCATTAGAACAGTTGTTCAAAACAAAACAAAGGAAAATAGTGCAGAGACCGCCATCTAGTGGACTCTTAAAATAATGACACTGCTTCATGAAGCTTCATTAGAACATCTCTAGTATTCACAAAGAAAGACTGAAAAGATGAAAAAAATGAGAAAAGTGCAAAGAAATAAAACAAGCATAGAAGAAGAAAAACCTGTTATTTAATTCTATTCACCCCAGGGGGTAACTTTTCATGAGAAAAAGGAAAAACAAGAATTTACTAAAAACAAAGGAGCAATTAAACAGAAAAAGTCGAAAGAAAACAAAGAATCAGAAGAAATTTTAAAATAAATATACAAGTAGGAAATATTTAAAAAAAAAAGAAAAGAAATTGATAATCGAAATGTATGGTAATAAATATTAATTTATTATAAAAATCTGAAAATATAGAAATACTGGAAAAAGAGAAGAAAAAAAAATGCAACCCAAAATTGCAAAAAAAGAGAGAACATATTAAAAACATTTTACAGAAAAGTAAAAAATTAAAACCAAAAAAACAAAAGTAACAGATGAAAGAATAAAATAAAAAAATGGACCAGAAACATTAATAAAAATAATACGTGTATAGTGTGTCTTAGGCTTTTTTTTTTTTACTCTTGCTATTTTTAAAAGCTGGATGTTCTGTGTGTGTTTATATATTTACTTCTATTCAAATGAAGTATGTAATCTCAGAGAACATATTCACACATTAATAACACATATATGACAAAGTACTGTATGGAACCTCATCAGATCAGCTCTCAAAATGTTGGGCTCAAATGCAACAATGTTGTCAGGAAACGGGAAGAAAATAATGTGAAATAAATTGGCATTTTGTTTTGTATTAAGTTGAGAGGAGTAAACATGTGTATCCAGCAGAGGGCGACAGAGACCACTCTCACTAACTGTGTTAACCAGGGGTGACAACGGCTGCAGTGTGTGTGTACCCGGCTCGTGTGGCCGACGCTGTGAAGTCGCTTAAAGCGGCCAACTCCAGCCTCCCTGTTGCTTCAGGTACGTCATCTCGCTCCAAAGTTTCCGGGAAGCAAACATGATCTCACCTCAGCCCTCCTCTCCCAGTGGCCACTGGTTTCCCAGCAGGACAGACCCCACTGGAGACACGTCTGCAGGAAGTCCGCCTGGCTGTGGCTGATGGCGCCACCGAGATCGACATCGTCATCAACAGAACGCTGGCGCTGACGGGACAGTGGGAAGGTGAGGGACAGTAACACATGTCCTCACTCAATAAGAAAACAGCTGTGCTCTATAGTTATTGAATAAATATATATATATATATATATATATACTTTCTGTGCACTCAAAATGCTGTCTTGATGATGTTTATAATTGAGCAAATATTCCCAATAAAGATAATTTCAGTTAATCTGAATTAATCTTATTATTTTTATGTTTGTATCAGTAAAAAGACATTTATTTTAGGTATGATTCTTGATAAATAATACATTCTTATAATTAGGTTTACATAATAAATATTTGTTCAAACATATGTCAGATGTGGTTGTAAATACAAATATTAAATAGTATTATATACTTGTAACATATCAATAAAACATTTTTTGTGTACCAACGGGGAGGAGAAAATATATTTGTGAATGTTTAATTACTGACGCTCGTGGATGTTCTGCAGCGATGTATGACGAGATCCGTCAGTTTCGCGAGGCCTGTGGCGACGCACACATGAAGACCATCCTTGCTATCGGAGAACTTGGAACCTTCACCAACGTCTACAAGGCCAGTCTGGTCTCCATGATGGCAGGTCAGTGTGTCGAACCTAACCAAGAGGAAATGTGTGTTTATGTCTTGGATCTGTGCACACATAAACAATATATAATACTATACATCAAACAGTAAGCACTTAAAACATACAAATGTAACTTTTTATCTATGTTACCTTAAGCACAAACAAAAGTACTTTTAGTGGCCTGCTGTCAGAGTTAAAAAAAAGTCATTTAAATGAACCTTATTACCGTTGAATAAATAATAAAATAAGTTAATAAAAACACCATATTAACTGTATAATTGTGTGTTTTCATAGAAAAACAGAGAAAGAAACACAAACATTGCCACTGAAGTTGAAGTGATCACTGCCGAAAAACTTAAAACAATCATTTGGAAATGTTTGACCCGGTGTTTCTGTAGTGTAGAATTTGACCGAAATGTTCCTGCTGTTGGTTTTTTAATTTTCTACCAGTGATAAGAGGGTGAATCCATCATTTTTCTCATATTAGCAGAATGTACTTTTTATTTGAGACTTCTACCGAGGGAGATTGATGTTACCCTTTTCTAACATTTTGTGGATCCAGAATATAATATTTTGCTACTTTAAAGGCCCAATCCGTAGTATTTTAAATTCAGTTTTGCCTCCCCCTTGTGTGGGATCAGTGTAACTACAATGTTGTAAATTCTCAGTTTAGCCATTTCCAATTGTATGCATGTGATAATGAATTAGTTGAGAGGAGAAAGGCTTTTGTTGAGCCGGTTTATACTTAAAAAAAAAAGCATTATTTCATAGAAAAACCCTTTCTGGTGGTCACATGAATCACGGACACAACATGTCGTTTAAAAAAAGTCACAGAGATCATAGTAATAATAACGAATAAAAAGTTCTATTACACAAGGAATGACCTTTCATTAAACCGTAACAGGAAATACAAACGAAAAAAACGACAGAAATAATGTTAAAATAATACGTATTTCTGCTTTAAGCAAGTTTAAATTAAATATGGATTTAGCTGTAAAATGAATCCAGCTATTAAAACAAAATCTAATGTGTGAACTGAAGTGAACTCGACAAAAGAGCAGACTCTCAAATAAATCCTGTATTTCCTCGTATGTTAGTCAACAACGATGTATCAGGTAAAGAAAGTCATTTCAAACTCCTGTCAACTTTGCAAAAAAAAAGTTGTGTAAAGTAAAGCGGGTGTGAATAAAGGGCATCAACACACCTGACCACACACACACACACACACACACACACACACACACACACACACACACACACACACACACACACACACACACGTCGCCCTCGCACAATAAGCCGCTTACAGAAGCAAACTGTCAGCCGCTCTGATAGAGATCATTATTAAAATGCATTGCTTTTGTCGCCGCGCTCGTCCCTTAATCTCCCCTTGTTCCCATGAATTGCGTATGAGATTCCTGAAATTGAATGATAATTTCACCTATTAATCTCCGACGGAGGCTATTTTACTCCGCCAGTATCCCCCTGCCCACGCAAATGAATCCAGCTTCATTACCGCCGCCCGTATTTAATAACCGCTATCCATTATCTGGTAATTAAGACTCCCCATAACGAATCTAAAGGATTACGCCAGTTTGAGGAAGAGAGCAGGAGAGAAAAAAAGCTTCTTGACTGGAAAAATACATTGAACATGTCTTTAATGAACTGGAAAATGTTCGTCTTGTTCTGTTCGGTAATGAACAGTCATTATACACCGGGGAGACAGACGGCCTGTTTTTTTCTTCTCCCTTTCCTGCAGTTTGTGGGTAATCTATTAAGAGAGCGTCGTTTCATCTTCTATTTTTATCGCGAAAGCTGATAAAACGTAATTGGCTCTGAAGCACAGGGAAGGGAAAATGGCGGGTGTTATTGATGAGCGCGCAGCTGCCCTCCGCGGCGACATATGTTCTTGTCTGGACCTGGAGTTTCACTTCAGGTGTCCAGTCACGCTCCATCATGGGATGGGAATCGGACTGAACCGCCGTTTGTCGCGAGCAGGTTCGGACTTCATCAAGACGTCCACGGGAAAGGAGAGCGTCAACGCCACTTACCCCGTCGCCATAGTGATGGTGAGGGCCATCCGCCAGTACTTCCTGTCCACGGGTTACAAGGTAAGAAGAGCCTTAAGAAGCCTCGACATGACCGTATCTCCTCACACACCAGCTAAACATAGAGCAGATTCACTTGCACATGAGTCAAGCAGATACAATAACTCCTGGACAATTGTAAGAGCTGAACCTAGAACCAAGTTCTTAATGTAAGTAAGAAAGTAAAGGTTATTTGTAGAGTGCCTTTCTAGACCAGGGTCACAAAGCACTTTAACAATACAAAAACATACACAGTTAAAATATATACTTTAAAAAAGGCCAAGACACTTAAGACAGACAGAGGAGTCCCAGACAATCAGGGACAAACCTGCACAAATAAGAATGTCTTGAGATATTTCTTGAAGGTGTCAGTAGATCCATCAAACGAGGGAGAGGAAGATTATTTCAAAGCCTGGAAGGATTTCTCTCCTCTGGTCCAGAAGCGTGTGCACAGAAACCATCAGTCGATTCTGATCAGCAGACCTAAGAGCCCGGGCTGGGTTGTAAGTCTGGATCAGATCATTGATGTAAGGAGGAGCCTGACCATGAATAGATCCGAAAGTAAGAACCAGAATTTTAAAGTTGATCCTGAAAGAAACTGGAAGCCAGTGAAGAGTTTTAAGGATCGGGAAAATATGAGTTCTTCTACTAGAGCGGGTTAGAATTCTCGCTGCAGAGTTTTGTATCAACTGCAGGCGAGACAACTCCTTCTTGTTTAGACTCCAAAAGAAACTGTTACAATAGTCCAGACGAGAAGAAACAAACATGGATTATAAGCTCAAGATCATGTTGTGACAACATTTTCCCAAGTTTAGAGATTTTTCATCAGTTGAAGGAAACAGTTTCTGGTCAGTTTTCTGCAGTGTTGAACTAGAGACATGTCTTTATCAAATACAACACCCAGGTTTCTCAGGCTCAGTTTGACAGACTGACCTAAGTCACCAAAGTACTGACTCAACCCTGGAACCTTATCATCAGGAGCAATCACCAGAGTTTCAGTTGTATGTCTATAATGTATCTTGTGAGTTTCCCTAAAGCCGATAAAAGTAATAATTCTATAATAATTAATAGATTTTTTTTAATTTTAATTTCATTAAATAAAACATTTCTTAAAATTGTATAGAAGATAGAAAAATGAATTAAAATAAATCTTTAAAGACATTAAAGATGAAAATAATTACATTTGTTATGTTTAAGGGTCTGGATTTATTATGTTTATACATTCTGAGAAAAGACCAGCAGTGTCATCTCACCTGAACAGTTCAAGACCAGGAAGCTTCTCTCTTTCTTCTAGGTGGGGTTCAAGCCGGCAGGCGGGATCCGGACCGCGAGCGAGTCCCTGGTGTGGCTCATTCTGATGAAGGAGGAGCTCGGGAACGACTGGCTCAACCCTCACCTGTTCCGCCTCGGAGCCAGCAGCCTGCTGGCCGACATCGAGAGACAGGTGCGCTCACCCCAGCACAGAGCAAGAGCCTCTCCAGCTAAAAAACCTCCTTCTCACAGATTTACCACCACGTGACCGGACGATACGCCGCCTACCACGAGCTGCCGATGGCCTGAGGAGATGCTCCGCGGACCGAACCTTAACCTCAACGCCTTGAACCCACAAGATGAGAAGTGAAACTATGACCTGACCAACTGTTGCATCTCTGAGAAAGTGTCGACATCCATGCACTGAACCAGTCGCTGGACAGAAGGAGATGTTGAAAAGTTAATCTGCTCGCACGTCCACGGACAACATAAAGTAAATGATTTATAAATGATCAGAATCTTTTTTCTCATAATTTTAGATAAAGATATTATACTACAGATCGTGTCCTTCTTATCCCAAATCCTAAAAAAAACACCCTAGAAAAGCTCAGGTCTCGAGAGGCTAAATCCAGGTGAAAAAGCACTTAAAAAGCACATACCTCTGCCAAGCAGCTCATTTCCATCTATATTGCTTATTGTCCCTGTTATGTTCGGCAAACATTTACTTTTGTATATTATATGCTTTTTTAAGCGAAATATTCCTTCGACAACAATTTGGCTCCCCTGCGCGCGAGAGAGAGATTAGTCCTGCAAAAGATTACTGGATCCAGATGGAACAGTTGAATGAACCTGCAAGATCACAAAACCTCCTTGGCAGAGGTAACGATAAATATCTGCATAAAATGTGTTACACAACTAAATCGACACAGGCTTTTCCTTGATTTACTGGAACTCCTGTTGTGTTATCAGTTTTATCTTGCCTTTAAAGTATATACTTTATTGAATATTGTTTTCATTGTTTAAGCTCTTTGTGACCCTGGTCTGGAAAAGCGGTATACAAATAATAATGACTTACTTACTTACACACTTGTACCATATCATTATGACCACCAGCAGTTGAATCTGTCTGGAATTCTACATTTTCATCCTCAAATACGGGTCTATCGCTCCACGATTGACTGCCGCAACTTCGGCATTCCCGTCACTTTCTTGCAGCCTCCCGTTCGCACTTCCCGCACGATTCCAGCGATGCCGGTCGACCTGCCGCAACAACGCGTGCGGAATCGGCGATGGCTTCTTCCTTTGCTCTTAATTTCATTAGCAGGGTTGGCGGAGCGGCGGGGATTAATCAGGGGTTAAGTGAGTTTAAAAGATCTGATTGAAACAGCTCACGAAAATTTGAAGCTTCATTTGAAGACAAAAAACTTTCTTCTTCGCCTTTTTCTTTTTTTTTAATTAAGATATCACAGGCGCTGACCTTGACTGGAGCCGAGTGTAAATGAGGGGAATTAATTGCGGAGCCTGGCTTTTCGGAAGAAAACGAAGGATTTGATGAGAAACTCCAGGGAGAGGGTTTGGCTTCGGGAGATGGATAGAAGGGCTGGGAATGAGGCCACGGCGAGATGGGATGCTGCCGGATCGACTGAAGCAATTCTTAATGAAAGTGTCAATTTTCCTACATTTTTAATTAACTTGTGCTGCCGAGAGCCGGTCACACCTTTGTCAGTGCACACTCCTCACAAGATGAAGTCTTTACGCTCAACTCAGAGGATCGTTCTCGATATTCTTCAATCCGCTATAACATTATGACCCCTTAACTGTTATTAGGCCATTCTTTGAAACTATAGCCATTGCCCGCTTTGCAGTTGGTGAAGCTTCATGAAACTGTCATTATCTTCAGAGTCCACTAGATGGCGGTCTCTGCACTATTTTCCTTTGTTTTGAACAACTTTTCTAATGAAACATCCTTTTTAAACTGATGACGCCACCTACTGCCCTCTAAACAACATGACACTGCTTCATGAGGCAACCGATAAGATTGGGGAACCCCTGATTTAGGAGGTCATAGCTCAGAGGGTTGAGTGGTTGGCTCGTGCCCTGTGAAGTTGTGGGTTCAATCCCAGATATTGTGGCATTGTGTCCATGAGCATGACACTTAACCCTGATTGCTCCTTGTGGTTGAGCTGGTGCGCTACGTCGCAGCCTACTCCCATCAGTGTATATTTGAACTGGTGTACAGATAACTTATAGTATAAATCACTTTGTGTGCTGAAAAGTCAAAGAAACAATCAATGTTTTCCTGTCATAAAAAAATCTTGATTTTATATGTTTTGTATTTTTATGTAGATTTACAGATTTTTGTATTGAGATCTTCAAAATATACAAAGACACATGGGGTTATTGGATTGTGAATTTGACCATAGAATCAGTACTTGGCTTGCATGTAAAATTAGTAAATTTTAACACATTTTAATATTTATAAAGAATTAAACAAATATATATATAAACTATTGGTGAATTTTTTTATTTTTTATTTTTTATAAAACCATTAAAAATGTTGTTTCTGAGTGATAAATCAAAACACGATTAAGATATAGAAGTAAAAGTCTTTAAATTGTGTGATAAGGAATTATATCTTCAACTGACGACAAAAATAATACCAAAAAAGGAAAAATCTTATAAGAAGATCGTCAAATGTTAAGTAAAAATGTGATTAAAATACTGCTTTAAAGACTTGACTAATTACTAACTGGAACTAGTTAAGTTGAACTAGTCATAAAGGTTTTGGTTCTCCTGAGACCAAAACTCTCCTGAACAGCTGAAGCAGGACCCAGTCCTTTACCTGTGACGGATGATCTTGTTTTCAGGCCCGGCTGGAACTTCGTCCCCCCAAAACTTTCCGAGGTTGATGCCTGTAATCCGTTTTCCCGGAGCCCACGTGTTGACCCGCGTGATTTATTGAGAGCGAAACAGTTGCTGATGCCGTTTGTGATGTGGGAGTCGTGATCCGAACCGTTGCCGCCACCAGTCTGCGCTCCTTGTTTACTCCTGCGACGCAGGTTGTGAATGATGGCGCCGGCCCCGGCGGTCCGGCTCCTGATGGATTAGTCTCACTTACATGAAGGCATGTAGATCATCTCCAATCTGGACCCACGCTGGGAACGACCGGTTGATAAGACGGAGGCCTCGGTGGCAGCAACTTGATTGATTCCCTCGGCCTTCAGCTCAGATGTCTCGGATCACGTGGACACACAGAAGCTCCAGAACAGCTTTGATCATTTCACTGCTTCAAAACCTTGTATATTGAATATTAAATTATCTTATCAAAACTCTCATTTTCTGTTGACAAATTACATGTTTAAGGATATCTTTGCACTATATGTGTGACCTTTTACAAATATTTAAAAGTATAAATATTCTGAAATCAAACATAAGACATGTATTTATTTGATTTTTTTTTTTGAGGCATTTTGGCATATTCACATTTTGTTAGATAGTCATGATCTGCACAAATCATATTCTGCACAGTTTACAATTTTTAAATCTTTTTTTTCATTTTTCATATTAATCAAAAAATGTTTATATATCTCTGTTACATTCTTTATATTATGAATTAGTTAAACTTGTTATTTTGTTATTTAGGTTTGTATTTATTTTTCAAGTCATGGTAATAAACCACAACATATCGATTTGCATTCAATTAAATGATTACTTTTTAGATTTCACCTCTATTTTCCAAGGTCTTTCTTTTTATTTTGTTTCTTTTGTGCTTTTTTTTTAGTCAGTTTAAAATATCCTTGCCACGAAATGTTTAAAACTTTTACAATATTTATTAATCATTTTTTGTTTAATCCATTTTAACCCATTTCAATGTTTAACCAAAAGTTTATATTTCTCTTAGATTATTAATAATATTTAACTAGTGGTTTTAGTACTTAAAAGGTGTAATATGTTTTACTTGCTCATTCAGCTAGTGGCTAATGGTGCTAGCTGCAGGTATTTTAGGGAAAATGTACAAGATAAGAATGTGAAGTCTGTTCTCATTTTTACCACATTATTATTCAAAATTTTAATGTCTTAATTTGATGTTATGAATTAGAGTTTTATTGTATATTTACAGAATATCAATTCTAATCTATCACATCAGAATGACAGCAGCTAGCACTATTAGCCATTAGCTAAGATAGCAAATATAGAATTCATTTTAAAATGTCCTTTAATTGTACACTACTTTACATTAATTAGAAAAGAAAAAAAACGTTATTGAGATTGTTTCTATCCATCATGTGTGACGCGGTGTTACGGTTAAGTTAACAAATCGCAGCTAACTATGTTTTTCGTTCGTCATCGAATTAATAAATAAAACGGCAATTAAGTGCTTGTGTTCGCCGCCATGTTGGCAGCGTGGCAGAGAGTTATGTGACCCGGGCTGATGTTTGCACACACTCCGGCTGGTTCGGATGAAGCCCGGCGCTGATCCAGTAACACACACCTGACAAATCGTCTCGCTCAGATTGATTGGTTTCCTGTTGTTTAATTCATCAGTGTTTCTTTAGCCCGCAGCGGCGGTGAAAAACGACGCCGCACACATAGTTTATGATGAAGACGGACCGTCCAGGCGGGGGGACACTGTCACTAATGGTACCGCTATCCATTATGAGCGTCGCCGCTGATTTGTCATGCTGTTTTTTCCAGTGCTGGGGTCCCCGTGTACATGTTGTTAATAACATCCCAGGGTGCCGTGCGGCGTGTGCCAGTCAGTGACTGATTCTTCTTCAGTGAAGTATAATTTGACTGGGAAAAAAAAAAAAGAAAAAGTGATTTAGTAAATAAATCATAAATCGCAGCAGCACTAAGTAAAAACTTGACATATAATCAGAATCCATTAAAAGTGAGATGTATTTGTGTCTTTTTAAAATCCTCCCCGGGCATCAATAAATCTTGCTGCTCTCCACAAATGTATATTTTATCACCACATCGTCGCTTTATGTTCACCGCGTCGTCTGTGTTCATCCGTCTGGAAATGATATCAAACGCAGGTTTCAACAGGTAAGTCGTTGTGAAAATGCAGCAACAAATGTGATTATCAGTTTAAGTTTGTCTCGTCGTCTATTAAAGTCTCTCTCTTTGCTCACAGGTGGCTCTGATCCTCCCCGAGTCTGAGGCCTTCCTGCTCCAGTGGTTACCCTGGACCATCTGGAAAAAGAAATATCAACACGGCAACAAAGAAAACCGTAGTTGGCATAGCCTGTTAAACATGGCAAAACCAAAGTGATGGAACATGCTTTGATTTGTGAAGCAGCTTTGAATGTAGAATGCTTTCATACAAAAATGTTTATTCATGTTGTGTCTGTGAAGTGTTTTTCAAACAAAGTTACCAGGTTTATTAGGAGAAATTGATACTGCGATATGTTGCAATATATATTTTTTCACAATATTGTATTGATATTCGAGAGCAAAGTGTTGTTTTTTGTTTTAATTCCCCTAAAAATGGAAAGATTGGAGAAATATATGCATGTTTTTTCCTTAACTTATTAAATTATAAATATATATATTATTAATGTACGGTTAACATGCAATTACTCCTGGCTATTGTTCATTTCTTTTTACTTCTGACCGCTAAGGAACAATGAGATCCCTGTGACAACTAAGGACGAGGGGATACAGTTGACTCCAGTAGCTTTTGAAGCTGATGTTTGGGTTCAAACCAAAGTTAAGTCTTGATGGTCTGATGAAGCTTCATGAGACAGTGTCATGTTGTTAAAAGGTCAGTAGGTGGCGCCATCAGTTTAAAAAGGATGTGATGTTTCGTGAAGCTTCGTCAGAACATCACTAGTTAAGACTTTGTTTAGATGAATGTGGTCCGTGAATCCTGTCACTCACACAATATACTACAAATATATCCTTGTCACGACAGTATTAAACCTTTGTTAAAGAGTTAAAGTTAAAGATGCAGCCACTTTTTAAGCGGGTGGTGGTTTCCTCTAGGAACTCTGATTTCCTCCCATAGTCCAAAAAAATGTAAATCACTTTTAAAAAAACTGTACCACCAACTCCTTCTGAAGAGATTTAAAAATACATAACCCTAAAATAAATATATGAATAAACCTTCTTTCTTAAACAGGCTGTTTTCTGGAAAGTAAATGTATTTAACATTCTCAACTAATCCGGAAACTTTAAAAACTAAAAAAATCCTATGATTGTTGAGGAGAAAAATAAAGGTCTGGTGTTTTGAATTGAAAGAAAAACTACTTTGACAGAAATGCTAAACGCTAACATTAGCATTCTCAAATTGAAAACAGAGACTGATGTCACATCCTGTTTAGACTTCCAGTTAAGGAAGGGCTATTAAAGAAATATTGTTTAGCCCAGAACGTGCTCATTGTGTCTTTGTAGTTTCTCAACACAACTGTGTTGCATTCATTTTGAAAACAATATGTCCCAGCATGCATTGCGGGACTAATGAGTCTCAACAAATCTCAATTTCTCCTCAAAAGTGACCAGAAACTGTCGCGGTAACTTTTCCGTCTTTGATCACAAACAAAGCCGCTCTGCTCTCCCACCTCCGGAGTCAAGGTTGTCCCGGGTGAGACTCCGAGCGGAATAATTGGACTTCAGGCCGCGATGATGCTAACGAAACAATTAGCCGGAGTCTTTGGTTCTCCCGGTGGCAGAAACAGGTAGTGACGGCTGATGCCGGTGGGACTTTCCCGGTGTCAGTCCAGCCCTCTGATGCCGCCGTGATCCCTCAAAAGTGTGCGGTCGGAACCGGCGCTCCTCTCCCTCCGGTGCTCCCCCGCCTCCGAGCGCTGACCTTGGAAGGATGCTCCCTTGTGGCGGGAGAAGAGATAGAATACATGTTTGAGAGATCAAAACGATCCGGCTCACCTGTCTCGTTCCACGTTTGCCGCTTTCACAGCCCACGTTTATTAGAGGAGTTGATCACGAGTGTTTCAGCCTCGTATTCTAAACTTATTTCCACTCACACAACCTTTTAACATTTTTATTAATCAATTTGTTTTTTCAAAAACCAAGTGAAATAAAATTATCAATGTAAACAATTAATATAAAATGTTTCATTTACTTCTAGTTTATCCTATCTCTAATAATACTTCTCATTCTTGTTTGGATACATATATCTATTTTTGAATTCATCTTTTTAAATATAATTATCAATTATGACAATTTATATATCTAAAATACTACAAAATATGTTTAATAAAACAGAGAATCGTTTTGATCAAATTAAACTATTTAAAAGAGGAAAAGAAATCATGTGGAAACTACTTTTTGTAAATAAAAAATAGTATTTTTTCTTTAAAATATACAGCTAGCAGTTATTCATATGCAGTATTTATTTAACATATATTCAGAACAATGATTTAAAATGTATTTGTATGCTTGTTGTTTTTTATGTTTCTATTATACACTTAAATGAAAAAAAACAATAATAATAATAATAAAATAATAATAATACAAATTATTTCATTTTGTTGATTTTTATTTTTTTACTTTTTTAAATGTCTTATTTAATGTCCTTTCAATCGTTGACTTCGTGTTTTGCATCGGGGGTCTGAGAGGACTACAATTTCATCTATGCTGTATGTCTTGATACATATATTTGACAATAAAAGAACTTGAAAACTTGAAACTTCTAACTTGAAAAATCAGCTTCATAATTTACAACCTCCTTTTTAACAAGGTTTTGATGATGGTTGTTTCATAAATCTCAGTTTAAAAAAGTGTCTCATCTATGAATCTTACAACACGGTCTTGATTTCCTCAGTTAAAATATATTTTCAATCGTATATTTATTGATCCAAACAGTGATTTTCTCATCACACGATCCATTTAAAAACTGTCACAAATTTTTTTTCCACAAATTTTGTTTATAAGTTTAGGAAATTTTGTAAATAAATGTATTTAATACTTCCGTATTAGAATTGATTTTTTTCCCAATATAAAAAACCTTGATGAACTTTTGTTCGTCTTTCTTGTCATCAACACCTGAAATCACCTCATCGTATTGATCCGTGAAGAGAAACCGCCGAGTCACGCTTACATTCTTCTCCTCAGGTGTTGATTTAATCTTTTGTTTGTCATCATCAGGCAGTTTTTGTTTCTTTTTTACCCACAATCACCCTCGTGACACGACATCTATTCACCTCTCCCCCGCCAGTCGGCTGGTTTCACTTCATTTGAGCGAAATATGGAAATAAAAAAAAACAGAAAAACTTTGACAATCCATCACGGCGAACACAACGTCTGCTCTCATTGATGCACAAATATTTTCCCTCCCGGCTCCGTGGTGATACCAGTGACAGCTGGCGATTATTTACCTGAGTGGATCAACAGGAATATTGATCAGCCCGATATTGGTTTTCATTTCCGCGTGGAGGAGGAGAATAAATCCTGCAAACAGATGTAATAAATATTGACTGTGGCTGGTGGACACAACATTTTCCCGTCGAAGGTTCTTATCTTTCAGAACGTTTATTTACAGCTTGATAAACACACGTCTCTTTTTACAATTGTTTGCTCCTGTGTGGCTTTTGATGACCGTTTATAGTCATATTTCCTTCTTCATTTACCCAGAAACAATTATAAACATCACTTTATCCAAATAGAATGGAGCCATGGTTTGTATCCACCCTTTTTACACACAACGTTTTACTAGCAAATCCCACTTGAATTCTCCTAGTAATATTTGTGTCTACAGAAAGAATATAGAAATACTGATTATACATTTTATTTAAAAGGTCCTTCAGGTCCGACGATTTAACAACCTGAATTCGATCAGATTCAACCAAAACACTTTCATTTTCCAACCATTTGTACCAATAATTGTGAAAACAAGTGATTCAATTTAACCTTAATTTTGTTTATTTTAACTAGTTTTAAAGTGATGGATCGATGAACCTTCATGAAACAGTGTCATACAGTAGGTGGCGCCCTTACTCAAAAATAATGTGAGTTTTAAAAAGAGAAGCTTATCAAAGCAATGTATCCTAGATTAGTGAGTGTCATCTATAGTGGTTAATTTTTAGGGGTTAATTTTCCTTTATATATCATACATACCGACGAGATAGTAGAAAACTTAAATAATGATTTAAATAAAAGAAGACCATCAGCAGCTTTACCTAGAAAGGAAGTACTTTTTTACTTTACTCAGTAAATGTCTTCATAGAAAGAAAACTGTAAAATTAGAATAGAACTTGTTAATACCAATGAAAAACACTAAAACAACCGTTGACGTTCATGGATATGGTGAATGATGACGTTAGTGTAGGTGTAACAAGATCAGTACTTCTCTGTTGATTTCTTTTATTTCCTATTTTTCTTTTATTCAAACTCCCCACTTTTCTCGAATTTTATTTTCTTTATTTTTCCAATTGACATACAAATATTCACAATTTCCATTTGGGTTGCAATTAAACTCCCTGCCTCCTCAGCTTAATGAAATCCTCTGAGTAATGCGGCAATGACTGAGGACAAGAGGATACAGTCGACTCCAGCAAGTGTTAAAGTTGATGTTTGGACATATTTTGGTTTTAAAACAAAGGAAAGCAGTTACGACTTTGCCGAGAGTCATGTCGTCTGTAAACTCTATCAGTCATGTACTTGTGCAGTACTACAAATATATTATATCCTTAATCTTACATTATCGTAATCAGGGCCGGGTCTAGGCAGGGGCAAGAGGGGGCCTGGCCCCTCAAATAAATGTTGTGCCCCCTCAAACCAGGGCCGGGTCTAGGCAGGGGCAAGAGGGGTCAAGATTTGTGGCTGCCCCTCATACATGCCTGTCTAGACCCGGCCCTGATCGTAATACATATAATATCACCAGATCCTTGCCAATACACAGCCCTGCTATAAACCACTTTGGTAAGCACTGAATCAGTGAAATATCGAAAACCATACTCAAATATTTGAATCATTGGATGAGCACACGGCTTCAAAGGCATCATACAAGTGTGTTATAGGCCATACATACCAGGCATCAAAATCCAAACTGATTAATTAGTCGACGGGGTATTTTATCAGGTCAGTGACTTGTCGGGATTCAGGTTGCCTCGTACCCGGGCGTGTCTGGCCAGAACAGAAACGAGAGAGTGAAGCTTGATGATTGAACTTCTGCCCAAGAAAGTTCACCTGAGTCTGCGTTGTTCTAAAATTCACTTGTTTATTCAGCCATGTTTACTCAGATTGGCCTCTTCCTCCAGGTCATCGCTCTGACCCGTCTCCTCGGTGTGGGTGTCTACCTGAGGGAAGGAGGGCGTCAAAGCATCTTCTTCAAGCTCCTGTTCTGGCTGCCGTGTGGTCTTTGCTGGGGAGACTTCACAATCCTTTCCTGTGGCAACGCCGAGGCCTTCTTATCTATTTTGGATGATGCAGCTGCGCGCTATGAAAGAAATCCCCTCGCAGCGCAGGTGGATGTGGCAGGTGGAGAGGTGGAAGGATCTCGGAGAGGAGGGAGGAGGAGGAAGGAGGGCAGGACCTGAAATACTGAGTCTTAAGTTACACAGCAGTTGCAGACACAGGCCCCTGAACTGCCAATGCGTTTGAACAATAAGTTTGACTCTCGAAACTTAGACTCGAGTTTTGGTCCTGACTCGGCATAAACGCACTTTTAGAGTCTTAATCTGTGATGTGACTTGACGTAGAATGTTGGCCCCCAACAACACTTTGATAGATTAGTCATAATAAAAAGTGCCCTCCATTGTATTCATCTCTTAAAAACATAGAGCGGAGCCTCTTTTAGTTATTACGGCTCCAATCCATGGAACAGACTGTCTTAGGACGGGAAATAAAGAATGAATAGTAGTCTGATAAAGTTTCATGAAGCAGTGTCATCATTTTCAGAGTCCACTAGATCACACTATTTTCCTTTGTTTTGAACGACTGTTCTGATGAAACATCATTTTTAAACTGATGGCGCCACCTACCCGACCTCTTAAACATGACACTGTTTCATGAACCTTCATCCGCACATCACTATCATTTAGAAACACAATTTTATTTTTCAGTTTATTTCTATTATTAAGGGTTTTGATCGAGTAAATTTGTCCTCTTGTTTTGGCTTTTTTTTTTAAAGTATTTACTTCCCCTTTAAAGATTCAGGTAAATATTAAAAAACATATTTAGAGAAGTAATATAAAACTGAATTCAATAATAATTTTAGAATATTTTAGCATATTTTGGAAAACTTACCAGCACTTATCTATACATTAGGTATTGTCTGGGCTCTGATTCTAACAAGTAAGTAAAATACGAGCAGAAACTATAAGTCAAGAAGAACAAATGACTTGTTGAGGCAGGAGTAAAACCAGGAGAGCATACATGGAAAATGAGAAACAATGAGCTAAAAGGATCAGGTAGAGGAGGTGTACCACCATAAAAGTAAGTTTACATTCTGGCGACTGCTCTCAGTCGAGGCCGAAGCAAACTTATTCACCATCTTCCTTATTCGAGTGAACTTGGGAATGTTCCAAACTATTTCCTCCATTTGAACCGGGCTTTTAAAGTGAATGGGCTCCACAAATCGCTCTTCTGACTGTTTGGATAATCAACATTCAGCTCAAGTTTGGGTCAATCGCATAACGGCTGTGAAGCACCGCAGAGACACAGAGAAATCAGATTCACGGCCGGGTAATATAAATCTCCAGAAATCTCTGTCAAAGCGGTGCGGACGGAATAATTGTTTGCAATGGGAAGTCTCAATGGAGTCCTCAGAGCTCATTCGGAGGCTTTTGAAGTGAACGCTGACATTGGGAGAACTCAAGGGCGGGGAGGGAATGAGGGGCTCTTTCAAAGATGGAGCCGCGTTCACCTCAGAAATTATAAGCAGCGGATTCACGTCAAGTTTGCGGCGGAGAGAGGGAAAAAAAGAGTGAGGTGCCGTGAAGGGGGAGGGAGTCCTGGAGCAAAGGAAGACCTGAATCTTTGCACTTGAGGAGATCATTAAAAATGAAACATGTTGTGTTTGCAAAGCAGGCGAGTGGTAGGCTGAAGAACACAGAGTCGGCAGAGGACCCTGTCATTCTCTTCAGCCCCAGAGAGCAAACAAAAGTTTGAGTTAGTTACAGTTTTTCTTCGTCTACGTCAGAAATCACTACTGTATATGTAGCTCAACATTCCTGTAAAACAAATACACAACCTCATCACACATGTTGCCACTCTTGGAGCACTCGCCTCCTTGTCGACACATGTTGGGAACGAGACTGTGTTGCCTTGTCTGCTAATTTTAACTCACTTTTCCTCCCACTTCCTTCCACACTTTTCACCAACACCTTTAAACATTTTACTACCACCATGTTCACTTTTATACGATTTATTTGTTGTGTGGGAGGTTTATATGTTGTGTGAGAGGTTTATATGTTGTGTGAGAGATTTATTTGTTGTGTGGGAGGTTTATATGTTGTGTGAGAGGTTTATATGTTGTGTGAGAGATTTATATGTTGTGTGAGAGGTTTATATGTTGTGTGAGAGATTTATATGTTGTGTGAGAGATTTATTTGTTGTGTGGGAGGTTTATATGTTGTGTGAGAGGTTTATATGTTGTGTGAGAGGTTTATATGTTGTGTGAGAGATTTATATGTTGTGTGAGAGGTTTATATGTTGTGTGAGAGATTTATATGTTGTGTGAGAGATTTATTTGTTGTGTGGGAGGTTTATATGTTGTGTGAGAGGTTTATATGTTGTGTGAAAGATTTATATGTTGTGTGCGAGATTTATATGTTGTGTGAGAGATTTATATGTTGTGTGAGAGATTTATTTGTTGTGTGAGAGGTTTATATGTTGTGTGAGAGATTTATATGTTGTGTGAGAGGTTTATATGTTGTGTGAGAGGTTCATATGTTGTGTGAGAGATTTATATGTGGTGTGAGAGATTTATATGTTGTGTTAGAGGTTGATATGTTGTGCAATAATTCTATATGTTGTGTGAGAGGTTTATATAGCTGTGCAAGAGGTTTATAAGTTGTGTGAGAGATTTATATGTTGTGTTAGAGGTTGATATGTTGTGCAATAATTCTATATGTTGTGTGAGAGGTTCATATGTTGTGTGAGAGATTTATATGTGGTGTGAGAGATTTATATGTTGTGTTAGAGGTTGATATGTTGTGCAATAATTCTATATGTTGTGTGAGAGGTTTATATAGCTGTGCAAGAGGTTTATAAGTTGTGTGAGCGATTCATATGATATGAATGAGGTTTAAATGTTGTGTAAGAGATTTATATGTTGTGTGAGAGGTTCATATGTTGTGTGAGAGATTTATATGTTGTGTAAGAGATTTATATGTTCTGAGAGGTTCATATGTTGTGTAAGAGATTTATACGTTGTGTGAGAGGTTTATATGTTGTATGAGAGATTTATATGTTGTGTAAGAGATTTATATGTTCTGAGAGGTTCATATGTTGTGTAAGAGATTTATACGTTGTATGAGAGGTTTATAGGTTGTGTTAGAGGTTCATATGTTGTGCAATAAATGTATATGTTGTGTGAGAGGTTTATATAGCTGTGCAAGAGGTTTATAAGTTGTGTGAGAGATTGATATGATATGAAGAAGGTTTAAATGTTGTGTAAGAGATTTATATGTTGTGTGAGATGTTCATATGTTGTGTGAGATGTTTATATGTTGTGTGAGAGATTCATATGTCGTGCAAGAGGTGTATATGTTGGGCGGAAGGTTTTATATGTTGTGTAAGAGGTTCATATGTTGGCTGAGAGGTTCATATTTTGTGCAAAAGGTTCATATGTTTATCAAGAGGTTCATAAGTTTTGTGAGGAGTCTATATGTTGTGCAAGAGGTTTAAATATTGCGAGGAGTTGATCAATGTTGTGCAAGAGATATATATTTTGTGTGAGAGGTGTATATGTTGTGGAAGAGGTTTATGTTGTGTGAAAGGTTTATGTTGTGCAAGAGGTTCATATGTTGGCTGAGAGGTTCATACGTTGTGCAAGATATTTATATGTTGTCTAAGAGGTTTATATGTTAAAAACCCCAACTACCTAAGATTAAAAAACGTTTAAATTACAAAAAAAACAATAGAAAACACTCAGTCCTGACACTACTGACTTGTTCAAATGTGTGAGCAAATATTTGTTCATGTTCATTGTAGTTTTTGTCTTCATGACAGATTTGTCACATTTAGATTTAGATCAACATGTGACGTCAAACCAGTAAATAAAGAACGTGTCTCTGGTTAATGGTGCTGATAAAAAAACACATGCTTAGATGAATCCATCAATACTTCGATGTTCTGCGTCCTGTCCATCGATCTGTCGGCGGAGACTGGATGATGATCTGGACAGCATGTGAAACGCCGGTCTTCATCTCGCGTGTAAAACCACAGCATTGATTTTTCTGGAGACATTTGGAATATCTTCATTGAGACCCATGTTGAAACCTTTTTTTTATCTTTTTGTTAACTTTTGAGTTCTCAGAGCTGCTCAAAAGAAAACTATGAAAATGGTAATCGTTTAAAAATACCCCAAATGAGCACATAATAGAACTACCTTCACAGCTACTGATGCACCTGCTTTAAAAGCTTCAGTGTTGAACTGCTTTCTGTTCCAGATCCTCCCATCCTAGTCAGTAGAATCAAGGGAGGGGCTGCAGGACTTCAATACCTGACATGTTACCAGTCGCCTGCTTTATACCTACAATATATGCCAATCGACTCCCCCTGCAGGAAGGGTGACTTCAGGATGGCGAAAAAACTGTAAAAATGAAATAAAAAAAACAATTTAAGAGAATGATTGAAACACACATACATATTATCACTAGGAAATAAAACTACATCATAAATACAAGTGGTATAATATTCTGAATATACACATATAATAATACAAATAATAATGATGATGATGATGATGATGATGATGATGATGATGATGATGATGATGATAATAACAACAAAAATAATAATCATACATGTAATATTTGAAATAATATATATGCATATACACTGTAAAAATGTCAAAATTATTTATAATATCTACAAGACAACAATAACAATAATAATTTATTTTTGGTAGAACAACAAATTTCACTATTTCTATATAAAATTTTATCGTAAAACAAAATATATTTTAATCTAACATAAATATTAGTTTGGAGAGAAAGTGTTAAATAAGGTGAGAATAACAAAATAGTTTCTTAACAAGGGTCATAAAGTACAGTGAGAAGGGAGGTTTTATATAAAATAAAATATTTGGACTAAATTGACTTTTGCTAAAAGAAACAACCATGTAGTTAAAAACAATAAAAAAAAAGAGTTAAATAAACATAATTCTCAACTTAGAAGGGCTGAGTGGACACGTCTCGTTGACCTCAGGGTTGAGCTGACGTTCTTCTCTAAATTTGTCAAGTTAGGAATTAAACGACCACATTTTTTTTAAAGCAGCTTCACGAGGAGCTCCTCCAGACTCCTCCATCCCTGCAGGAGTGATCACCAGACAGCTCGTCCCACTGATCTTCTCCAAAGTTCCATTTCAAAGCGTCGCCGGCGCTCCCTGCTCCACTGTTGTTCCTGGCGCGGCCCTGCGCCGCCGCCGACATGCAAATGAGCCTAATTTCAAATGACAAGGAAAGTAAACTTCTTCTCCGAGTTGTGTGCGGCAGGTTCCCTGTGGGGGACAGGAAGCCGCGAGAAACCCTGCTCTAATTCTGTCATTGTCAAACTTTGACACAACTGATTGTTCATTTGCCTTTGTTGAGTGATACCACGGATAACGGGGTCCCAGCTCCTCACCGTTAATTTTTTAAAAGAAAGCACAAGACAAGTATTCCTTGAAGAAATGTTTGGCGCTGCTTATGCTAAATATTATAACATCCAGGCAGTGATGTCTTTTGTTGTCCCGCTTTCATCTCCTCTTATCCACGGGAGGCCTTTACCTTTGCCACCCAGCCTCCAAACAGCGTCTCAGAAATAATTTAAGTGGCCCCCTTTATAAAAAACACTCAAAAAAAAAACCCAACGACAAGTCTGAAGAATCTTGGATTCCAGATCAAAGTGCCTTGTTTCGTCGCTGCGAGGACCGAGCGCTGGTTTTCCTTCCGTGTCGACGCGATGATCAAGTGCACTGTTTTGTTAAAAGGCCTGTCCTGGTTTCCCAAGATTTGCCCGCAACACAATTGTCTGCATATTTAGCAGCGTGTGTGCGCGCGCCAAATTAAGTGTCACGTTGAATGATGTCCTCCGATGACAGCAGCCGCCGCACAAACCGGCACATTATGTTCCCGAAAAAAAAATCTGCCGGTTTGTCATCGTGAATAATGTGAGCGCCGGCAACAGTGACCATCTGTTAGCCGCGCTCGACGTTAGCTTGACTCCTGGCCTGAGGGGCCGAATACCATTTGTCCGATAAATATTCAGATCGGAAATATGCAAATAAGAAAGAAAAAAAAACGCAATTTGTATAAAAAGTTTTACAGAATAAAAGTGTTTTTTTTTTGTTTTTTTTTTAATGTCTGACTGTTTCGTATCCCAAGAACCATTTCTTGACGATCAGAATTTCCCTTCGAGTGTGTGTTCATCTAATTACTCAAACCTGGAGTCTCGAGTTTGACATGTTACTAGTCAAATAAGACAGCAAGGCCGAGGCCATGTTAAGCTACAGATAAGAAAGTTTGGTCACTTAAGGTACTGAACCTAAAACTGTAAATTAACCAGTAAGAATCTGAAAGTCAGGTATTTCAGACATGTCAATCAAGAAGGAGATCCTGGGGAAAAAAATGGACATGTTCGGAGATATTTTTTTTCCTACTTCACCTGGAAGGATGATGGATGCATGGATTGATGATGGATGGGTGGCTATATGATGGATGGGTGGCTATATGATGGATGAATGGGTTGGTTGGAGGAATATATGATTGTTGATGGATGTATAGATGGATGGTGGCATTAAGGATGGTGATGGATGTATGGACGGATGTATGGAAGGTGGATATATGGATGGTGATGGATGTATGAATGTGTGGACGGATGGTGGATATATAGATGGTGATGAGTGTACGGATGGATGGAGGGTATATGGATGGTGATATATGTATGGATGTATGGATTGACAGTGGATATATGAATGGTGATGGATGGATGAAAGGATGAATGAATGGCAATGGATGTATGGATGTATGAATGGATGGTGGATATATGAATGTGATGGATGGATTTAGAACTTTATTTGAATAGGGATGGATGGATGGATGGATGGACGGATCAATGGACGGATCAATGGATGGATGGATGGATGGACGGATCAATGGATGGATCAATGGATGGATGGATGATGATGGATGGATAAATGGATTGTTAATGGATGGATGGATGATGGTTGTTTATATCAATCATGGATTTTATATGAATGATGGATGTTTATATGAATGATGGACGGAAACATTTCTACTAAGATTTGAAGCAAATAACTGAAAACAAAATAACTGAAAACAAAATAACTTCATAACTAATTTAAGTTCATCACCATTTTAAAAAGCATGGTCTCAGACCTCTGTCCGTCCTCCTCTGCGTTGTGAACATTTGTTTTGAACAGTATTTAAAGAAACGGCGGCTACATTTTTGGTTCCCAGTCGTGCATTAAAAGAATGAAGCACCAACAGCTGAGACGTGTCATTCCCTCTGAAGGATTTATGCGTCTTTAGACCAAAAAAAGAAGAAGTTTCTCTGACTTCTGCAGTAAATCTGCCGTGGAAATATCACGAAGCAGAAGTTCCTTAATTTCATCAGCTCTCCCTGACTGACAAGTATCATTACGGATAAAATTATCCTGCTAATTATCCTGCCCCGGACAGATTTATGCTTCTTTGTGAGGAGCTTTGGGAGTCGCACTCGCAGGCCGGATACAGAAAGAGGTTTGGAGAAAAAAAAATGACCTGCTGTGGAGCAAAGTCCGGATCAGCCAGAGTTTTGTTCAACCCGACTCTGACGAGACACAAAACAATCCTCCACGTTTGACCAGATGACCGGCGTGTTAGCTACATGAACAAGTCCTACATCAAAACTTGAATTTAATAGAGTTTTGCTTCTGTCTTCGAAGTTAAATAAGCCCCAGATATAGGTTTTAAAATAGCTCTTAATTAATTTGAAAATTTAACACTGATGTCATAGTTAGTAATCCTTAAAATTGAAGCCTTTTATTTATTTGGATTTAATATTTTTTAACATAATCTGAGCAAAATTCCAGAAAAAAGATAAATATTTTTTGTAGATGAGAAAAATATTTACTCAAAAAGGAAAAAAAATCATCGCTGATCTTACAGATCATGCTCATTACAACATTAAGGTTGTTATGAATTTGCATTAAACACTTTGTAATATAATCTAAACAAAGTTAGAGAAAAAAAAATTAACCTGTACAAAATGAAAAACATTCCTCGAAAATATGTTAAAAAATAATTCAAGGCGGATGTTATCGTTCATGTTCATTATCAAATGAAGGCTATGAATTTGCATTAACATTTTGTCATATAATCTAAGCAAAGTTCCAGAATATTTTTTTTGGAGAATGAAAATATTTAGGCGGAAATATGTAAAACTGATGGTTTAGTTCATAATTCATTATGTAACCAAGGCTGATATAAATTTCCATTAAACATTTTGTCACATAATCTATGAAAAATGACAGAAAAACTACTAAAAACTACTAATTAAAAAAAAAAAACGACAATGTAAAATTTTCCTTAAATATATATATATATATAGATTTTAAAGACTGATTTTATAGTTGATGTTCATCATAAAATAAAGACTGTTAAGAATTTGAATTAAACATTTGGTAATACATTTGAAAGCAAAATCCCAGTTTCCTTGATACAGCAGCTGTTTTCTCCTCTACATATGAACCTCTTATTTAAAGTGTATCACTTCAAACTTGTAACAAATGTAAACTCTAATGTTAGAGTTGATGTTCATTAAGAAACAACTACTGTCATGAATTAGCATTTACATCAAGATTAGATCTGATATAACGGAGAGATCTTTGTACTGATCCGTCCGGATCACGCTCAGATCTCCTTCCTTATCCATCAGCCAAGTCCTTAAACACTCTCACCAAGACCGACCGCTGCATCAAAGTCATTATTGCTGAGTGAGGCTCAGTTAATATCGCTGAACTGAGCTGACCGACCAGATGGAGCCCCGGAGTGAACCTCCGATAAGGAAGAACCGATGACACAAGCAGAATTGCTGAAGATGAAAGTGTGGATGATCGGTTGGTACGTCAACCGTGTTCAGGGTTTACTCTGACTGACAGCACAGGAAACATTGGAATGAAGGGTCAACGAGAGGTCATCAAATCTACCATTTATTTTTAAACCACAGTGTTATTTCCTTAAGCTTATCATTTTGCAGAGAAAACATGAGTACCCAGAGTAAAACCACCCAGAACAAAAGCATACACCCCATGTGTGTCAGATGGAAACTGTTCATTAATGTAAATATATATTTTGTTCTGTCCTCGACTTACATTTTACATAATTTTACACCACATTTGTTATCAAGTTTGACACCCCTGGACACACCGAAACCGTAGAAAGCTTTGATTCTTTACTGGTGTTCCGCCAAATTAAAACTCAGAGCCACAAAATCTGTTTGACAGACAAACTGAAGCCAACATAGTTAATAGTCCCATTAAATCTATTATCGTTAAACCAGAAAACATATCTAAACACTAAACACATTGAAAGGGGGAAAAATATATTAAATATTTTGATTATAAAATATATATTTATACATATTTGAAAAATGTCAGTGGAGGAACCAAAACCAATAAGCAACCATATCGTAATTGAAACAATAAAGTTAAGAATTCTAAAATATATTCAATGTAAAATAACATTTTGTCCCCTATAAAGATACTAGCATCTTGAGTACAAGTCTTTAGGGATCAGTCAAACAGAGTCATGGACGGAGATTAAGGTGCAATGACACAGAGTTGGAGATACACAGGTTTTCATTGAGGGTGATTTAAAAGAACGCGATAAAACCCATTGAACATCTTGGAAGTTAAAAGGTGGTAATATACAATTTTTTAAATGTTTGTTTTTTTAATTAAGCTAATATATAAAATAAGTAGTGATGAAGCTGACGAGGCCTCATGATGCAATGTCATGTTGTTTAGAGGTCAGTAGGTGGCGCCATCAGTTTTAAAATGCAATAAACTAACAATAAAAATGAAGTTTCATTGAAACGTAAGAGGAGGAACTAACTATACTTCTTAAAATTCAACTATTCATTGAAAATGTTTAAATACATCAATTACTTGGGCACATTTCTCAACTATAGGAGCCGCATCAGAGATGTGAAGGGGCCACATGTGGCTCTGGAACAGTAGGTTTAGACTACTGGTCTAACTGGATCTGAACCCGGAACATTCTTGCAGCATCTTAAACAAAAGTCTAACACAAAGGTCACTTTCAACACAACAACCCTTTGACAGAACCTTTGTGGTTCTGTTGTATTTCATAAGTGCACTGAATCTTCCTTCATTCAAAATGGTGCAGCTTATGATAGAAATTAACTTCTCTGACCCTGATAAACCCTGGAGGTCAAGTGTTCAATTTCTACACGACTGATGTAATCTTTGCATTATTTAGGACCTTGTTGGTCACGTGATCAATAACAACACAATTTCAAATTTAAGACGGGTGAACAACAGCGGTGAGAAGCCAAACCAACATTGTCAACATCTCCTTCAATATTTAGTGCAACAAATTTCGTCATTTTGCGAACAGACAAATAAAGTCACAAGACATACTTGGCAAGACGAATTCAAAACCCTCACGTTTCACCCAAAAGCCCGAGGTCCAGCAGCTAATGTGTTTGGCAAATGGGCTTCGTTATCATCCACCTCATCAGTGGAAACAGAGGGAAGGTGCTGGACCATGATCCGAGTCAGAAGACGACGCCTGAAGGCCTGAAGGCTGCTGCGCGGCTCATTAAGAATGTAGAGCAGCTGCTGGGGCTTAATGAGCTTCTTCATTAGGAACCGTGTGGAAGGGAGAGGTCCGCACACAGTCCTGGTCGGGGGGCTGGCCTCAGTGTCAGTCATGCCCCCCCGCCCCCCACATAAAACATCAGGAAATATACTAACATTAATGCTTTTCATAGTCAAGTATTTCACCAAATAAAGGAAGTTAAGAGTTGCAGTTCAATCTAATCCTCTCTTGGTCTCACACCCTCTCAGTGAACTCAATGCTTCTTCTGTCAGAAAAGGCTTTGAACGCACAAATTGACCAGGAATTATTGAACGATAGGGCCAGCTGCTGTGAGTTCAAAGCCCTGGTTATCTGAATATAGGCGATGCTTGGATCCTCAAGGATCCTCAAGGATCCAAACCTCCAAGGAATTCCAGGGGTTATGAATGAGAACCTCAAATTCCCCTCGGTGGAAACATGGTCGTCAAGTTAAATAACGTGATCATTTTTAACGCTGGGGGTGTGGACAAGAGGGGGACACCCTTGGGGGTCACAAGGCCAGTTCACTGATTGTACAATGGATGTGAGTCCATGTGTGATTGGTTTCTCAGTGACACCTTTGAACTCCTGTTTATAGACTGGTAAAAAAAAAAAGAGTGCCTGAAGAAGATTGCATCTGATTCTTACCAAAGAATAGATGAGGACGTGATGATGAGCAGCCATATTTGAAATGGTCAGCTCTGCTGTCCTGAACATAAATGCCATCCATCCATCCATCCATCCATCCATCCATCCATCCATCCATCCATCCATCCATCCATCCATCCAACCATCCATCCATCTAGCAATCCATTTAACCATTTTATTGGTCCGTGTTGAAGAAAAAGTTGAGCCAAAAGGCAAACGCTCACAATATTCTACTCTTCCTTACAGTCAAGAAGTTTTGTGAATAAGGGAAAAAACAAAACCACATCTAAAAGCGGCTGAAAGTAGTTTTCTCTGCATGGTGTCTCGTCTCTTACCTTAGAGATATGATGAGAAGCTTATTACTTACAAGAGACACTCAAGTAGATCCAACGTTCTGCCACATCACAAGGGGTAGAGGTCAGTTGAGGTGGCTTGGACACCTTCTTTTTTTAGGACTTACAGGCATAATCTACCTGAAGGAGATCCAGGAAACGTTTGAAAGGCTCAAAGTTGTCCAGGTTGGCCTGGTTGACGGTTTGTTAGTGTGGAAAGCAAAGCTCCGACTGCCACCACCATAAAATATTACATTTCGAATCTCACACCAAGACTTTCCTTTGTGCTAGGCTTGGTCATGATAATCATTTTCCTGACGCATCTTCATGTTCCAGTCGAGCAAACATCGCCCAATTACTGCTATGATTCCTCGCCCTCCGAGCGATGAAGAAGAAATGCGTCATCAATACTGTCTTATCTGGCTTTTCCCTGTTGGGTGCTTGTGCCATTTCTTATTTCCCAGCTGCCCTTGGTCCGCACATCTGATCGAGGTCAAACGGACCCCGATTGGACAGGTTAATCACATCGCCGGTTGCAGTGGTAAACAGTTATCAATTCTCTCAGCCGGGGTCACCTTCCCAATCCTGATTATGTGCCTTTGAATTTATTGCGACCCACTGTAGCTATGCAATCGCACACGCTCAGCATTCTGCTCTCATTGATTGGCGGCCGCTTGTGACAGTTCTGAAAGTAATGTGGACACAGCGGCTGATCAATAAAAAAATGTATGTGCCTAGAACCTAGGAGGCATTCCGTAATGAAATCAATAGCCGTGCTTGGCTTCTGGCATTAAGATCATTGGCCGTGCTGTTATTTAGTCATTGTTGTCCTACACCGACGGCACAACCTGGCTACCATGAGAAATCAATGGCAGTGTAGCGCAGCCGGCATCCCAATTACTGGCAGGGCCGGCGAGGAATCAATGCAGCTTTTAGCCATTACCACTCCTTGTGGGAAATCACGGGACATTATTTTCCTTGGGAGATGCGGCACAAAGGATGACGCCCGTCCTGCTGATATCTGAGACAAGGTGCGCCACGCACATGAAACATGGAGAAAAACTAATATTTCGTTGCCGGCATTCGTTGTCATGTGTGATGCATTGATCACTGGATGAGCCTGACGTGATGAAAACAACTAAAAAAGGTAACCATAATACATACAAATGGTATGCCAGGTACTGTCTGTCGAACGTGTGGAACGTTGAGTGTTGCACTGAGATAGCGCAGGTATCTACCAAGGAGCTAATTCAACATGGCTTCACAGGTCGCCTTAAATCAGTAAAATAACTTATATGAATTAAGAATTGTGTAGGTTCACTGCCCAAAACATACCTCAAATGCTTTGGTTTGCATTAACACACAAGTTCCTAACCACAACTTCTATCTTGAGTTTTAAAATCTCCTAAAACATGAACATTAGTAAGTAATATTCGTTTTTGATTATCTATTGTACAGATTTATTTGTGTAATTTTATCTATTCATATATTTATTCTTTCTTTTTTTAATGTAAGACAATGTTTTGTTTTACTGTCAAAGCTTTTCGTTACCGCGCCGACTGTCGGGCGTCTGACGCCGTCGCGCAGTCCTGTGTGGTCGGACACGAAAGAAATGCCTCGGAACCCACCAAAGAGATTCTCGGCAAAAGTGTTCGTTCTGCGCATGTCGCTCATCTGTGTTGATGCCAGAGAAGTGGAAATCGGAAATGCTAGTCGAGAATGGTCTGTGTTTTCACCGAATAAAATAAAAATACGATGGATAGCGACACGAAAATGAAGTGACTGGCATCGTCAGCACTTGGTCTTTTTGTTGTGGAAGAAAGACGTCGCAGAAAAAACGCCTGATTTCACAGCAGCAGCTCCGAGGGCTTTTTATGTGTCGAGCAAGATATAGGGAAATAATTGTGATGATCTAGAATGATCATTAAAGTCATGTCAACAATATTGTCCTTCTGTATCATAATTATCACAAAATGACCATGAATCAGACATGATAATGTACAAATGTTGAGATGAAGGTAACTCGCATGTGAATAGAACAACAATTCAAGACTTTAACGTAAATAAATGAGTTCATGGAGCAGGAGGTGATGAGATGTTTTCAATGTTATGATAATGTTCTCTGGATGCATGTGAAAGGACCAGATTACCATGTCTAGACTGCGCCGCATTGATCTGCTTCATTCACGATAATATTGGTGTGAATTTTCGATAAAAGTTTTCGTTGTTTCTCTAGCAGTCACTTCTGTTTCATTGTCCGGCGCTGATTCGCTATCTAAACCTTCCACTCGGCCAATCAGATTGACCATTGAGCCTGGGGACTGACAGTGCCAGATGTCCGATAATCGGCATGGTGTGTCAAGGCCTTTAGACACACAGACAGATAAACATGTATTCCTAAAAAACAGACAGACAGACAGACAGTTACACAGAACGATAAACATGTATTTGTACAGACACACACACACACATACAGACAGACATACAGTATATCTAGACACATATTGGTTGGATTGATTAATGTTTTTAGCTAGATGCTAACAACTAGCATCACTAACATTAACGGGGACAGTGATAAAAAACATTAAAGCAAGTATCCACCTGCAAAAAAACAAGTTGACAGAAATGTCAACATCAGATTCAGTCACATGTGGAGAAGTCTTTGTAAAAAAGAAAGGGGGAAACATAGAGATTTGGGAAAAGCACCATCATCTGTGCCGGTGTCACCTGCCGTTAGCGTCACACACACACACGCATGTATCACGCCACAGACACGACGCCGAGGGCCAAATAGAAACATTATCAGCGTTCTGTCTTCCTCCGACAGCTGCACCTCACTCACGGCGCCCCGTAACAAGCCTCGACTCACGTCCCAAACTGGTAAACACCTTCCTAAACAAGCCAGCCATGTATGACAGCTAGAGGAGCTGGAGAACTGGAGGGAATAACACGTTGATTCTTTTTATCAGGTGTTTCACACACTTGGCTCTTTGTTCCTGGGCTGAACACACCTGGCTCACCCCCCCCCCTTTAAGAAAGAGCCACGTTTGATTAAAGAGAAAAGACACAAGCCGGAGACAAAAGTGATTGTGACGGTGTACATCTCACGTCCTGTCACAGTCTGGAGACGAAGTGTTGACAGAAGACGAACACAGAGCAGCAGCAGTAAAAACCAGCAGCAGGAAATATTGCTTTTGTTTTGAGGAGTCGCAGTGTTTCATGACATCTTCCCCAACATCTGCCTTTTGTTGTAATGCCAACTGTTTCCTCCGGGTTTTCCAATATCCAACCAAAGTCCATGTCACATTCTGTGAGTATTATTGCGGGGCTATACTCGTGTATGAGTGAGACAGAGTGCCTGGGATGTTACAAGAGTGGGTGCTGCACCCCCCTTGCTGAGATGCTGCTTGGCTGCCTCCTCCAATCTTATTCCTTCTTCATGAAGCTGTCCGTTATCATATTAGAGCATATTGAGAACACAATCACACGTCTCCTTTAATAAAATAAAATACAATTAAACAAAGTGAAAATATAAATCAGATTAAAAAAATGTATGGTATAATATTTCTAAATAGAGGAAGTGTGATAACTGAGGCTGATGAGGGATGAATCTAGATAAAAAATATTGTTGATCATTATGCTGAAATTAAATTAAAAATGGTATAAATGCACAGTAACAACAATACTAATAATAATGTAGTATGTATGTGTATATAATATGTATTTGTATAGATATCTGCTTGGTAAATGCATGTTTATTATAATATACATACTGTATATAATAGTTTATAGTTATTTGTAAAGCACCTTTCTAGACCAGGGTCACAAAGCGCTTGAATGATCAAAAGCAATACACAGTTAAAAATACATACAAAACTCTAAAAGGCCAAGGTAACATAGAGAAAAACACAGGAGTCCCAGAAAATAAGCACTTTTTTTTATTATTTCCTTTTTTTTTATGTTTAAATATGTACATATTTATACATGTTTGAAAAAAGAAATAATTCATTCTTTTCTCGTCTAATTATGTCCTCTCTGATGGAATCTTTGTCTGATTCGGAGACGAGTTGCAGAAGACACCGACATTTCAGACTTAGTTGTCTGTTGTCAATGTATTGGTTGTGGTTGACCTTGCGCTCCTGAATGTTTGTCAAATGTGGGTCATGTTTGTACATAAACACATATCAGGAGACGGGCGTCATCCTTTCTGCCGAGTCACAAGTTTCTTACTAAACTCCAATTTGTGGTCATTGCCATCTTGGATATGCAGTCGTCCAGGTCACTGCTTGAGAACGTGCCGATGACTTACCTGGGATCATATACGTGACGTCATTTCCAATCCGCCTAAGCACACGGTTGTTAAATCACGGATGTAGAAGTTTTTTTGATGGTGTTTAATGTAGGAATATGACATTTTAAATATAAAGAAAACGGTTTAAGTTGATTATATTGAATTATGTTTTGAACTGTTAATTAAATAGTATTTTAATACACCTCAATTTATAATTAAAATGTACGCGCTCTCCTTTACTCTCATTTAATTTAAATATTTACCTTACAAAATGTGATTAAGCCCCGCCCACTGAAAACACTTTGTTTTTCAGGAGATTAAATCAGAAAGTATAACCACACCCAGTCTGCTGTGATTGTTGAAATATTAGTGTTTGTCACCACGTGTCATAAATCCCAGAAGTCTCCAAGGGACTTGTTTTATAAACAAAGTAGGGCGTGATTACAGCTGGCTGCAGGAGGAGTGAAGCTCATTATTACATCATAATGGACTCCGCTCTCATAACCTCTTGTTTGCTGAGATTTTAGACAGGGGAGAATTTTATGAAGTAATAACTTCATAACATGGTCATGATGAGGAACTTACTTCATCTTGGAGAGGAAGACTTCAACATTTAAAACATGTGGTCGGAGCTGTTTTAAGCATCCAACTATATGAGCGCTATGTATTTAAATTGACACGAAATGGACACAAAATTAGTTTAAAAGTATAAACGTTTTCAGTTTTGTTATTGATAGGCTTTGTATCCTCAAAAGTTGTGAACAAAGTCTTGGATCCCGATAAATCGTTAGCTCTGTGCTATAAATCCTTCTTATTACAATTATACATACATTTTTGCATAACTGCTGTGGTTTTTGTACAACAGTAAGTTTGTTTCAGTAACAGTTCGTTTCACAATAAAGCACTGTGTGAGTCTTAATGCGCATCAAAATAAATTCTACACTTATCTTTTCCAAGTATTAGAAAAAACTCAATTAAGTTATTTCACTCACAAGTTTAATATAGTTTTTGTCTTCCTTCTGCTGTTACAGTTTTCTGTTTATCTACATTCATCCGCTGCTGCAGAAGTTTTCTCATTTTAGTTTGTCTCTCAATCCGAAAATATGGAGCACAAGCTGCCGATCACCTAGTTCTGTGCACGTGCTGTGTTTATAAACGAGGCCTCTGGCCTTGGATCTGACTCAGCGTGTGAAAGTGTGAATAAACTGCACTCCATTTGAGATCAGCTACCTTCAAAATAAAAGCTTTTTTTTTAAACTTAAAGTAGCATTTTTTAGTTGTTTTGTTTTAAACCAAATAGTGAGAAAGAGGGGATCGTAGGCCGTTGAAACTCTATCTGTGACTAAGAACCTCCCACCGATTACACAACCTCTGGTCACATTCCAAACATTTGGAGTGATCCAGAGTCTGATCAGGCTGTCGTCAGTCGCTGCTGAGACGCTGAGGGAGGTAAGAGTCTTCACACCTATTGCTCATGAATCAACATCATGTTGGTGAATCTAACTTACATGACTCTCAATTCTGCTCTGGTGTTTTCCTGTGTGTGGGTGTGTGAGTGTTCAGAGGGGGAAGGGTGGACGTGGAAACAATAATGCTGTAATCTGTGTTTAACAGATACAAAGTCTCTACTATGACAAGGCTCACACTATAACGTGCAGCTGCAACAGGAGGGATTGAACCTTGTTCATGTTTGTGCAAACACAAGTTAACCTGAGCTGCTCCATTAAAACTCAGTAAATATTAAAGTATATCAGGGTTCGACAAATATAAATAATATATTATGAGGTGGATACTCAAGATTCTCTGCCTTAAATGTTTGTTCTCTGATTCATGACGTTGTTGCTCTCTGCCCCACATCATGTTTCTTCCTAACCTGTAATTTCGTAAATGACCTGAAGTGACACGACAGGCCTGATTTACTTGATAAGTCAACTGAATGAGATCACTTAGTCAAACAGGAATTTTAAAAACCAACATCCTGTTTATTTATAGGCCAGATTGAAAGACAAGTCAGGCTTATAAAGACAGCTCAAGATCAACAGTGGTGTATTTTTCTTCTTTTGCTTAAGATAACAAAAAGAGAATTAGGCACTGCAAATGGTTTCATAATATTTACAATATAAAATACAATATAAGCTCAATTCTTCACTTTTTCCACCCAACAAGAAACAATTTTGCACTTTGATATAATTCCTCGAGCTGTCTTTTTATTATTTTCTTTTTGTTAACAGTTTTCGTTAAAATCTTATTGTTTCCATCTCATCCTTTTTTAAATGCAATTTTAATTTAAATGTAATAAATACTATTCACATTATTATTATTTTAAATTCTTTATGCAATATAATATTACCCAAATTTAGGGAAAAAACATATATATATATATATATATATATATATAATGATTCACTTTTACACTATATTTTTTATTTTCACAGCTTTTATTAATCACTAGATTCTTGTTCTTTTTTTTTCTCTTCATTTCTTCCGTGTTATCAAGTTATTTATAATATATTTGTATTTTATTTTTACCCGTATGAGACTATTTAAACAATTTTTTAGTCTTAAGAACATTTAAAAAATATTTTATATTGCATAATAATGTCTTTTTTTCTTAATAAAATAATTAATTTGGTAGAAAAACAAGACTTATGGACACAGTCAATAATTGAGTTCTTTCAATGTCTGCTGTATTGCCTATCAACAGAGCAACAAAGATGGCCGGCCTCATGGAAGATCAGGTGTTCATGGCGTACACCACCTACGCTGCCATCGTTGTTTTGAAGATGATGCTCATGTCGCCTCTGACTGCATATTTCCGCATCACCAGAAAGGTGAGTTGCCATGAAGTTTGAGATAACAAACATTTAAAACACTCCCCCCACAATATATAATGTTTTCTTGTCGAATAAATATCTCAATATGATTTGAAAAATTATAGTTTTGTCATTTCACAGTAGATTAACTTAATTGAGGATCTACTTTTCAAAAATATATAAAGATAAAAATGGTTTAGGAAGTGGTAAATTCCAGAATGACTGCAGCTAGCTGTGTTAGCTAGTGCTGGTCTGATGAAGCTTTATGAAGCAGTGTCATTATTTTCAGAGTCCACTAGATGGCGGTCTCTGCACTATTTTCCTTTGTTTCGAACAACTGTTCTAATGAAACATCACATCATTTATAAGCTGGCGCCACCTACTGACCTCTAAACAACATGACACTGTTTCATGAAGCTTCATTAGCCTGTCACTTTTGTTAGCCACTAGCTAAGCTTGCAAGAATAGCATTCAGATCCTGTATTTTTTGTTACAGTCAGTTGAAAAAAGTTTCAATCTTTCTTGTTTTGATGGTAGTAAGATTAAGTTAAGTAGTTACTTTGATAAAGAAACTATTTCACAAAGCAATACAGAGAATTTTTTCAATACATTTTGATGCATTTTATGAAATGGTTTTGAGGGAACGTGCTGAAACCCCCAGAGTCTGTGCAGCCGAGTGTAACCGACTGGTTAAAGGAAAGGTTGAGTGATGGAGACGTTTCAGACATGTTTCTTTCCTTCCACCAGGCTTTTGCAAACGAGGAAGACATAATGAAAAAGACGGAGGAAGAAAAGAAGAAGATTATGAGGCCAAATCCAGATGTGGAACGTGTTCGAAGGTGAGTCGAAGTTAGGAAGGAGATGTTTTCATCGTCCCGATCACTGAGTCAAAGTTTCCTCACACTCGTCAGATGTCACCTGAACGACATCGAGAACGTCATTCCCTTCGTGTTGATCGGCTTCTTCTACGCGCTCACCGGACCCGACCTCTCCACCGCGCTCCTCCACTTCCGGCTCTTCGCCGGGAGTCGTATCTTCCACACCATCTCTTACGTCGGAGCCTTCCCTCAACCCTGCCGAGGCCTGTCCTTCTTCGTGGGTCTGTTCGCCACGTTCTCCATGGCCTACCAAGTGCTGAGCAGAGTTCTGGTTCTCTGAGGGCGCAGAAGGATTTCCTGGCGCTGATCACATTCCGCCTGAAAATCCGATTGTTCAATTTGTACTGTAATTGACTCTAAACTGACTTTTCAATAAAGTTCTGGACGGTAGAGGCAGAGTTGTGTCGGTCTCTTGTTGGTTTCACGGTCACCTTAAAGGAACTGTAGCTTCTAGAAGAAGACAAACATCACAGAGTGGAACGTCCGTTGGAAGAGCTGCGACGTCTGAGATGTGGGGTAGAGCAAGTATTTCTCAGCGTATGTAGAAACAGGTACTGTGTTCTAAGCATCTATACATAATGTACCCTTGTAACTCCTTAGGTTTGGTAGGACTAGAAGGAACGTGCAACGAAGAAGCTATACAATCATGACCACCATGCAATACATTTAGAATAGATCGTTCGAAGGTCCACACTTTAGTAAATAAGTAAAGTTGACATTTAGTAAAGTTTGTACTGATGTTTGTGTTAATTTGAAGCATCAAAACATGCCATACTAACTGACCAGTGGATCACTCCTACTACAGTAAACACAGGGTCATGCTAACATAATATAATTTACAATATGCTACGAGTAATTGTCATGGGAAAGCTGTTTTCTAGAATTGTGGTCAGGACTGTCTTAGATGAAACAAGACACTAACAAGAACAAAGAGTGTTGGGACCAAGATAGTCTTGACTCAAGACTTAACCCAACTAAAAAAACAACAAGTAAACACAAAATTTACAGAACTTGATATGATGTTTTCGATTTGGATGAAATCTGTCAACGTTTGCACCACGAGTATCATTTAAGAAGCGAAAAAATAATCACGATCCTTTTTTTTTTGAGACGACTTAATGAACAAAGACTGGTTGAGACACACAAAAACCTAGAACATGACAAGATCAAGAACGGGATCATCGAGACCAAGACAAGACCGAGACCAAAGACTGGATATCTAAAAGAGCATCCCGACCAAGACCAGACCATACCCATGAAATGTTGAGTCAGAGACAAGAACGAGACTACAGAGAAGGTGTGTCAAGGCGTAGAAGACCATTGTTTTGAATAACACCAGCATGTACTTTGCCAACACAAACACACCTTCATAACGTTCACTTCTCTTCGTGTCATCTTAGTGCGTCTCTTCATGATCACATGAGTCCACGTCACTGCTTCATCTTAACATCAATAAAAAGATCTCAGTGGTTCTGTGTGAACCTGAAACATCTCCATGTTCAAGCAGAACCTTATTGTTTTCAAGATGATTCATGATCCTACTGGTGAAAGTTTCAACTTTGAACTCTCTTCACTGTGAATGAATGACCGGACAATATCACTCACGCTATGGATTATTGGGATGTGAAGCAGTTTGATTCTTCAGTTCAGGAAGTGTGTGAGAGTTGAAGGATGTGTGCCAGGTCTCCTCCCTCGTGTTACATAAGCATCAATAAAGATAGGAAACCGAACCCACGACACTCGAGGACAGACAGAAGTAGGAGAAAGTGCAAAGACGGCTGTGAGTGTTTTGCTTCTGACTGCTTTTATAATTATATAATATAAGTTCTGTCTCATACTTTATGTTTGTGTCACAGTTTTATAGTAATTCTGTCATCTCTGATGCAACTCTAGGTGTGTTTGATACGTGTGTGGGCAGATCTTTCTGTCCGTCCAGACCTCATGACCGATGTTTTTATTGTTGCACATTTTATTTGAGATTTTAAATAATGCACCTGTTAAATATACCTTTTTTTTGTTACTCAATAATGTACATTTATTCACTATTTACTTTTAAAAGTGATTAAATTATGTATAATTTCACTTTTTTGTTGTCATTTTCAAAATAGTTAATAAATATATATTCTTTTTTCTCACAATAATATTATACTTTGATGCCTAAACTATTATTTGTAGGTTATATATATTTAAAAAAAAAAATCTTAGTAAATTCCAAAAATAATTCTCCAAGGAATCAATAAAGTAAAATCTGCCCATTTTTCCATCTATCCATCCATCAATCCTTCCATTCATCTGTCCATCCATTTACTGTATTTGGGTTTAATTATTATGAATAAAAGATGCAGGAGATTATTATTTTTATTTCAGGTACATATAATTTAGATTATATTTAGTAAGATTTATTCATTTAATGTTGATTTTGTGCATTTCTATTTGTCTTCCCATATTGTCTATTGATTTATAAGAAATTAATTTTCGACCTTTGCGGAAAAATCGTATTGTGTTGATAATATAAACTTCTAATAATCTGTATTTACTACTAAAATGAATTACCTTATTATTACTATTTATGTATTAATATCGATGAATCATCCACAAAAGTCATCTTTATACTTCCTTTTGAAAACATTAAAAAATATATGATATGACCCTTCACATTTTTACAAGTGTATGTGTGCTGTGGTGATTATTCTGCAACTCTTTTGAGGTTTATTTAAAGTTTTTCAAATGACTTTAGATCAACTTGATTACTTGGAAGTGAAGTAGCAGGAGAAGGGAAGGACTTGGAGATGAGAACTCACCCAAGAAAATAAACATGAAAGAAGACGTCTGCAGTGAAAAAGGATGAACGTGTGGTGACCTCACTTCCTCGCGGAGGAGCAGACGTGATGCTCGGCTGACATCTTAAGTGCATCACATGTGATTCTCTGTAGTTCTCCAGCGACTTCTCACCGGCAACCGTGTCAACACTCAGCGCCATGATGGACGGCGAGCTCCTCCGAGCCTTCTCCACGTACGCCGTGATTGTCATCCTGAAGATGATGCTGATGGCACCTTTGACCGGTTACTTTCGTCTGACGAGGAAGGTGCTGGTTCTCTGTCTCATGAAGCGCTGCGGGTATTTGTATATGAAGATGTCTTCTGTGGCTCATCATCTCCTGTCTTATGTCCTGTCAGGTCTTTGCTAACTTGGAAGACACCAAGTTAGTTTCCTCCACCTGCGACAAAGCGATGGTGCGCCTTGATCCTGTCATAGAACGAGTTCGCAGGTAAATAACTGAGACACCAAGACTGTGTTTTTACGATATTCTTGTGGTGAAAACACCACACTGTAGTGATGGTCTGATGAAGCTTCATGGAGCAGTGTCATGTTGTTTAGAGGTCAGTAGGTGGCGCCATCAGTTTAAAAGTGATGTGATGTTTCATTAGAACAGATGTTCAAAACAAAGGAAAATAGTGCCATAAATAAACTGAAATCTAGTGGACTCTGAAAATAATGACACTGGTTCACGAAGCTTCATAAAACCATCACTACTAGTTCGACTGTAATGTACATTTGTTTTATTTAAAATGATATATATATATATATATATATATATATATATATATATATACAGTATATATATATATATAATATTTATAATATATAATAACTTATTTTCTCCTATTTCTATAATAATAATAATAACACATTTTATATAAAAGTGCTTTTTATAAAAACTCAAGTTCCCTTCACAGAAACCAACAATAAAATAGCACGATACAATAAAGCCAGGAGGTGGAGGATAAAAACAACGTTGAAGTTAATTTACTGTTTCAACACAATGTTGAAATTAGGGTCAAGAATTTATCAAAATAAAATAAAGGAATTTATAAATGGTAAAAATTATTATTCTGCAATAAACATTATTGTAAATTAATAATACATTTGTTAATTAAACAAAACAAAAAAAAAGGAGCAGGAAAAAAAGGAAACAAAATAAAATGATTCAACTCAAACCTATGATAACTATGATGTAATCAAACTTTTAAACTTCTCTTCAATATTGGAAAAAATGTAGCAGTTTAACTTCACGTTTCTGAGAAACGGCATCGACTTATCTCAACAACGTGAAGAAGAAAAACCTCTCCTGGGACTCAACGCTCGCTCATTCCTGCACTTTTCTCAACGATTACACCTTCAAGGCCTCTGAAACACCTCAAATTAAATATTTTACAAGGTAAATATCACTCTCAGCTCCGAGCTCTCGGGGCTCATAAAAATTGATGATGGCTGGTGTGTTCCGCCCGTTGAGTCCGCGGTTGTCATGGTACCCTCATCTGTCCAGGTGTCACCTGAACGACCTTGAGAACGTCGTTCCCTTCCTGGCCGTGGGGTTTCTCTACGCTCTGACCGGACCTGAGCTCTCCGCTGCCCTCTTTCACTACCGGATCTTCGCCGGCGCTCGGATCTTTCACACGCTCGCCTACCTCTGGCCTTTCCCGCAGCCGTGCAGGGCTCTGGGCTTCTTGGTGGGTCAGTTGGTCAACGCCCACATGGCCATCAGGGTCCTCGGCTCGGTGCTCCTCCTCTGAGTCCAGAACATCCCTTCATTAAACAGTTTGTGACAATTATCGGGTGATTCAAAAATTACACTATTTTTAAACATGAATACTAATGTGGTGACTGTCCTGATGACAGTTTTAAAACAAATAATTGAATTAAACTGCTACAGGTCATTGTTGCATTGTTTCGGTTAAACCAAACATATGTTTTAATACCCAGAGGTGTATTTCTAGTTATTGTGTGTGTCTTGCGAGTCTTGAAAAATATGCAAAACATGTTTTTTTAATAATAAAAATCAATTAAATTGTTTTGACTGTTATTCATTTATTATATTTGAGTTGCTATGGGTTGTGTTAAAGCGGCGCTAGTTTATTCAACATTTATTTGGCAACAGCATTGACTGCATTGCAGTTGCACCTTTTTGACACTGGGAGATATAAAAACAACATTTTAAACATAATTTTGAAAGTAATACGTTTATATAAACCTTTATCAAAATAATAATTGTAATAATTGTGAATGATTTGCGTGAAGTGTGGTCTTTTTTCTGGGTTTTGAAAAACATGATTTATTTTGATGTTATACTTAATCTTAATCTGTTATATTGTTATATTTATCTAATCCAGTGTGAACCCTCTGAATTATACATGTGTAATATTAGGAAATAAACCTTCATTTTTGTATTTTATTAGGATCACATCTGCAACCACAACTGCTGACTTTCTTGATTTAAGTCATACATTTCTACACGTAGGCTTTATTTTCCCTTCCATAATAAAGTCTCATTTACGATATGAATATATCATTCAAAAGTTAATTAAAAAAAGAAGAATTTATCTTTTTCGGGACATTTTAATTTCCTCCACTGCTTGCCACAGATAAAACCACAATAAAATACTACATTGACTCATTTGCAATAACGTATAAAAACAAAGCGATAGGAAGGTTTTTTTTTCCCGACATGATGATGAAATGCAAAGGCTGCCCACTAGAGGGAGACATATTCAACGCAACAGCTCCCGCTCATTAGCACTCCTTTATGGACCAGGTGCAGCTCATAAAAGCGCCTCAGCTCCAGCAATTAACTTCATTAGCTCTGCTGAAAAACATTCCTCTGCATGTCCCACTATGCTGCTTTCATTCCATTTCCAAGCAAAGGCGGCGATGTTGAATTAAAGCCGCAGAACATACACAGCTTGGATGTAATTGAAGCAATTTGCTTTGACTCTCGCTCCTTCTCAGAATTTCCTCTCAGTAGTTTTGGACTTGTCAGGGGCCGAAATGATGAATGTGTCCCGCTGCACATGAAGGTGACTGGCGTGAATCCACGGCAGTGAAACCCATGGGTGGGCTCTGTAAATGGCGGGTGGGAGGGGGAGGAATAACCATGAAGCTGCTTTGGGGGCGGCTGCTCGTCTGCATTCTGTTGTGCCCACAAGTAGCTTTTTTTTTTTATGGGAGCTCATTTGTTCGAGACGCTCGGCCCTCAAGGGCCCTCCGGTAATTTCCCCCGTGGGAGGAGCTGGGAGCATCCCGGTGACGTTAACTAACAACCTCCGACACACCCAGGAGCACCGAACCCATATGAAGTGCCGTAAAATGTTTCTTGAACTAAAGTAAATTTAAACTATTAAATGAAGCTGGAAAAAGTACTTTTTACTTGAGTCAAGGGAGGAAAAGTACGACGACAGACTGTGTTTTCAGCACGAGGCCAGACAGGACGTCATACTTAGTCCAACATAAACAAAAAAACAAACTCATCATAGTATTAATATGAAAATATGGCTGGAGAATCATACAGAATCACACAAAAACATGATATCAAACCAAATATAGAATGTTCCAGCAACACTTAATTTCCTTAGCAAATCATAGCTCACTTTCACTAGAATAAGAAACTTCTATCGCAGATAAATCTGAAATATAAAAGCTGATTTTAAGAGATTAGACAACAATGATTTATAAATCTCACAAAAGTGTATGTGAGCTTCAACAAGTTTGTCCGTTAAAGTGCACATTATCACCTTTTTATAAAGACACATACCAGGCGATAAGGAAACCAACAATTCATTAAAATAAAAAAACAGCAAAACATTTGTTCATGTAGATGTAGCTCTGCTCACCATCTTATTTACATGATGAATTGCACTGGATCCGAATTTTTTTTTTTTTAATAAGTAGCATTTTAGTTAAATATTTTTCATCAACATTGTTGGTTACTGAATAAATAAAATGTCCAAACATATAAAGAAAATACATCACCAACATGGATCTCCCCTACGTCGACTCCTTACTTACAAAATTCACCTCTTTTTTCCGTCAAGAAGTCTTCAATGTTGTAAATTCTATGTTTTCTTCAGTTCCACGAGTAAACTATATTTTTTATAATTAAATCCAATCGTTTTTCTCCTTCAACCATGGTGTATAATTTGAAACGTTTGTACCACTAACATAGTTCCTATCCACGCTACATGAACATGTAAATCAACTGTAGGTGGTTCTTATCCAATCACATCAAACATACATTACACATTATGTACGCTAGCTAGTCTACTGATTGTTGTCTCCAGGTATTAAAACACACAGGGGCCAACTTTCTCTTTTCTGCTGGCCTCAAGCAGGACATCACTAGATGCTGAAACATGATTGGATAAAAAAAAAAATCTACCATCATATTTGACCCTGGAAACTGCACTACCAAGTAGATATACTGTAACATAACACACTTACCAACATACTGTTTTCAGTATGTTCAGGCCAGTAGAGAATACCTTGCTGACCAGGACGGTCCACCAGTGGTTAAAAGCGTGTCCCAAAATTCTCACATCTCATTGGGCTAAAACGTCAGGAGAAATTATACACGCAATTTTCATTCCACAATTTTCTTATGAAAAAATGTGCTTTAATTCACTGGCTTGTTTTCATTTGACTGAGTTTAAGAGTACTTTGGAATGCCTGACAAGAAATGTGTTTGTGGTATTCCTTGTGTTGTCTTTGGTTCAAGTAGTTGTTAAATTTTGTAAAGAACCAATAACATGAGTCTTTGGTGAATGTCATTTAGCATTCAGGTTATCTTGTAAAGCATGAAACTTGTGTTGCTTCAGAAATTGTCGTCCCTTCGGACTGAAGTGTATCAACAATGATCTTACGATGTGTACTAACTATCCAGATGAAACCTATCGACCCCAAACATGTAATAAATGTTGAATGTGAACTACTGAGTGTGTCTTTAATTTATCTTAGTATCAACCTCTTAGTAATAACTTCAAAACATCGTCACTATGAGAGACTTACTGCATCATGGAGAGGAAGACTTCAACATTTCAAACATGAGAGTGAGTCAGGAGAGTGCCATTTTTTTCCAACCACTACAACAAAACAAATGTTGATTTCTTTTTTGATCCATGCAAGAAGCAGCATATCCACTCTGAAAAAGAGGTGACCTCAACATTGAGCCTAGTGGATCCCCACGTGAGGTCTTTGTTTGGAATGTTCATGATATAACAATATTGTATAATACAATCTGAACTATGTTATCTCGGCTCCTTCAAGTCCCACCTTTGCTCTCTGTCAGAGGGGGCAGCATAGATCCAACACAACAATAGTTCTTGACACATTTTTCTCAACCTTCTAGAAATAATGAATTCACAACCATCCTGAGTGTGTTTGTCCACGCGGTGTCATCAGACCTGAAGATAATTTCCCATCATTTGTTTGAGTCCTGCTTCGTCGTTCGTTTTCTCTATGAAGTGCAAAAAGAAAAAACGACTCTTTATTAGTCGCCATCAATGGATTCTTCCCTGTGGGATGAAACCTCTTCCAGATGAGCGTTATTAATACCAATATACTTCTGGAACAGACACACAGCTCCCTGTCCTCAATCCTGATTAGAGTCGCTGCCGTCTCCGGCTGAAGATCTTACCTCTGAGCGTTTGTTCTCTCTGCTTTGTCGCTGTGTTTCATTAGCTGTCATCTCCGGATCGTCCTGGCGCCTTATTGTTCGCCTCTTTAACTGTACAGACGCTTAATTAGGTACAACTTCAAAGTCTTGCCGCGCGCCAGCGCCGAGGTGAATCAGATATTTATATCTTACAACAGCGACTCAGAGCGTCAGGAAATTTAATGAACAGGTAGACGAGATGAGATTCATGACTGCTGGGGAGAAGTGAGAATCAACCGGATGCCACCAGGTGGACATTTTGAGGCCATGGATTCTTTTTTTTTTTTTCTCACTTCCTCTCTTAATAACCCTGACGCTGCAGGGGGGATTCATTGACATGACAGTTGAGACTCAAATTAAACAAAGATAACCCATCATCTCATGCCCTCAAGTTTTTAAAAAGGGGCAAAATGTCGCCTCGGTTTACTTCCGGTGTGTGTGCAGTTGACTCATGTCATCACAACATTGTTATTTATTCATGTTTATTCCCGCTACCTTTCAAGTTAGCTTAATCTTCTTCATATACTCTAGTTAATACCCAATGTAAAAGAAAAAAGTAATCCTGATGCCATCCATGCAAATGTCTCTGGCTTCCTGTGTCTTTCAGAATTCATTTTAAGAGCATTTGATTGGTTAATAAATCTCTTAATGGTCTAAGTCCGTCTAGTTTATGCTAGTAGTTGGCTACCCTTTGGTTACCATTTGATAGCTGCCACACTGTGAATGATGAACTTAAAACTCAAACTAAACACGAATATGGGAAATTAGCATTGTGCAAAATTTAGTGCGGCCATCTTTTTTTAATGTAACTCCACATTGTCCTTTTAAATAAATAAACTGACTAATATCTGTGGACCTCATTATCCGAGGGTTATGGAGAGTGTAAACGTAAATAAGACACCTTTCTAGTGTTGCATAGTTAAAATACCGTCTATTTATTTATTGACTATTCAATTCTAGAATGTTTGAAGTTCTTCATTAATAAAACATTTAAATCAAATCTCTGTGGACCCCTCAAGGTATGCCTCACAATGTGATGCCATCAATGGAAACCATATGGTAGCATGTCACCTGGTTCTTTACCACGTAAACCAGAGGTGTCCAAACTTTCATCACATTCAGGATTTCAAAGTATAAAGCGTCTGTATCTTCATCCACTTCAACCAAAAAATGGCTAACGTTTTCCTTGGACAATGGAAAGAGCATCAACACTTGGCTGCTTCACCTTGTGGTGTTTTTCCTTGACTCATGATCTTGTTTTGGCTTTAAATTACTTTTTATAATTAAATTTACATTTTAGATTCTCTCAATGAAAAATGGAGTTATTGGCAGAGGCCGAGTTATATGTGCTCAAGGGGCCTGACTTTGGACAAGTCTGACGTTAGCTATACTTCTGTCCTCACCTGCCATCAAAGGCTCTGACAACTGACTCACAAAACAAGACTATAGTTGTTTATTGTTTTCTTTTCATTATAAGGGATATCGGGGTCCAAGATTGTCTGCAGACTGACATGAAGTGACACATTCTGGGGCGAAATATGGGTAGAAAATCAGTGACTTACCAAGGAATTCTAGTCATTGGCTGATGAAGCTTTATGAAACACCATATGTATTATCAAAGCTCAGTAGATGGCACTCTATGAAAGTAAATCAATGCCATCAGAATATTAAATGGTTCAAATTATTTTTTCAAATATGGAAAGGTTGAAATAATTTAAAATATTAAATATTTGTTATATTTTAATTTAAATTATTCAATATTTTTTAATTCGTAGCCTTTTTAATTAAATATAAAAAAATTCGGAGCATTTTTAATTAAAAAAAAAAAAAATGAAGCCTTTTAAATTCAGCATAACAGAGCCACCAGACAATACCAAACAAGTACCGAGTTACTGGATCATACTTGCATAAACGATCAGGTGAAGTCATCACTGCTGCATCAGTTTAGATATTTAAGTATCAACTTTGTTTTAACGTCCGGAGTTTAAACATCTTAAAATACATCTCATGATCAATCAGTAGATTCTGATCAAAGGATTTAAACAGAAACGATAGTTCACTCTGAAGGTCAAGCCCCTCCCACAACCTCTGTTTGGCTCAGTAAGTTAATGTGATGTCTCGTCTTTTGGAGTCGCTGGTTCTAAACCTGCTCTAGAACTTTTGTTAAGCGATGTCATGTTTTAGAATTATCTCATACCTGGTGAGACTGACTCTCTTTATAACCCTGGTTCTGTTAAAAAATTATTCTCCTTTAAAGTCGCAGATTCGAACCTCGGAGCCTCATGATCTATGAGAGCGTAGTTATACATGTCAATGTAGTTTTACCTGTCAACGTCCAAGTAAGTTTGAAGGTGATTGCAGTTTAATTTTTGTTGAACTTCCTCTCAAGAGGTTTCAAACAAGATCGTCTCTGTTAATAAAGTATTTGTGTTTTAAAAAATGTATATTGAATTTAAAAGGCTAAAAAAAAAAAAAAAAATTGAATAATTGAAATTAAAATATAACAATTATTGAAAAATTTAAATGAATTCTACCTTTCAATATATAAAAAAAAATGAATTCAACCATTCAATATTGTGATGGCATTGATTTACTTCCATACCTCTGCACCATAGTGTTTTTATATGACCCCAATTTAACGCACTTTTACTGATTTTTACTGACACAGCAGAACTACTTTTGCGGAGAATAAACAACCTTAGCAAAAAAAGGTAAAGATGTTACAAGTACACATTAAAGAACAACGTTGGTCTCCCTATCAAGCGTCGGCACTGGATTCTCTGGAACATCTCTTTGTCTCTCTCTCACCTCATATTACCAAATTTTTCCGCTCGTAAAAGTAACCTTTTCTGCCTTTTGACAGCCGTGCAGAAAGCAAGGAGTTCAACTTCCGGTTAAAGGTTTTCAAAATAACAAATCACGTAACAAAATAAAAGCATTCAAAATCCTTGCATTTACAAGTGTAGAAATGTTTTTTTCTTTTGCTCAGAAAGATGGGAGACAGTTTGCAACATCCACTGTGTTCTCTTGTCAAATACATCATTATTGAATTGAAGAAGCTCGTGATGTGATCAGAAAGGAGATTAAAAAGGAGATTATTGATCACCTTGTTTTCTGGAGAAAATGTTTGAAAAAATAAAGAGACGTCATTGAGAATCATGTAGAGAACCAGACTGGGGAGCAGAAAGAAGGAAAACAGGAATAAAAAAGGCAGAATAATATCTGACGTACACTAGAGTCATCAACTTCAGTCTTCTATTGGAGGTCAATGGTTAAACTTTATTAACACTGAAGAGGAAACAAGAGTCACAATGATTACAAACAAACAGTGAAGTCAAAGAAAAGCAGATTCATCCAAACACACGTGGATCATGTTGAAACCTCTGAGTGTCTGACTGCACATCTGCTGACGCTGGAGACAAGATCAAACATCTCCACTTCCTCCACACATACTGGAAGCTACTCTATACTCCTGCTCCTCCAGACCACAACAACAACAACAAAAACACACATCATGAAGATCACAACACAGAGCAGCAGAGACCCTACTCCGAACATTACAAGGGTCTTAGATGTGAACACACAACGTTTGTCTTTCACAATCACACACCAGAACTCTCCGCTGTCTTCCAGAGAGATGTTAGTGATTACGAGGCTCATGTCGGAGTGAAAGATTCCGTCTTCTTGTCCTTGATATGATACACGTGATTGTCTTCCTTCAGTTCTGTTTGTCCTCATGAACCAGCGAATCTCATCAGACTGTTTCCAGTCGCCACATTGTAGAGTCACGTTTTCTCCTCCAGTGAAGAACACATCAGCAGGCGGGTCAGACTCAGGACACACATACAGGTATCATTAAAATTGATCACTGCGCTCACAGATGTATTTACCTGTGTGGTTCAAGGTCAGTGATGGAAACATCAGAGTGTAGTTGTGACTCTCTTCTTCTTCTGTCACTGAATAAAAGTACCACATGTGTTGTTTGTTTTCACTGATGTCAGAGCAGTTCAGCTCCAGACTCTCTCTTACCCATCTGTGAATGTAATTTGGCTGTCCAACATAAGGGTTCAAGTACCTGTCCAACGTAAGGGTTCAAGTACTTATATCTCGTCACAAACCAGGAGTGGAGTTCCTCTTCTGCGTCACGTTGTCCTGGGTCCAGCACTGTTGTTGGTACTGACCCGAGTCTGAAACCTCCAGAGGGTATATTTCATAAGAAGCATCTCTCTGCAGACTGGAGTCATGATGCTGTAAAGAGTTCCACAGAAGTTTCTTCTCCTCACCGCTCCATCTTGAGATCAAGCACAAGTCATCAGCTGTTTTGTTCAGGATGAGTCATGAGAGTCACCTTTCATCTGGAGGATTTCAGCGTGGATGTTGTTGGAGAAGAGCGCCACCAGCGGCAGGATTGTCTGTGAGTGTGAGTCAACTCTGCTGCTGCTTCATGATGTCTATCTCTTCACCATCAGCAGCTTTTTAACTACGATTGGTGGAACTAGACGATATCGTCAGGAGGATGCTCTGTATGCTACTTCTGGTTAGCTTTATCAGATGTGAAGCGACAACAGAAACTGTTGTGAACTAACATGATTCACACCATTTTAATACAGTCTAAAAACATAATTATTGCTTCATTCAGTTTACTTTTTCACTATTTATCAGTTAATTTTCGCAAAACCTGGCAATTTAAAATATATTAACATCACTTTGTCATAGTTTAAAGGCATATAAAAGCATACAAAGTATTGTTTTTAACTTCTTTTAAAAATGACAAGTCGTCTCCAAAACGAACTAAAGTGAATCAAGACGAGTGAGAAAAAAAAAAGCCAAATAGGTATCTAGTGGAAACTACATTCACTTTTCATAATATGTCAGTTTTCACGCCATTTGCGACACTTTTGCTTCCTTGTCCTTTTCCTTCCTATAGCGGCTAAGATAAACAGAAAGGGCTGATTCAGGCAAAGTCCGAGTCAGTCCTTATTGTAGGCTTTATCAAAAGGAAGGTTTTAAGATTGTTTTTAAACATAGAGAGGGTGTACAAAAAGCTTCAAGCGTCTTTGCATATAACAAATATTGAATAATTGAAATTAAAATATAACAAATATTGAATTGAATCATTTAAATGATTTCAACCTTCCACTATTTGAAAAAGATAAATTCAACCATTCAATATTCTGATGGCATTGATTTACTTCCATAGCACTCCCTCTTGTGTGACTATCTCTGTGAACAGCTGCTTTCTTGAAACCTCTATTGAAAAACATGAAGCTGTTTCATGAAGCTTCGTCAGCCTACTGACGACATTAGGACTACCAAACGCAGACCTTGTGGGGATACGAGTGATACCATCTTCAGGTGACCTTGAAACACCTCCATATTCCCGAGGAGGGTAAAAAGAGAGATAACATAGAGATGAATATTTAAAGTCTTTCAGGAGGACAAACCAACGTGCTATAGAGTAACTAATACAACCCAAATGGACCTTCTGATTGTCCTGCTATATTTTATTACTCGACTCCTTCGCGTATCTCGAGACATAAATAAACAAAAAAGGCCCCGCCAAACAAAAACGTTGTTTTCCAGTCGGCTGAATATGAACAAAAATCCATGTTGAGTTCATGTGTTTCAATTCGAGCGTGACTGGGTCAGCACATTGGCTGATCCTGGTGATTGAAACGCTGGTGATTACCATAAGCAATTTAAATGATATTGATTTATCCTCTTGCATGCTGTAATTGAACACAGTGGCGTGTTAGATCCTTTTTCCCAAAGATTTCCTGGCGCTCCTTTATTGCATTTTCTCGCTTACTCATTACATTTTGGGTCATTTGGACTCCTGTTTCCCCATTATGTTTTTGTTGTTGCCAAATAAACGCAGGAATCTAAGCCACAGCCAGCTCCCTCACAGTCCTCGGGCAATGGGAAGCACCGATAGCCAATCAATCGACAGTCTGTCTCTGCAACAATGGAACTGTTCAATTAACAACCAGCAGTGGATAATTTACAGTCTCAGCATCATTACTTTTCCAATTTGTGTGTGTGTGTGTTTCAACAGGCAGGAGGTCGCACACAAAACACTATGTTTTTTGTATTCATGAGAATAATTTTCTGATAATCCCACCGTTCAATGGACCGCCATTACTAATCACGGCGCTAAACACAAAAGCCCAATTTCTTACTTAATTACAATTTTGCTGTTTTAGATAACAAGGGCAGTGTGATTGTAAATTACCAAATGAAATTGCCAAAAAAGAATGATACAGGCGTTTCTTTCATTAGAATATTCCCAAATCTGTTTCATATCTTCTTCATTATACCAAGCCATAATGGAGGAGTAGATTTTGCCCCAAGATCAATTAATAAATGTTGAAAACTCCACCTGCGAGACTCTCTGGCGCTTTCTCCATTTTTCATCACGCGCCGCCATCCCTCACGAGGGATCACGATTTCTTGTTTTAATATTTTAGTGCTCTAACTTAAGCTTCAGAATTCTCTCCAGGTAGCGCACTAGATCATCTTGACATTTCAAAGTACCGAAACCTTTGGAATAAAGTGTTTTTTATTAAAATCTATTAACATAATTTATGCTTGTCAGGCTCTCCACACTGGTGGCAGCTGAGTGGGATCTGTGGAGAGGTTCTGCCGCCGATTCTTCATCTCTGGGTCCCGGTCAGATGAAAGAAAAGCAGGCAAGTGATGGTGATTTTTTTTTTTGCCAGAGACTTACTGTCTTATGTCCAGTGTCATCAGTCACTTGCTATTTCTGAGTTAGAAAGGGATAAATGTGAAGCTCTTAAATTAGCCAGCGGTTCAACAAAGACTTATGTGTTCCATCAGGAGAGTCGCTGTCCATCCTCGGCACCGGGTGCTGCAGACCTCTCATTAGGGCCGCTCTATTCATGGACTTGTGGTATAAGTCATGAAGAAGTAAGTGGGATCTTGACTTATCAGAGGCTACCACACCAACTAGTCCCTTGTCACATCGATCCCCTTCATCGTCCTGATCAATCATGGACCTCTTAATCACTCCTCTAAACACTCTCTCTCTTAAACTTGAATCCAAAAACTCTCCGAATGTCCCTCTGATAGACCCAGTTCTGATGTCAGAGTCGCCGCCAAGAACTTCTGGATCTTCTAAATCTACTTCTTTCTTAACCCTACAACATGGCATTTGTCATGTCTGATTTTATTTTGTTTGTCCTTCCTGACTTCCACGGCGCCTGTTGCTCTGACAGCAGCTTTGCAGCTCCTCGTGCAATCACCACCTCGGCAGAAGAGCTTAAAGCCACCTCTGCAGCAACAGGCACCAGATTATAATCGTCTCTCCCTGTCTCCTTGAGTTTTGTTCTTTGCCCGACTTGTGGTGCACTTTTAGTCCCCTTGAACTGTGATATGGACATTTTAACTTTGCTTTTGTTTTTTATGTAACTATTGTGACAAAACCTTTTTTTTTTTAAATTTCCGTTTTTGTTTGTTTGGGTTATTTGCATCTGCATTTCGGTCCAGCACTAGTCAAAACCTCACAGTATATCCGTGAAGGTTCTCATTCATCCAGGTCATTTTAATCCAAGAGTTTTAAATGCGAGTCAACTGGACTGTGTAGAGTTTCTAGGACGACGTTTCGCTTCTAATCCGAGGAGGTTTTGAAGAAGCTGCTCGGATGAGAAGCGAAACGTCGTCCTAGAAACTCTACACAGTCCATTTGACTCGCTGTTGAACCTCTTGAATACTTGACCACGATTTTCCACCTAAGTTTGCCCCTACAACTCCCAATTATTTCTTGAACTGGTTGAAAGATACCCGGATATATAGTTGAGGAGAATAGTGGTGAAGTCCTTTCAGAAAAATAATCCAAAAAATAAACACATGTTTCCCTACTGGTCTGACTTTGGGACCCACCTTCACCCTTTAATGCAACACTCCAGGAGATGAACCTATCTGGCTTGCTAGGTAAAAAATCAAAAGGCTAGCAAAGCATGGACAATCTATGTCAGTACCAGGGGGGTTTGGATACACAATCGTTTGGTGATTGATGTGATGTGTTTCCCAGTTGCACAACATCCTTAACGTAGCATCTTTTTGTACTTCTTCAATGAAAATGGAAGCCATTTGACGTCATATCATCGTGAAAAAAATCGAATACAAAATTGACTGGTAATGTGTTGCGTACCAAAGGACCCAATAACAAAAGTTTGGCAGCCTTGGTTTTAATGTATTGTGCAGTACTAGTTCCATATTTGTTACAATATCTCCAAATTTGGATCTCCACGACTACCAAACCACTCCTACATGACAACCTGCCAGTTGAGAATATCTAAACTACAGACACTTCAGTAATGGGATGGTGGTAATGCTTGAGTGTGAAGTAGAATACAACCAGACCCTGCGGGCAGCCTCCTCGGACTAAATGAGTTCTGTGGGAGAAAGATCAATATCCTGCAGGGCGGCTAATTAAATTCTAATCAATTAGCCCCGTTTTGGCAAGATGTGAATGCTTTCATTATAAGGAACCAAATTAATAATAGATGGATGGGGTATGTTTTTATCAAGGACATAAGAGCATGCATTTTATCTCTAAGGTCAGAAGTCACCAGAGAGAATAAGTAGCCTTCAAAAGTATATAAATATTATATAAGAAGTTTCACTAATATTGGATGATGATTCATATTGTTAAGCTGTTGGCAGGAGCTTTATTATATCTTATATCTTATAATTATATCTTATAATCTTTATTAATCTGTTATAATCTTTATTATATGTACGAAATTTCAAGTTTTATATTCGTCCCAAGGATTGTTTTCATGGGTAACAACTGCTTCCAACGTCCAAATGTTGTTTGTGACACACTGGAGTTCTTCGAAATGCTAACAAATGTGGCAAAGCCATGCTGACCACAACAAGGCCCTCGATAGACTTCAAATTGTCTCCTCGTATCTTTGTTAACCTCCGTACTTTCTATGTTAATGATTATTAAACTGGATCGTCTTGTAGACTCTGTGGTTCTCTGCTCTGCTGAGCAGAAGAAATGGCATGAGGTAAACTTAAACACCTGAAGATACCTCATCACACTAACATCTTCCACGTGTTGGAATCAAGCCTAGACCTGCCACCCACCCTGGCAATGTACAAGTTCTTAATGACCCGTTAGCTTAAATAATTTCCAATAAACCGGTAACGGGCAGTGCTTTTGGTAACTGGTAGGAATCAGACCAACATCTAAATACTTCCATTATCATCTCACAATTATGCAAACCATCTGAATTGACCCATTTGACATGGGTGAGTTAGCATCACTGCTAACTAGAGTCTTCTGATATTAGCTGAGTTTCTTTTACGCTTGTAAATGTTTGTAGTCAAGACCACCTCAGCTGAGGCCAAGATTCTCGAGAGTGTTGAGTATAAGACCCAGATCAGGACAGAGTCAAGACATAGACTGTCCCATACAAAGACAAAGAAAGTGACAAAGAATGGAAAAAAGAATGTACACTCTTTTTCTTTTGGCAGCATGTTTTTAAGGAAGTTTAAGTCCCGTCTTTGTGTCAAACTGTCTCTTTATTTGTCTCTTCTAGTCCAGCTTTCAGTCTACTCAAACATTTTAGTCTTGATATACTAAATGGAAATTGCTTTTGGTATCGTTCTCACCAAGGGAACTTGTTTTTCAGACTGTAGATTGTGGAGACCAAGACACGACAGAGACCATGACCAAGTTGTCTTGGTTTTATTTTTTCTCCATGGTCCTCTCTGGACCCTGCTGCCCTACCCTACACTTGCATCTCCCTTGAGATAACTCTCTTATGATTTGACACATTAAATAAAATTAAATCGAGTTGAATTGACACAATCCCAGGAATTGCCCAAATCCAAAGATTTATATTTCTAAAACGCATTTCATTTTACAAATTTAAATTACTTAATTACTTACATATCATTTATTTATATTAGTGGCTTTTTCGGCCAATTTAAAATTCAAACAAAGAAAGAAGGAAGTTTTGTGGAAGGAGACAATTTTGGCTTATTGTGCAAAAAATCAAGAGGGTGACCTTCAATTTATCATTCAGTTAGTTAAAGATAGATGTATGTAGCCAGTGATGTCATTTAAGACAGTACAATCATTTCCTAACGTAGACGCCTGAAAAAAAACTTTTCTTTTTTTTTCTCTCAGATTCTTTTGGTTCTCTTTGATGTCAAACAGCTGTAGGCTGTTGTGTGTTTGGTGCATGATCTTTTTTGTAACTTGAAAAAAACATGAACTCCCCATGTGCCTCAAGGAGGCTTCTGTTGCCGCCTCAGTTCTTATCCTGACCTCTTGATTTCATCTGAAAACACATCCTGCCTCTCTTGACGGGGAGATACAGGTTTTGCCTGACATTGTTCTGGACGCAGGAATTGGCCGTCTACAGCCGCTCCGTATGGGGCAAGTTTCCAGTGCTACGCCTGTCTTGTTTGTTTCTCGCCGATGTTCTTCTGTCCCGCTGTTTTCCCACCATGTGATGTATTAGAGTCCTGGAACAAAAGGAAGTGCTAAAGTTTATCACTGAAGAAAAGGTTAACAATGAGAAAACTAGACAGAGAAAAAGGTTATAAATTAGGAAAAATATATGCAACATTTGTACTTCATAACCAGATATATTTCATTTCCAGCATTTTTTCAACGGATTAGTAGGACCAGGAGAGTAATGGGTTCATATGTGGTGTGTCTATTAAATCGGTGGTGTCCACGCTTTCTTTGCCATCATGATATATACTGCTTTTTCAAAGAGTGTTTAAAACTTTCAAATCATTTACATTAAAAAATCAGCATACTTATACTTTCATTGAAACAAATCTAAGGTGGAAAAAAGGAACTTGCCATCAACTCCTGTAGTAGAAACCAAGGTTATAAGAAGTATTATTCAAACATTTTACATGAGATTGTTTGAGATTTCCATGTTTTCAGAGTTACTCATGCATCAACGATGTCTAATCCTGTTCTAAATACTAGGAAATGTATTATTGGTCTGTGTCTCAATTCGAACTGGACACAAGAAACAGAATTAGTCATCATCACTTGGATCGGCATTTCATTTTCGCCTGGTCTCGTTTTTTCTAGTAGTAATTTCCTCATAGTTGTTGAAGGAAACAAGTTTAGGAAACACTACACAACCTATTTGGAAGACTGTCAACAA